>NW_026623421.1:848320-981941 GCF_030028575.1 Malurus melanocephalus
TTGTTTTTGTTTTTTACAGCTATGTACAAAATATTTAACATCAGCGTACAAAATATTTAACATATGAGTGCAGGCATAATCACAGATTAGTGTACAGAATCACAGCTGATCCAAAACATGGAACTACATAGCATTTAAAAAATGCATTTCTGCTTTGGAAGGGGAAAAATTTTACAGTTTTATACAAAATTGGTACAGCTACAGACTTGATTAACTTGCTGTAAAATATTCTTTACTGCCTGGAGGGAAAAACTGCAATAAGAATCTTGTTTTCAGAAAAAATTCTACTCCTCAGAGTAAGGATCTCTAACAGCAAATGAAGAGAGGAAAAGAAGGATGTGTAATATAACCTGACTTTAAAAAAGTAAAACCACAAAAATCAAACAAAAAAAAATCGAAAGGCATGTTGCACTATGACCCTTTCAAAGTGAGGTTGGTTGGGAGAAGTTTATTTAATGTAGCATTGGAGAGAGAATATCTGTGAGGTCAAACACTCATCCGAGATTTATCCCTGTGCTGTTRGTCATCTGGTAAAGCAAGTCTGCAATGAAAACCCCTGGCTATACCTTTTCCTTATTTTTGGACTTTCAAGACCACTCACATGTATAAGTGATTAGAGAAGCAGGCCCACCAGTTATAAAAACAATTTTTACTACAAGTATCATTAATAAGGAATACTTTCAGGATGAAGCATTCTAGTTTGAACTTATGGCAATTCTATATTTGAGTGTGCCAAAGAAGTACTTGGTGGATGTGAGTGAACTTCTCTATTACAAATCTTCTTCATAGTGCCCAAGGAGAGGTCATTTCTTTGATGCCCTTTGCCAAGAGTTGCAGAGGAATGTTCCTGGACTGAGCCTAGGAATTAAGGACTGTGGCCACTGAATAAACCAGGTTTGTTCATGCATATTCTGCTGTCTGGCAAGAGGGTTATCCACTTTAATCCTCTTACCTCCCAGAATTATTTTTATTCCTGGCAGCAGCAATCTGTGCCAATGTGACAGAGAATACTGGAACTCTGATAGTCAGAATAGTGGGTACAGAACAGTACAGATCACTAGGACAAGTTCATCATGTACCAGAGTAGTTGTGCTTCCAATATACTTGAAATCTTTATAYTTCATATTTTGCCAATATGTTGAAGAAATTTGCTGTAATCCATAAAATTTATTAAATGATTGATTTCTAGTAGTGGAGTGGCTTGGAATGTGTGAGGGTTTTATTATATCTGATATAATGTGTCTCAAGACAGCTGAAATAATAAAAAAACACTTRCATATTTTGATCTCTTGACTGAAGGAGAAAATATTTCATTCTCCATAAATAAAGTAGGTAAAAATGCAAATAAAAGTCTTGGTTTTGCTTCCAGAAAATTTGTAAGTTAATGCCTGTTTTGGTTCAAAGTAAGTATATAAAGTAAAAACCCTTGCCAAAGGAACCCTGAACCAAATGAAACTATGAATAAAAATATMATGAATAAAACTCAAGGGGAAATAAGGCTTTCATGACTGTCATTTAATAATAAGTGAGCACCATTACAAATCCAATGATCAGAATCACTTCCAATATGTTAAGACACATTCAACTTCTCCAGGTCCTGTCACAGAAAGCTTAGTGTTGTATTACTCTGTCAAAACCACATTTACACCTTTTATTTCTGCAGCTGTAAATTATTTTAGCAGCAGTGAGCTCAGCAGAAGTAGTTTGGTCCAAGAAGTAAACGCTGGATTATGCATAATGGCAGATGCAGTGAGTACCCTGCATTGATCCAGCTGCATGGCACATGAAATATTACCACAGCCTTTAATTTTTGTTTTAAACTTTCTTAAACACTTTAGGACACTTAAAGKCTGCTCACATGTGGTACAAGTCTCCTGCTGTCAGATGCTGAGTGATGTCAACTGCTTGAAATGCCCTTTGCAGTGACACAATGCCCTACATGGATGCTGCATTCTGGCCTCATGTTTCTTTGCAGTACATGCAAGTGAAAACAACAAAGCTGACATTTAGCACTCACCCTTCCATATTTGTTTAGTACGTGGAACCTWAAATTCTGTGTCTTTGAAATTACTCTTCAGAGGCCACTCAGGAATATTAAGAATAAATTAAACAACACAAGACTGAAGATCTGTGACTTTGGCTTCCAGCAAAGTCAGCCTTTAAAGTCAAATCTGTATTCTACATCTTTCTGTGAGGTGCACAGCTGGGCAGTTCAGAGAGTACAAGAGGGACTGAGGAACAGGGTCTTRTCAGAAATTTACTTTCATCTGTTTGGCACTTCAATCTGTGCGACTGTATATACAGAAAGCAGATTGGTGTTTAAGCTCCCCATGGACTGCAAAATATTGCTTTTTCTGCTGTCTTCAAGGACCTCAATAWGGAAAAACTGCCAGTCTTTCTTTAGAGTGATTCCTTGGGAAATRGTGTTTGAAAAGTGTGGAAGGATGACATTTTAATTCGAGGAAATGCTTCACTTCCACTTACCCATCTAATCAATTKACTCTGCTGTCTTTAGCATTGCAGTGTGTGCCAAGGAGAAGGGAATCTTTGGTTTCTTCTTGAAGCCATAGTCTTTAGAGCCTTGTATCCAAGAATTTTCTATTCTGAAGGTGAACTACAGCATGAATGCTGTGGGAGTTGCTGTGAAGCAGTGCAACAGAACATAGCTTGTGTGCTCAGGTGAGGGGCATTCCTAGGGACTCAGAAGTGCTGTGAAAATTGTAGCAGTAGTTAGGTTCATTTAATTCATCACTTTGGGAGAGTGGGTCCAGGCTTCAGGCAACAGCATGGAGGGCATGAAAGATGGTTTAGAACAACATTGGTTTTACTTCTGCTCTGTTCTGCAATGCATGGGCAGTGTACCTGAGCCTTGAATGCTTTGAGAAACTCACAAAAACATGGGGAGGGCTGGTGGCCGGTCACCACTTTGAGATTACCTCTTCTGGCTAGGTAGAAGTGGACAGAAGTGCTCCAGTTAGTCCCAGAAATATGAGAGGAGCCGGTTTAACAAGTAGCTTACACAGTCTGTGCTACAGGAGGGTTATGTAAGAGCTGCTGCATATTGTTCAAAAGATAAGTTGTACATATATGTGTGAATTAGTATATTAGGAGAATTTCAAGTGTTATTTTAAGACTGTATGTGGGTAAGTTAAATGTGTAAGAAAGATCTCGGAGGCAAAATTATTATGCCGTTCATCCCTCTATGTTTATCATTAAGAATCAAAATCTTTTAATGCCCCAATTTTTTTTTTTTCTTCAGAATTTTCCTTTGACTGACTAGTTCATGGCTAACACCTTTATATCAGTACATTGGATAAATTTAGGGCATTTCTGCTAAAAATACAGTAATGGTAAATGGTGGAAAAGACTAGCAAGTACAAAAATGTACTATTGATACATTTTTACAAAGGAAAGAAAATCTAATAGAATGCTTAGAATGCAGTGAAATGCTTTAACAAAAATGGGTAATGTAAGGTATTGTTTGGTATACGTAGGAGAGACGGCAGCAAGATGTAGGCTTTTTAAAAGAAAGACAGGCTTTGCCTAGGTCCTGTGCTTACCACATAATTCCAGAATCTAGTTCAGTTCTGGTTCAGGTGAARGTCACAATTCCCACAGTATCCTTTCAGAGGGAGAAAAAGGTTACTTTTGTGGGGAAACTCTGGAAATTATTTCTTATAAGATGATATTGATAAAGGCAGCTTAAAGTTGCAAGAACAGTTCTATTACACAGAAGAAATTGGGAAACTTATTCCCATCTGATTTATTGTAACTCATACAAGGATCCATTACTTTCCACAGTTATTCCATGCTTTCATCAATGTAATCTAGTATAGTTGCCAAGACCTATTGGTAGAATATATTATTATTCTGTGAAACTAGCTAATGTGAGAGGTAAAGACTACTTCAGGCTTAAAAAAAAAAAAAAAAATTGCAAGTGAGGCTGGTAACCTCTGTAGCCAAAATAGCAGTAGGAGGAGATACTGACTTTTCAGTTGTATTAAGCTTTAATACTTAAGGACTTTGTAAGCAGAAATACCAACTATTTTCTTTGTAATTCCTGGTTTTTCTCATCATCAAGTGCCAGCCAAGGTTCATGTCTGTACCAGTTTTCTTGATATTCTCTCCACTTTAGCTATGATGGGACATGATAGGAGTACCACCACTTCTTACAGTGCTTGCTGTCCCCATGACCTCCAGGGGATTGCCCTGAGCTACAGCAGTTTGTATAAATCTCCAAACTGGCACTATTTGTGCAAGTGGTGGAATCAGCTGTCTGTTGCTCTGAATTTACCTGAGATAAAACTCTGCTCCATTCTTTTGTAACATGTAGTAATTTTCCAAAGTTCCTAAGGTTTCCKCTTAGAAGTCTGATTTCAGTACAATACCATTTTGTTTCTTGAAAATAAAAAGGCAATATTTCTTTTATATTCACTGCTTGATGAACATGTTGAGACATACATACCCTCCAGGTTTCTTTGAGCAAGGATGATATGAAAAAGCACGGTCCTACCTATTTATCCCAAGGTCCTGGCTGGCCCTCCAGTGGCCACTACAGCCTGCCTTTCTTCCTCTGAAATAAGGAGGAAAGGATTCATTCTGCATAGAAGCCTAAACTCAAATTCCTGCCTCTCATGTCCAGATTTGATTAATGCAATACACATGCTGTGCTTTGGGCTAAACCTTTTAAATCAGCCTCAAGTTGATGAAAAATTACTTTGATACCCGTGGTGTTTGAGACTTTTCTGGATGCAGTTCAAGATGCTGGGTTTTACCTGCAGGTCCCTAAATATCCCTGGAACATTTTCAGTCAGCAAAAGGATTTGGTTTTTCTTATCCTCAGTTTGAAGAAGTAGAGGCCCATAAGCTGGATCAAACTTTGTTTAATAATATGGAATATTGTTAACCCCTTTTTTTTTTTGAGAGAGTAATTATTTGTGGGGAATTAGGGGAAAATAGAGGGGAGAAGAGGAATATGATATGCCATTTTGAGATGAATTATTGCTGTTTATTTCCTGTTTTGATGCATGCTTTTGGTTTTTTATTGTATCTTAAATGTGCAGACATACTCCAAAATCCAAACTAGTGCCAGTCTCTACACCTTCCACATCTCTTCCCCTACAGCTACGTGCAGCAATTTGAAATAAAATTAGGTACCTGCAAACTGGCACACTAATGGAGCTAATTTCCCTCTTTTTCTATCTCAAATTGAGGTGTTTGTCTGAAGAGTTTGTGCAGGTTTACAATTCTATAATGGGTCATAAGTTACAGCAGAGAAGCTGTATCTATAGTGTTCATGTTACCAGTCTAACCTGTCTATGATTTTATAGGATTATGGGTGGGATAGGAAGGAAATCTTTACGGAAAGATTGCTCAGCAGCAGTGGAGGATTTAGCTAGTATGTTTAAATCAGTTGGGGGATTCAGGAGCCCTAAACAGAGGCTTTTCTACAGAAGTCAGTGATTTTTACTGCTCTAAATATGTTACCAGCTGCAGGTTAATTACTGCATGTGAGGATCTGTCCCTTCTGAGGATTTTTTTAACTGAGCCTTGTGGTGCATGAGTGGCTCTGTTTCTCTGCAGGTGGATGGTCCTYTCTCCTCGAGGGCAGTTTCACCAGCAGGCACATTCCTTGCTCAGTTGCTGATGCTGCTTTTTGCTGGTTTTTGTGAATTTAACAATTCTAGCAAAATCATTTGACAGGGGCTGGTTAGTTAATAACAGAGAGYTGTTGTCTTGAGCATTGTGTGGTTGATGAATGGACTTAGTAGTAATATATTAGTTGGCAGAAATGGACCATCTGCTTTTGTGTGTTGCTGAATGATGAGCACAGTGGGTACGGAGTGAGGGGAAAAGAGAACAAAATACTGGTGCTCCAATACATTTTTCTCCCTCACTTTTTCCAAAAAGAAAAATTAAGAAGTGCACCTAGAAATCCAAGTACAGGTATCAAGTAAAATTRTCTTAAAATGGCTATATATAAAATATTTGGATTTTCTGAACATATTTTAATTTCTGTGCTAAAAATGCACAGTGGTCTAACAGAAAGAAATTAACTGTGTTGGAGGTGATATTTCTTTTCTGTAAGTTTTTCCATTCATGTTGTAAACATGTTTTTCAGCACACTTTTCTAATGTGCATGCACCATAGAGTTTGAACACTTCAGTGGCAATTTATGCCATGAAACTAAAGGGAACCTTCAGCTAAGGTGAGTGCACAAATTTTTTTTTGTTGCATGTTTTTCTCTAGACTGTGCTGCCAGTCTTAGCACGTCAGTCACCAGTTGTGACCAAGAGCAGATTTTCCTTCTACAGACAGAGAGTAGTGCAGACACTTCATCACTCCTGTGCACAGGTTTACTTATCTTACCAGTGTTGAGTGTGGGAAATTTATTTGTCCAATATTTTTCTTTCTGCCTTTGCAGGGTAAGTGACTCTCCAGCCACTCACTCAGCAGTTTGCTCTGAAGAATTCATCACASTTGTGGCAACTATGGGTTTTGCCCGGTTGTACTTGCAGAAAATTATAAGAGTTGAATATAAAGGTTATTAAATATAATTATATAAAGGTTATATAAAGGTTATCAAATATAATTCTTCTTGTCCCTCTCTGTAAAGCATTCTTCTTTTTCAACTGTTTTCTGTATCTCATGTTTGAGTTTTTATGTGTTTTGGTGGTTTTTTGTTTTGTTTGGGTTTTTTGGGGGGTTTTTTGTTTGTTTTTGTTTGTTTGTTTGTTTGTTTGTTTTTGTTTCTTTGCCCTTAAAGTCATCCAGTCTGAATTTTTCTTCATCTGGAAGGATACTGTGAGAAGTGTGACCTTCTTCTAAACCTTGCTTGCTGCTGTACATCTTTTAACAGAAGAACCTGTTGTTGCTCTGGCCTTGCAGTGGATGCCAGAAAGTTAAAGGGATGTACCCTTTCTAACTATGATTTCTGCAGTGCTCATCTAATCTGTATTTAACTGGAATTTAATGTGTCCTGCAGGGGTTGACAGTACTCATCTCGTATATTGTCATTAGCTTGAAATAGTAACCTTGAGGGAGGAGAAGCTTAATAAGACTTTATTTGCTTCTCATTCTTGCTAGGAAAATGTTAGCMTTTCTTTTGGGTGYRACATCCACTGCTTAATGGAGCAAGMACTGGTGGCTGTGGWGGTCTCCAAAAGTACTTCAGTCATATTGTCCCATGCCAAGAGGCTCAGAAGAGGGAATGATATAGACCTGAAGGGAAAATTGCAGCAGCAGACCAATCCTCCTTCARGCATAGAAGGGCAGCAGAAACCAGAGGGAGGAGGAAGGTATTCCTGTAAAGAGCTGCTTTTCTCTTATGTTTTCTATCCCAAGTCTTCCTCTTCATTCCTCTTCCTCCACAAATYAATTCTGTATTGAGCAAGTACAAATGCTTTGTATAAGGGTTCATTCAGGACTACAAACACACATTCACATTAACTTTGCAAATATACTCAAACTAACTGCTTCTATGTATTCTGTGATTTTTTTTTTTTAAAGAGATATTTTGGGCAGGAGACCAAAACTATTGAACACTTGTTTTTAATGTAGTCTAGTAGCAGATGGTCAGAAACAGCCCATGGACTCCCTGTCTCTTTTGAAGTCAAATATTATACTAAGTAGCAGAAGTAAAGATAATGAAGCGAGCAATTTGGTTTATGACAAGCAGGGGAAGAAATTTGTTTTCAATTAGCCTGCCAACATATGAGAGAGACCAAGGTTAAAGTATTTAGGGATATAGAACCATTTGGGTTTTATTGCTCTTCAAAGTGTYATTGTATTGTACCACAAAAAAAAATTAAAACTGAGTGCTCTTAGGCTGTATTTGGAATCAAGGATCATGGAAGAGTTGCAGTAAAAAGTGTTGAGGCCAGATGAGTTACTCTGGGTTCATATGCTGGTACATTATATGATATTATTTCCATTGTCTTCAGTGACTGGCAAAGTGAAGGTTTCAGATGTTTTTCATATATATATTGAATATTTGCTTCTAGGAAAAGGTGGAATTTATTCTAAGAATTATTCYATTTCCCATCACAAAACCATATGCATGTAACCTAAACTGCTCAAGTACATAATACATGTACTTGAGTTACTGACCTTTCATACTTTATTGCATTGTGCATCATGAAAATGATGCACAATTTGAAGAACTAAATTGATTGAATGTGAGGCTGGCTTCTATATATGGTGTTCCAGGAACAGTTATCAGAAATTACTATTGTTCACTGCTTTTGACTTCACATTTCATGGAAGAAGATATCAGTCTAAGAACCAGCATGAAAGCATGTGTMGACAACACTCCATCCTTTCTAAGCCTGTATGCAGCTGTATACTTTTTTTAAAGTCCTCTATGATATTCCTTGACCCATCCATGCACACGTGTTCCTCTAAAACTGTGGGTTTTGTTCCTGTTTCCCCTGTGTGCAGTGATTGTACTGCACGGTCATTCTTTGTGGCAAGAGCCACAGGACACGGTCCCTGCCCAGCTCACAGGACTGTTCTGTCCTTTGCACATCCGTGGGGTCCCTGAGTGAGTCCCCTACAATCAGCCCTATAACCCTCAGACACATTTTGACTTGTTAACTCTTCTCTGCCTCTGTGTTTGAACTCCTTCACCAACCCACCTTCCCCTGATGATTTTAGGGATTATTAAGCAATGTTGGAAAGCATGCCCATGATGCTTTGACACTTGAATTTATGCTTTTAATAATACATTACTCTTATTAAAGGATGTCTTATACACTTTTTAGCTAGAGTTTTAGAAATTTGTTATCTTCATATTTGTGTGTATGCACAGATAACACTTTATATGAACTTATCTACCAGAGCAAGACCTTTATGTATTTACCAATGTGTGTCCTTTTTTACATGTAGACATGTCCTGGTCCTAAAAGAAAATGGATGGTTTATTTTGAGTTTGCATGGGTATGTTTTTAAAAGATAGTAACCAGACAATTGCAGATACATAGTGTGGGAGTGTAGAATTCTACCTGGGATTTAGGGCTGGGGCACCTTTCAATGCCTGGCTTGGTTGGCAACTGTCCCAATGTGGTTGTGGCAGGGAAGCTGTGTTTGTCCCACCACTCACTTTACAGTGAAATGCCAAGCCTAAGGATGTGCAAGACACACATGGTATGGAGCTTACAKAMAGCCCCTTTCACCCAAAAGTGAAARGTRTTGTGTTTTCCTCTTGAACCAATTAAATAAAWAAAAATAATCTGGATATTCTGARTATCACTAAATAGGTGTCTCYKGTTTTGTRTATGTATCCTATAGCTCTTAACCTYTTAATAGAAGTTGCTCAGTGCATRRTAYTCTCTCATGCAAAAATAYCACTGAACTGATGTAGAAATCCTACAGGATGAGATCTTGCTGCAATGACCAATTGCTTAAAATCTGGGAAGGCAAAAGTCACAAAGAAAAAATGTTGCAAGTATGTTTAGGGTAGGATATTTGAAGATTTCTCTCATACTACTATTGTGATTCTGTCTTTGTTAAAAATATTGGAATACTCTTTTGGAGGTTAGGAGGAAGGAGGAAGTGTGGGAAGGCACCAGCTGGCAAGTTACTGCTTTAGCTGGGATTGGAAATACCCCAAATTCACTGAGAACCTGCAGAGACATGGGGTGGTTCCCCTATATGGGTTTTTTCCCCATCACTACCCTTTACTGATACCATGCCAAGTGCTTCTTGTAAACCTCTGGAAGCACTGGAGAGTGATACAGGTTATCTTTTCAGCTCTTGCCTCTTGCCCTGAGGCCAATGCTATCACTGATTACAGACTCTTTCATGTCCTGGAGACTGACGCTTCCAGACTTTAATAACTCCACATCCATTTCCATATGAAAAGCTTTTCCTGCAGTCCTTTTGTAGGACTAATGAGTCCAACAAGCTTATTAAAGGTATCTAAAGACTTTTCCTGCAGTTCAGATGAGTTCATGTGGAAAAAAWTAGCACTCCTCATGCTTGTTAAAGTTAACTTTATCATTCTTTTATCGAAAGATTTTAAACAAATCACCTCCCTGCAACTGCTGTGTCCTAGAAAGTTAGAGTCCAACTCCTTGATTGTACAAGTGYAAGCAAAATATGTAAGGAGGCAAAAAAGCCTTTAAAACAGTTGTAAATGGCACTGTATAGTTTGGTTCTCTGTTAGTTGAAGCAGTGGTGTGATGGGATATTGGGTCAGGAGTTTTCTCCATAGAGTTTCTCATGAGATTTCCTCTGTGTCTTCTGAGCCATGYGACTGCAACTGGCTTCTGGATCTTCAGAGGGATGTTAATAACACACACAATATCGTTGTCACTTAGGTTCCCCCTTCTCTCTCCATTGTTTTTATTGTTTTTTGGAACTTCTACTGCTGCAAAAATTAATGATCTGCTCAAAACCTTGACAGTAYGGTTGAGAGAATGCTTTGTTTACCCTTACAGTAGGATTGTAAATAAGCCAGTTGCTGTCACTTCTTTTGCATCCAGCTCTTTTTCAAGGGTACAGCCACCATAACTTTAAAATTAGTGTTTATATTTCTAACAGAATTTGAATTCTTTTTGTATATAAAGATGTTTTGTGCCAGTGAGTTGGCTTTTCTGGTAACTTATATCCTTAAAATGGATGAGTGACCGTGGTTCAGGGAGGAGTCACAGAAACAGTGTCTTCTGAAGTAGAGAGAAAAATAACTGAAAATATGGTACTTTGGGCTTTTCTTTCATATTTTATACTTGGAGAAATTTTATTCTCTGAAGAACAAAAGTATTACCTTGCAGCAGAGACAAGGTGCTCTCACAAGAGGAAAGTCATACTAGATTTTGAAAGTATATATGATGTTTGCTTCAGTGTGTCACAATAGACAAAAAAGGGATTTAAAAAAAAAAAAACCTCATTGCAAATAATTTATTGTGGTTTTCTTTTTCTAATCATATATCCCCTAGACTAAATCTTCTGCATTAAGTTAAATGTTCTCTTCAATAACATTTGATTTGTACAATTCTGCCTTTTGCAAAAATAAAATAAAATATGGAAACATGAATTGTGCTTGGTCATGAAACAATGAGTTATTCTTGGTCTTGTCACAACTTGGACATGAAATACCTTGTMTTACATACATGCCTCAAACTTTAGATTTGTTCCAAAATATAACCTCTCAGACCCCTCTTAAAGAGCTTTTGATTAATTTTTTTTGTCTATAAAAATACATATTTAAATTAATTACATTTAGGATTGTGCAATCCAATGAAGTAGCAGCTCTTTTCATATATGAAGAATGTGCGGAGAGGAAGAGGCCCACTTATGCTTCCAAATGGGTCCTGTGTCTTTTTTTTTTTTTGAGGAACTGGGTGAATCTGTGCCACTTTGAGTTCAGTATAATAAGCAACTTTTGACTGCAGGAGTCAGATTTTGTTGATACTTGTTTAATTCTTTAGACTTACTAATATATACCTCTGCCTGTTGCAGCTCACTAGGATGCAAGGTAAACCTACTTTTCTGCCTTCTTTCTTTTTAACCAAGAAGGTGTTAACTTGTAATCCCATGTGTGTTTTCAGTATCAGTTGAATAATGAGACTGGGGGAAAGTAATGAGAAGGAGAGAATTWTATCATAGGCATTTTTACATATCTGAAGCACAAGGGGCCCATATTGAAGATGCATATGAGACAAAATTCCTTCAGTGATAATTAGGACTATTCCCCAAAATAAGAACATTTCTAGGCTTAGTGATGTGTCTGCCAGCTAATTTTATGTTATTTTTGTTTACGGTGTTTTCTCTGTACACTCTTTAGAAACCATATTCTTCAAGTCCTTGACACTAAATGTTGTTTAGAGAACAGTTTTTATGTACTTAAATTTTGAGATTTCATTTATAACAGCTGATTGAAAAAAAAGATGGTGGTATTTCTGAAAACAGTTTTTAAAAACTCAAAAGTAAGCTGTAAAGTCTGTATAACTTTTTAAATACTATTTAGAAATAGTATATTGCTACTTGAGGAGTACCATGCAACATTGCTGTCTAACAGGAACAAGTTTACTAAATGGATACTAATACATGTCTGTCTTCAAATGGTAAAGCCAGTATACAGCCCTTTTTCTAGATCAGAGGAAATCTAACTTTCAGTTTGTCACCTGAGCATGTGAAAAACATGTTTGCACCAGCATGCATTCACTTAGGATGGTGCAATTAGCAGCATTTGCAACGCTGGGGCTTGAAGCTTTTCTCTCAGAGTCTCCGCATTATTTTATGATACTGCTGGCTTTTTTAGGTTTGAAATTCTGCTCTTCTGTCTTTTTTTCCACATAAGCTTTGTGCTCCTGGGGGAACATATAGGAAACTATAGGTATAAGCAAGTCCCCTGTGAGTTGAGTTCTAATGCTATGATGGGATTAGATTAACTTTGCCCAATTCTGATTCTCATTATGAGCCCTGTCAGAAAGCTGGATTCRTGTTGTGCCATTTTCTATCCTCATTACCACTTTTGTCACAAAAATGAAATTTTTCATCTGTCATACAGGCTGGAAAAGACAGCAGCCTGCTACTGTAGTGTGATATCCTTTCTAGTGCTGTGCAGTTTGACAGGCTGTGCCTTTCTGCTTTGTTCTCTTTAATGGTTTCTCAATCTGTGTGAAGGAGAGAAGGGATAGATATCCATTTCAAGGTACAATATATGATTAATAGTGTTGTCTGTATTCAGAGGACTGCAACTTTCCAAACTGAGCTGGTTGCAAAAAGAATGGCAAATACTGGAAACATTGCTACTGCTAACTGGGCCCTGTTTTCATTTTCCTGTGGTCTAAGAATTTAGTTGATTCTAAGAATATTAAAGAATCTAATTCATACCTGTGTTTCCACAAATTCTTGATGACTTTGTTGTACTAGTTTACATGTCCCAAATGGTGAAGTCCCTCTGTAAAACAGATATGACCAGCTGTCAGTGTTTTACAGTATTTAAACTAAAAATCCCTACTTTTAATTTATTTTCATTACCATAGTTAAGTGCCCTGYAAATTCCCTGCTTTATCAAATTCCTATCTTCCTTTACTTCTTTATGTCAGTAGACCAAAGAAATATAGCTGTCTTTTCATTATTCCTCACGTGCTCTGTGATGAAAACTGCAACAAAGGGGTTTTGGGTAGATATCCTTCATTCTTATATCTCATAGAGAGGGTCAGGAATTATTATAACTATCTAGAAGAGGAAATAATTTATGGTTCTGTGTCGCTGTCCTCCCTGYGATGATATCCTGATCAAACTACCTGCATGATGAGTGTGATGGTACTGYTCCTGTAGGGGAACAGAGAGATGCCGGGATGCTGCACGTTGATGTTCATAAATTCTTTCCTGACTGAGAGCTGCTGAAGTGCAGGTGCCCAAAAGCCTCAGYTGTTAATAAATAAAGGCCTCATAAGTGTTAGTTAAGAGTAGGGCAGGAACCGCAACCTGTGCCTCTTGGAGACAGTATATTTTGGAAAAGTTTCTCGTGATACACCCTTGTAAATAATACTATCTGACCATTTCTTGCCCATCTTTCCCTTCTGAAATTATTGACTGACTGCAAATCATCCAATCTGTGGTACCTTATAAGAATGAAACACATCATACAGGACATTATGCAAAGGACATAATACTTCATGAGTTTTGGTACTTGTCAAACTACTTTTTGTAACCAATCTTTCGTCAGCAAGTGCGTTCTTGGAAATAAACCCCATTTTCTTGCATTTAAATGTACCAGATGTACCTGCTTATTTGAATAAATACATCTAAAAGCAATTCTACAGCAAAAGTGAAAATATGGAAAAAGATCTCCATTGTGCTAAATCCTATCCTGTAAGGGCCTTTACAGAAATGCAGGGGTTATGAAACATGTCTGTCACAGCTCGTAAGTGTTAGAGAAGCGCACATTTACATGAAGACATCTGGAACATAAAGTTCAACTAAATCACTGAAGATTCCATCTCAAATGCAATCTATTTCAATGTGACCTTACATCAGTGAGCACTTGAACTTTGCCTGCTGGCAAGCAAGGTCTGACTCCAGCTATCTCTTATCCATTCACAGAGATRTGTAGCTTGCCCAAAGTGTTGTTCAGGGTTTTTTTGTTTTCTTTTGTTTTGTTTTATTTATTCTACTTTTATTTTGTTTTGTTATAATGGAATGCAGCTTCTTTTCCTAGATGCCCTGAAGGCTTGCAGCATCACTTGGTATGTCTTTGACCTTCCTCTTCCTACCCAGGAAAATCTGTCTGGTTCGGATTTTTTTCAATACTTGCCTTAATTCAGTAAATTCTATTACAGTAAATGCAGGGATGTAATGCCAACAACAAGAAGAGAAGTTAATAGAGAAATTTCACCCCTGCATTAAAACCAATTAACCTAATGTCACCAGTGCTCAAAGGAAGCAAGCCAGACTACTACTCCTGTAATATATATTATTTACTCTTTACTGTGTCCTATTTGAATCATGAAGTTGAGGCAGAGGAATGTGCTTAAAACAAGTAATTATTCCRATATATTTCATTATAATGTAAAACACCTCCTGAAAGCCTTTATGCTTTGTTTACTTCAGAGATATATGTTATGTATAAAACAGGCAGTAAAAGCTAAGTCTATGAAGTCAATGAGATTATACTAGGAATGACTTTTGGTCCGTTTCCCTTGTAGCTATTCATGAACTATTAACCTTTTATTTTGTTTGATTGTTCACTAAACGAAAAGGTCTTATGAAAGATCCTAATCTATCCTGTGGAATAGCTAAAATGACAAATCTATTTTGAATGTATGCTTAAAATTAGAGAATATACAGCAGGTTGGGGGGTGGGAAGCAGAGAAAGGAATGGTTAGTAACTGCTTTTCTAACTGCCTCAGGGTGCYTGTAGAAAGAAATTTATTTATTTTTGCTATCTCTTCCCCTGCAACAAAATAAAAGCTAATTCAAGTGTACAGTCTTCATTTGCATCTGACATGCGATGCGTTGTATCTCAGGCACGTCAGGACTTGAAGATTGTTTCCTTTCCTTTTCCTGAGCTCCTTTGTCAGTCTGTAAAGTGCCCCTGGCACATGGGGAGGCACTGACAGCCTTGTTACCCTGATAATTTCCCTTTTGGAAGAAACACATCTACTTGAAACAGTAACACAACCATACCAGACAGAAGGGTAAAAAAAAAAGACGACACAGCAAAAAATGTTTAAGTGGCAAAATAAGAGGGTGCTTTGTCTTCTGGGAAAGGCAAGTAGACACATTTTAATTTTGTTTAGAGCTTCTAAGGACAATGTGTATAACTAAGAACTTGTTTATTGATCCATTGGGGGAAAATGTTTGAGTACCTATTGTGTGCTACTGGCCTGCAATTTTTGGCCTTGTTTCTTCAGTTTCCTCAGATTGTTTCTCTCCTTTGCCCTATGGCAGATTTCATGRTGGAGAGAGCCCTTAGGTAAGAAAATAATTGATCTTTGCAGCACCCTATTTTCTGTGAGGATGAGGTTGGAATGTGGACTGTACCATTTTCCTCCTCTTTCTTTCCCTTGTCCAGTTCCTCCTTTGCTGGGAGACTGTGTTATGAGTAAATGGTGCAGATTTCTGTAGGTAATAAAACAAAATACCAAAAAAGTGCAGCCAAACAGAAATCAAACCTAATATCTAATCAGTTCTCAATAGTGTGTGACTGTAGAAATATCAACACTGCGCTGCTAGGCATGTTCTTGTAGTCAGCTCCTACATTTTAGAGCTATAATACCATTAAACTTCCAGATTGTAAAACCGTCCACGGAAATCTGTGGCTTGTTTTGAAAATGTTTAGGAGTGCAGCTATGTATTAAAATATATTCTTATTAAGTGGATGTGGTACTTAATTGAAAATCAGTTTTAGAAATGAATAATGTAGGTAAATGTCTGTGCAGATTGAAAGGGTGTTTTTTAAGCTATTATTTTTGACCCCAGAAATAATGTTATTGCAATAAAAAAGAACAACCACTGAACTCTTATGCACGGTCAAATTATGATGTGATTTTTCTTCCTTATCTCTACTGATGGGTCATTATTTAAGTGTTATGCTTTGTAAATTCTGTGTAAATTCTGAACTCTTATGCAGGGTCAAATGATGATGTGATTTTGCTTGCTTATATCCACTGATGGGTCATTATTTAAGTGTTATGATTTGTAAATTCTGGTCTTTATTATACCCTTGTTAAGTGCCCACCTTAATGTGAAATTTTGTGGGTTTGTTTTTTTTTTTCACTTGACTGAAACTTTTGTTGCTGCATTAAGGTGTCGGTTTTGCCTGATATACTTGTTAATTCTCAAATCCAGTAGCATTGTCTGATTCAAACTTCATTGAAAAAGTTAGAGCACAGTTGGGCCCTMTGAGTATGTATCTTCTACTTTTCAAGATTTTCCTGCACGCTCTTTTACASGTATAAGGAGTTCCTGGTTACTTCGTCAGGGAATACATAATGGTCTTTGATTTGTTATGAGTCATAACCTAGTAAAATATATTCCAGTTTGTAATATATGCTTCAGCTGGGTAAGGCTCAAGATGGTGATGATAAGAGCCTCTACTGGAACATTCATTGTCACAATTTGTGACAGTTGGTTTGGATGCTACTGCCTCAAGCTCTTCAGTGATTGATGTGATTTGGGCTCTATCTTGATTAACTATTTGCCATCAGAGACTTCTAAGTTAGAAAACCAAGGTGTATCAATGCAAGTTTCTTTCTATATCTGCAGAATAAGCTTTCTAACAACCTTTTYTAGATTTTGTAGCACCTTTTTTTTTCCCATTCCTAATGAAGAACAGAATTGGAAAAATGTGTGATTTTGGTTAACAGGAGTTTTGAAAGAAATATTTTTGTAATTCCCATGCATTTAATGCTTACAGGATTTGTGCTGGTTTCAACTTAGGAAAGTCACTGCTTTTGAGAGCAGACTGCTGTTGTTCCTTTTGGTTTCACTCCATGTCCCCCAAGAGGTGGGCCATTTGTTTTCCTCTTTGAAATTCTGCTAGAAGAACAGAATTGCAAAGTGTTCTGTTCTTTGATTTTTTTTGCCTTTGTTTGGCCTTTGGATGTAAACATGTGTTCCTGTATTATCTGTTTGTAGAGGGAAAAAAGCACCAGTGTGAAGGCAGTGAACTGCATTTAAACACTTTTTTAAATGAAGCCAAATTTTTTCGTAGTTCCATATCTTTCTGAGTAAAGATGGTCTTTGGTCGGTGTGACATGATGGTAGCTTTGATACTGCTAGGGAGCAATTGATGAAATCCATCATGTGGAAAAAGAATTTCATAGGGTAATACCTCTGCTTKTCAGAGTATATGAGCCAAGAGGTAATAATCACAGCTAAGGAATAGCCCCCATCCTTAGAGATGATATTGTAGGCTTTTCTTTTTTTTTTTTAATAGTAAAGAATAAATTGTGGCTTTGAACAGAGAAATTCAGTAGTTAGAAGAAATATCAGCTGCCTCCTGTTCAGCAGAGCCAGTTTTGAATTAGATAAGTAGTGATGGTTGAGACAGCTGTTTTTTGTTTGTTGTTTTTTTTAAAAACTTAGAATTAATTTTTCAAAGTTGGTCGTAGGAGCCCCTTAGTGTTTACAGAAACATATTGTGTATTACAGAAGATTTGACTTCAGGTCAACTTTCTTTAATTAAGTAGTTCCTATGGTTTAGGTTGGAAGTGACTTAAAAATAATTTCATTTCAACCACCCTGCTGTGGGTAACAATCTCTTCCACTGGACCAAGTTGCTCAGAGCTCCATCCAACCTGGCCTTAACACTTCCAGGACATCCACAAYTTCTCTGGGCAGCCTGTTCCTGTACCTCACCAGCCTCACGATAAAGAATTTCTTCCTAATAACTAAGATGAACCTACTCTCATTTTAAAGCCTTCACCCCACATAGTGTAACTACATGCCCATAGAAAAGGGGCAATTAAAATTGCTCCTAATTRCAAGAAGCTAATGTGCATTTTGTTAATTTTTGTAAGAAAATGTCAAAATCCTTTTTGTGGCGTGTGTTAGATGTTTGGCCTGCATGAGCAGTGGCCAAACCACTATATATTTCACTAAGTTAGCAGAGAAGTTRGAAATTTTGGATCAATAAACATAAGTCATCACTAATCCTAGCTCTTTCTCTGAGAAAAAACACAGCCAGGAACACCCAGTATTGTAAAATTTCAGTTTTAAATAAAAAACATGCCATTATACAAGGAAATAAAATAGCTTTGATGAATCCAGAATCGTGAAACTAATTGTAATAATCTCATTTAAAAAAAATATATATTGATACATGTGACTTGTGCCATTTTTACAAGAGTTTGCATGGAAATGCTAGAAATTAACTTGAATTAAGAAAATACAATGCTGCTGTTCCATGGTGTGAGAGAAGGATTCCTTGTCAGGAATGGGTTGGTCATGTGGTTGGTGCAGGATGCTCCCTGCTGCTGTATGTGTTTACCATCAATATTCATCCACGTTACAATTTCCATTTCAATTCCAAACCTCAAAATTGCTGTGCTTTTGTGTAATACACTGCTGGCACTAAATCATGCTACCTACTGATGTTTAGTGACCTGAATGAAATTGTTTCGATGTAATTGACTGACATGCTTTGTGTGTAGAAATAAGTCTGCTCAGCAAAGGCTAAATTATGTTTTTAAGCCATAAAAAAAAGGGACTTGTCTACTTTAGATTTTGAAAARCAGTGCAGGCCCATCGATTTCATCCACAAGAGGCAAAATATATCAAAAAAGTACACAACCTTAAAAGCCATTGCTCCAGAATTGCACTCTRCTGTTTCTCTCTGTTTTCATATTATAAACCATACCTTTTGCTCTTGTGAATGGCTTCTCTGATCAACACTGTGCTGTTCTTAACTGGGTGTGCAGCCTCAGTTCTCTTTTGGAAGTAGGTTAGGTACAGTTGCCAAAAGGAAACGCAGCATACAGCAACAGGAACATGCAAAGTGGGTGGGTATGTGTTGTGTGTGAGTGTGTTAAAAAGTCCATACTGCATGAAAGGTTTACTGTTTAGAGGTGCAACAGTACAATATTTAAATCTGGTCTGGAAATTTTTGTTAGATTAGATTTAAATGTGCTCTGTGTTWTGTGTCTTCCCACTTTGTACCTGCAATTTCAGGGTCAGTGAAATCTGTTATAGTTATCACAGAACATTTTGCCTTCATTAAAAAAAAAAAAAAAAAATCAGTTGTCTGTGTTTTCTCAGCTTTARGAAGGGACACATATGATCTGGCCTGAGGGAAAAACACCAGAGGAAAGGGAGATGTTAAAGTCATGTTGTGATTTTCATAGACTTACTTGGGAACTAGCTGATAGCCATACAGCACCACGTCTTCCAAAAAGTGTCCAGGGGGAACAGAGTGGTGGGAGGTGGAAAATGGACATGGTGCTGAGGATGGGGACTGTACATCTTGTGCTGACACCCTCCCGCTTGAGAGAGAGGCAAATTGGGCAATGTCCCTTGGGGCTCCTGGCTTTTCCTGCCAAAACCTGGCCCCACAGTGATGATTTGTGTGGTATAGAAAGCAGCATGGCACTAAACTCTGTCCCCTGCAATCAGGACAGTGAGACAGACTATTATTCTGGTTATTAAAAAATAGATTCTCTATGGCACAAGTGTTTCTTGCTATCTGGCTTACTTGACAGTTTTCTTGTGTTGTTCAGAGATCCAGAAGCTTCTGGGTGACAAACAGATAGGTCTGAATGAAAAGATAAGTCACTGTTCCTCACCGCTCGCTCTGATCCAATCACCTCCTGGTCTTAGGAGTCATGAAAGGTCAGGTAGTGTCCTCACAGAGCTCTTCAGGCTAATTTATTTGCCCCCTAGAAAAATTCCACATTTGTCTAAAATCTGCACTTTGAGAATTTTGTGATCTTTTGCAGAAAATCMCAAAGTCAGTTGCTACTTGCTTTGCAAATTCCTTGGATTTTCTTCATCTTTGAGGAGCAGCTGTTCTCAKACCTGGCTGTCCCTGTCTGGGTTTATTCCCATGTGGCTGAACATTAATTTTCATGACCTGATTGCTTTGTCTTTGTTGCACAACACTTAATTTCAGCTGGAAAACTCTAACTTGTACTGCTTGACACAGGTCAAATACAAAATGATGTCCTCTGCAGTAGCTCCCTTTCCTGACAAGAGAAGTGCCAATCAGGTCTCTGGCCCTTTGGCTCATTAAATCCTCTGGATRAAGTCACAACTTCTGTGATTTCCTTTGCCTTCACCTTCCTTGTGCTCTCTGGGGTGTTTTTTATATTGCTTTAAGGTTTTGACTTGGGATATATGGGGGACTTGCACAGAGCCAGGTGTAAAATCTGTGTTCCTAATTGTAGGTTCAGATTTTCCCTCACTAGGGTGAGAAATCTTAGCCCTAAAGGCACTGATTTTCTTTCTACCCACCTCTAGCTTTGAGGATGGCCTTCAGACTTAAGAGAAATCTTAACTAAGGAATGTTATGACAAATGAATATCAAAATTACCATGCACATGTATTTTTAAAATTTACATGGTGCATTATGATACCTCATCATGGTTATAAACCTTGCCATTAAAACTGTAATTAGTCCTGGGAGTACCTTGGAATAGCAATGGTAAGCTGAAGATCCCAATCCATATTGTTCTAAAGAAATATAAGCCGGTAGGTTTATGTGGTATTGGGCATTTCAGCTGGCAAAAAAAGTGGAAATCATCTGACTGAGGTGTGTTAAAACAAGCACGAATGTTTTGAAGAAAAGTGAGCCTTTATGTTGCATGAGTGTTGGCTGAGGGAAGTGACACATATTTCAACCCCTGAAGGACAGCTCCAAAGGGAGAAATCTGGCAGGAACTCAAAGGCCCTGAGGAGCCCTTTGGGCTTCAGGTTTATAACTTGTGCTCACTAAACATGAATCTGCTGGAAAATGCTGCACATTTGCGATCTGATGTCGGCAATGTTCTGTGGTAACAGTGCACCTCATCAGTGTGTTGAAGAAAGAGTAGGTCTGTAGCCTTATAGGTGATGTGGAGTATCACCACATGGACAGCATTCATGGAACAGAGAGGGAAGGACACAAAGCCTCACAATCTGCATCACAAACCTTCCCTTTCCCCTTTGTTTTTCTCTCCCCTGCTCAGTTTGATTGAAGAAGCCCTCTTCTTTGCAGCCAGAGGCACATGGAAATACCTGATGCTAAAAGAAAGCCAGAGGAGCCACTGGATCTGCACTGCTCCCCAGAGCTCTGCAATAAAGTGAGACAGGCTGCCTGCTGTGAAGAAGATGGTCGGGGCTGTGGTTTATTGATACAAAGAGATGGTGGCTAAAATGTTGACATGCAATATTTTAAAGCTGATGATCTGAAAGCCTTCTGAAAGATCCCTTATGTTAGATACTAATAAACTCACAACGTAAGTCCATCTGTTCTCTAAAAGTTCTTTTTAATCCTCAGTGCCATCTTTCTTCTAAAGAATACTTGCAGGTTTTTCCAGGCTTTGACTGTTACGGTGTTCTTGGAAAGAAATCTCAATGTCTTTTGCATGCAGTTTGTACCCATTTAAATTGACCCCTTAACTTTSAATATGTACCTTGAATCACAATATATTTCTTAAAGCATAAGTAAAAAAAAATGTTTTGTGTTTCCTGTCAGGTTTTTGTTTTAGGTTTTAACATCACAAGTGTGCAAAAATCCAAACACAACCCTGTCATTAAGTCCGAAAAGAATCTCCTGGCAAGGTGATATGTCAGGTTATGGTTAGCTGAAATGAATCTGACTTAGAATAAAATTTTTCTTCTCTTTTACTCCCTCTTCTAAGAATAGACGATGTGCCTAGGTCTTCAACTAACCAAAGCTTCACGGACCATGAAAACAAAGGATGCTGGGTCAGTAGTCTTCTCTTTAARTATCTCATTATAGTTTAACTACTACTAAATATAAAGTGGGTTGTTTGGTATGTTTGTGATTGTACAGTCCCTAAGTGCCTCTATAATTCCATCTGCCTCCTCTTAAATGGAGCTAGAAATCTACATTTGTTTTCTCCAGTTACCCATTTGCATCTCTTAGGTGTGTCTCATATTTGTATCTCTTTTGTAACCTTTTCAGGTGATGCTTTTCTGACTTCTTTGCACACAAATTTAGTTTTTATTCTTCAGGCTTTACATGGAGTCACTATTTATACATTTTGTTTTCTGCAGCATTTCTGCTGCTGTGCAGCTCTTGGCACCTTTTTCTTTCCCCAATTTARAGACTATGCAAAAGGAAAAGGTATAAATTTCCCTCATTCCAGCTTTCCTTGCCAGATCTTATATAAATTGTTTTGTACTGTGATTTTCCTAGTTTTATTCAAGTTTATTGGTTTAACCCTATCATTTCTGTACCTCTTGCTTTGTTTAATTGCATTCCTACTACTACATTAAAGTGATTAAAGCTGAAAGTTCCACCCTTGTGAAGCTGAGTGAAAGAAGCTTGTCTTCACAATTCTATATTCCTGTCAAGTGTACTCACACCACCAAGAAATTCACATGTCCCAGAGAAAGCAGGACACGTTCCTTCTTTACTGAAGATAGGTTTCCAGAAAAATTTAGATTGACAATGTTTTGTTTATTACTCAGATGAAACCTTCATTTCTGTGAATGTGCACAGGTCCAGTGGGTTCTTCTGTGAAGGTGTCAACTGTTACATTTAATAAAGACACCAAAATGCTTAAATTGCTTTCACCTTTTCTTTTTTTTTTTTCCCCCCTTATTTTTTAGTTCCTTCTCTTCCTGCCTGTCCTTCAAAGGAAAAGTAATATTCTACTTTCATAGGTGTTTTGCTCTCTTTTTATGATTTGTGTCACCTGGACAGAGAAGGAGGTGAACATCCTGAAGCATGGACAGTTAGGACATGGCAATGTCCACCTTGCCAAATCTAAATGCCTAACAGAATATGTAGTTCAAAGACTTTTTTTTTTTTATTTTTATTTTTTTTTTATTTTTTTTAATGTAGCTCCCAGGTATGATCTGGTTTCTTGTGCATCAAACCAAGTTATCAACATGATTGATTTTGCATGTGTTTTGTGTGCATCCAGCTTGTGGATGGACTTTATTGTTCAGTTTCCTGATGAGAGAAGTCTACAGAGCCAGGGAGACATGCCAGATGCACAGCTTTCCCTTATCAGAAACCTATGGTATTTTTTCTCATTTTGGACTTTTTGCTTGTCTGGTACAAAAGCTGAGTCATTGAGACCCACTTCTGCAGTTAATTTCTAGTCACATACCTGTAAAAGTGCAAATCCTTGCTTTCACTGATAAGTTGTTCTCTTAGCTTGGTCCATCAGCTTGCACATACAAGAAATTGGCAAGAAATACACTGTAGATTTTTCTTTTTCTGATCTATTTTAGTTTACTCCAAAACTTGGACGCCATTGAAAAATACACAGAACAATTACTCTCTTAAGAAAAATGTGATGGAATTGAACTTATACATAACGTGTATAGAAGAACAGTGCAGAACCTAAAAATGCATTGTTGGGACATACATTAAAGAGAAGTGAATAACTTTTTGGAATGATCTCGAAGAAAGAATTTTCATGAAAAAGGACTAAATCAAGCTTAGTTCTTTATCCCTCTTTGTAAGTGGTTTTRTATGCTGACAAGATCCTTTTCTTGTTTAAGATGGTCTCATTCTTCTCAAGTGGAAGTGAATGAGAGGACAGAGAAAAAAAAAAAAACTGATTATAGGCAAAAAGATTTCCAAAATGTCAGATGATGACAATCATTTCAATGAATTAAAATACTTTYCTGTCTCCTCTCATTCTGCAGCTTAATCTATACCTGCATTCAGTGAAAAAATAATCCTCATAAAATGAAATACTGTGTGGTAAGATCCAYACAAAAATATGATTTATAGGAAATAACCACCTTCTGAGTTATTACTTAACTTCTTTTCTTCCCCAAAAGCTGGGATTAAAAAGTAGGTCAACAAGCCAATTTAAATAGCTTATTCCACAGTGTGGTTTAAATTAGTGCTAGTGACAAGTGTATGAAGTGCTGTGCATTTTATTTTTATGGCATATTGGTTAAATTTAGAATTGTTCAAAGTGGCTGTTATACACAAGCCTCTAGGCAAATCCTCAGATCTTTCAGTCAGTGGGCTTTGTTCTTGCTTTTAAACACACACAATGTGTTGGCATTGTGTTTGTAAACCAGGTGAACGTTCAATTAGAGTAATGAGCATTAATGTTAGTCCAGTGGTAAAGCCTCTTGAACTAAGGAGCTACAATTTCCACTCGAAGGGTAACACATTTGTATTCTCTGGGCACGTGGTTCCTGTTCCTGAATTGTTCACAAGTCCTTCCAGAAGAGTGATTTTAATCTAGAGAGAAACTGAAGCCGTTAAATCTCACTGAACAGAACTGCCCTTGTAATGTTATTTAGTATTGATAGGTCAGGCAGCTTCCATCAGACAGATGGCCCGAGATGAAAGAGTGATTGTAGGCAAGGAAATGGCTTTTGCAGGAGCTCTGTTCTTGTTTCAAAAGCCATTCTTTGGCTTGCAGTCTCCCTCTCTGCTGCTTGAGAGCTGCCAGAAACAATTCTGGCCCTGAATTTCAGACGTACCTAGTTCCAAGGTGAGGAGACAGGTTTCCTGCTCAGCTAGAAWTTTTTCTCCTCCTCCTGCTTCTATTGCTTTGCAGCATAGAGTTCTCATCTGCATCCTGACTGGGAAGATACCAGCAGAGATGAGTGAATAATGAGGAAATCTACTCACTAGTGTTTTGACAATTGCTAAATAGAGTTTTGCTTAGATCATGTTTGTACTTACTTTATCAGCTATGGAGCTTTTTCTGAAAAGCTGTGGGAGTGAAGTGTTTGCTCAAAAGAATACTTGAAGGGAACTATTTCTGGACTGTATTCATGATTAAATTAATCAAAAATCAGTTTTTCTCACWGTAAAAGTAGCTGATTAATGATTACGTCATAGGTGAGGAAACAGAAACAGGGAATAAATCAGTGCGTTAAATTTGAGCTTGTTCTCTTTCKGAGCTCTACATAATTCAGCCGCAGCAGCATGTCTTCAGTAGCTTTTTTTGTATCCTGCTCTCCTAGTAATGATACCCTTGTCAGTCTCCTCCTGCCCTGCTCTTGTATGCCATTCTATTTTATGTAGGCTCTCATTCTGCTTTCATTGTGGAGTATTTGAGCACCTTGCAGGTTTATGGGGTACGTGAGGCGACTAACATCTGTTGTATTTGGCTCATTCCTCCCCTGTGTGAAGCACTAGATGCTTAGTAGGAGTGCTTTGTGTTGGTAAGATTGTTATCTGCTTACGGGAAGYGAGATAGACAGAAAAAGAGTGATTTGCATTTGGAGTGGAATTGGTACCATTTTTAATAGTCCTTTGCCCCTGTAGGAATTTGTTTCATAGCCTTGGCTGGCTGCTGGCAGAGCCTGGTGTTTTAAGACTGTTACAGCTGAGTGTTACGTTTTTGTACTTGCATGCCCCAGCAAAACTTCTTTGTCAGGTCTCTGTCCTCACTTTACTCCTGTTTGTCCCACAATTATCTCCTGATTGGAATGGAAAACTGAAGATTCTGAGAAATCAAGGTACCAAAAGATCTGCCGATACAATGAAGTGCTTTTCTGCCCTTGTTGCTTTTTATTATTTTATAATTTTGCAGTTGTTGGAGAGGCTTTTCTCTTGTGCTCTGAAAGCTCATAGACTGACCARAATAAGGGAATGATAAAGAAAATTACTGCAAATTTTCAAAGTAATTTATTAAGCGTTGTTAACTATTTCATACTGAGCAGTGTCCAGTTGAGGCAAAATATTTAAGCCACAGTAAAATTTGCTTGGCAATGACTGAAGTAATTGGTAAGCTTTAGCTAACAGTCCACCTCCATTTGGAAAAGYACTTAAAGAACATATTTATGTTCCCTTGACTGCAGCAGATTGAAGTAAATGATTAAACATACTTCCAATCAGGATGGATTTCCTGTATTGAACCTGTGTTGCCAACATATCTGAACAGGAACTGTCACAAAATACTTCTCTTTGCTCCTTACATTAATGCTGAGAGGAATTAAGTGCAATACAGTAGGGTTATATCATGTCACAGCTGGTTACTAACACAGAAAGTAATTTGAACATATATTTTGTGGAGTGAATTGATCTGACAGTGCCTCACACATTTCTGTGAGAAGCTGAAAGAAGTATTTCTCTAAGGTCTATTCATAAGTTATGTGCCATATTCAGATTCAAAGAACCCTTTAAGTAGTTAAGTTTGGAGAGCTTGAGAAGCTTAAGAGCAGGAGGAATAAGCCTTTATTTGAAACARCATTGATTTTTATTAAATTTAATGAATCTGAAGGACATTTCAGGAATACCTCCTACTCAGTACTGCAAGAGAAACCCTAAAGATGCTCTGAAAAGTTACTGCTGCGACAATATTGACAAATCACTCTGTCTCAGCACTAATAGACTACTTATTCATGAGCTGAAGATGAATATCCTGTTTTCCCGTGCAAGGAAGCAGCAAGCAGACAGGTAAAAGAGCCCAGAAATAATAGATTCCACAATACAGTATGAAGGTTGACAAGAAGCTCATACCTTCCCAGCACAGCAATGACCACATGGTCCTGACTGAAATTGTGAAACTTCACCAGSAAACTGAGTTAAAATTTCAACATAGTGTTGAAAGTGAAAATTCAAAAGTGATTGTACCTTGTAGCAGTGGKAAAACCTGTATAAAATAAATTTGCTTAAAACATGATCCTATAGAGGAGTTGTAGTTCAAACTGAGATTTTTGGACAAATAATAAGACATGATTGGAATGTAATAAGCATATTAATAGATGGCTGTCTCTGCCATAAATTTAGATACAGTTTTGTTTATCTGATGTCATAGGACTGACGTATCACCAGGTACCACTCAGACACACCACAGGTATTTGCCATTTAAAATTTATTAGGCTTTCTATAATAAATGAAGACATGTTCCGCAGATGAGTGAGATTTCATTTCCTATGTCTCAGAGTTTATTTAGCTAAGATGCATCCTAAAATGTGTTTCAATTTGAAGAATTAAAAACCTTGAGGCTGATATTAACCTCATTGTGAGAGGTCTCACTTGCAACTAAAGGTTTCCTTGGGAAAAAAAGGGTTGAATTAGGTAGCTGTTATGTTTTAGAAGCTGGTTGGGTTTTTTTTTTTTTTTAGAAGTACCATAAAAATCATATTTAATCACTGTTTAACTGGTAATTTTGCTTCCATTTAATTCTGAGTTGTACAACCAAATTCCATGATGGTTCCATCTGAGAGTTTTTCTTGAGAGACAATCATTAACACTTGTCCAGCTGTGTCTCATTCCTCTAGGCACTTTTTGGTAATCTGGACACAATTCCTTGATGCTTAATTACATGAATATAATCCTGATCCTAATAGCTCAACTAGAAAACCAAATTAAGTAATCATCAGTGTAAATCCTTAGGAAATTATTTCTCTGGGAAGAGACTGAGTGWGAAAGACTCAAGTAATCAAAGTTTATTTGCAATGGTGTTACCATGCATGATCCACATAGCTTTGAAATACTTAGATCTCTAAATTGATTGATTGTTAWTCATTTTGACTCCATTATGTCACAGCTAGCTTTTTGTGTCTCATGGTGCTCTCATGGTAAAAGGAAACGAACACACTCATGCTTTAATAAATGATGAAGTTTTTTGTTTTGCCATCATTATTAGTCCTTTAACTAAGCGAAGCAAGTTGGGCCAGCCAAACAACTGTTTATCACTACTTTTGGTGTGCTGAGGTGGCTCTAGGTAAAACACATTTTGGTTTAATTTCAGCTGCTCTTGACATATGCTCCCTATCTTAGTCTGCAGCCCTGGAAAGAGTCCAAATCTCATGGAGCTTGATTCTGGAGAAAAGGTTGTTAACAGGATAATGAGCTAACTTCTCTGATGTTTTTATTCACTCCTGCTACTCTGTTTTGACAGTGGGTAGGTACAGCAAAATGACACCGTGTGGCACCTGGCTCRGAAAGTCAAACAGCTTGGATTTTTCCTCATGAAGCAATTTCATTTAGATGTGCACAGATATAGTCACTTTAAGATACATCCACATAATACATCCTCACGTTTTGTGACTSTTGAAACAATACAAGTAAAACTTGCAATTTCCATCTGAGCAAATGGGTTCTCTCACAGAATTGACATGACATAAAATTTTGCATAAGGATTGTGCTTTTGTACTAAAACAGAGGGGTAAAAAGAAGTATCACCATTTTTTGAAGTGATGCACAGAAATTAATTTCTTGGTGACTCYCTTGAATATCTAGGTATGATTCAGTTAATCTCTGATAAATCTGGATGATGATTCCCAAAATCTTATTCCTAAATGTACTTTCAAATCCTGGTGGTGTCACCTAGCATTGGCTAAAACCACCTGCTGGAGCAGTCATCTATGTTTTTGTGGTAATGTGGCAGAGATGTTTGGAGGCACTTTTTTGCCATTTCTTCCATCTGTCAGAACTAAGCTCAGTGCAGGTGAYGTACTTAATATTTTGCTCCTCTGTAAAATCATTATTCTTTTTTCTGGTGCAGCTAAGGCTATGTGTCCCTAGAGATACAGGCCTGGGTTTAATCTCACTCACCTCAAATGACCTTGCTGCCCTAAATGGAGCTGCCCATGTATATGGGCAAAGTTATGCCTAAATTCCTCCAAGAAACTGGCTTGACCTGAACCACTGACAATATTCTGCAAGCAACAAATTTCTTACTTATCAATGCCCTGATTTATTATGGTTTTCTTTATTGTTATTTATTTATTTAAAATTTAAATTGCTCTTTCTCTTAGAAATATCATTGCCATAAAAAAAAAAGTGTTACAAACTGACTTGAAAATAATTTGGGAAGCCAAATCTCTGGTAGAAACCTGTAAATTAGAATAATTGCAACATTTCAAAATTCCTTTGTCAGATGCTGTCTTTACTTTAAATTCTTTTTTTATTTTCCTACATTATTGCTGTCTGTACAAGAATGATGGATGACAGAGAATGAAGTTCCCATTAACTTAAACTGTTACCCATAAATCCTCCAGAGATTTCTAATTAACATGAAAGTTTACTAGTTTGGGCTCATTGTGAGAGCCTGCTGACAGTGCTCTGTATTTCTATCAGTGCAGTCCAGAGGTCCATAAATCTTCATTGCTCTGGGATTCCCAGTACGTCCCATTACCATGAAAAAGTGACATCTGATGCAAGAAGTGTAAATACTGTATAGAAGTTCAATAAAGTGTTTCATTCTTCACTGCTGAATTACAGTTTTATGGCCCATAAATAAAGCCAAACAAGGAAAACTAAAATATGAGGAATGGTTGTATATCACACMTGTTATCTGGAATGAAATTGTTTCTACTGTGGTGACAAATGTCTTACCTTCAATTTGCATTCATGTCTTGTGTTATGGCACTCTAAGGGCAGATGGTTGATGCTATTATAAATGATCTCAAACAGTAAAATGATAGATTCTGGTATCATCCAACTTTTCWTAGGACAAATAATAGACTGGGTTAGAGGCCAAGGGATAAAATTTATCAGCCTAGTAAAAAGTTTGAGTAAAACCAGTAATTTTATATAGTTCTTAATTTTATTTAGTAACTTTATATAGTTAAAGAAGAAATTAAGCTTTTTTTTTTGAAAACAAAACACATCATTCTCCCCCAGGTAAAACAGTATAACTATTCTGAAATGGTCTGCTTTGTTCAGCATCAGCCCATGRTGGGTTTTGTTGCAGTGATACATGAATTTTCCTAATTCACTCACTACAATAATCGCTTAGCAAAAGATGTGATGACAGAACTGAAAAGGATTTCATAGATCATCAAATCCAWGCTGCTGTGCTAGGCATAYTGGCATATCAACCTATTTATAAATRAGCCARCTCCATCAAAATTSGTTAAGATGTCTTTTCCTCTTACCTGCATGGGCAGAACATTCTGGATATGCATTTATCTCATGGAGGGTGCCCTTTGTGCTTATTTATAGCCTGGTTATATACATTGACTCTTCAGTCTGCACTGCATTTCAGCTGCTTTCTCCCTCCAGTGTTTTTAACCCAGTGAATTCAAATACAGCTGCCCAAAGACTGCTGGCATTTTTCTCTTTGTTCTGAGTTTTGTGCTTTTTATGGAAGATAACATTCATTCCTCTGATCATCTTAGCCCTTCTCTGAGTTGTAGTAGTCCTAATGCATCATAAAAACACATAACTGAAATTTGTAAGCTAAGTTCTAGATAAGGTCTTACAGAGATAATACATGGTGCTTTGACTTCTTTACCACATGTGAGAGTCATAGCATTGCATTTGGATTTTTTTATGTCTGTATTTATGGTTCATGGTCATTGAAATCTGTGTGCCCAAGCATTTCCAGCTACTGAAATCTGGGATTATCTCCATGATCCACATCCCTTGGTAGTCTTTGGTAGAGAGTTTTGTGATGTGCCAAGACTTTGTCTGTCTGATGAGAACTAAAGTTGCCTTTCCTTTCCCAGCTGAGAGGAGAGAAGACCGAGTGGACAGGCAGGAAGAGATGCAGTGCACCTCGGTTGTCTTCTTGACAGTCATGGGTCAGGGATGTAGGCTGCAGAGTCTGCAATGCCTGTGCTTATATCGTGAATAATTTTATCAATTTTATTGAATTTATCTTGCTTTCTCTGTATTTTTATTGTTGTCTTACTGTATCACCAGTTCACAACACTAAGCAGCTTGATATGATTTAGATAGGTGGTYCCATCTTCATGAATCAGAAGTATGGGTGAAACAGTGTGGTAGTTCTCTGCTATTGCTGGCTTGATATGAAATAGTTTTAATTCTGCCTCAGTCAATGTGCTTCCTTTTTTTTTCCTCTTTGTGTTTCTGGGCTCAATTGAAGTAACAGAAGATMGTACAGGTGGCATTTTTGGAGGTGTTTACATCTGGAACAAAGATTTAGAATTGAGATTATTTCATTTGAACAAACTGACTTCTTCCTTGGAGATTGTACTTATTCTTAGTATTTCCTGCATAACTGTGGAAAGAGCTGCTCCAAATATGCAGTGTGTCAGTGGTCTTGGTTAACAGGAGACACCATGACTCWAGCAGCTGTCTCTCTACTAAATTTACAGGTTAAATCAAGAGACAGTGCGTTTGGCTTACATACAAGATTGAGGTCAAGGCATATGCGCTCTGTTCTCATTCCTGCCACAGATCTGCAGGATAAGTGTGAGTCAGACTTTGCCCTTTAGTTTCTTTCTCTATAAAGCTTACACTCACATAATCAATTTAACAGTCCCTGACACCTTACAATCTGAGTTCAGCCACGGCCTCTGCCTCAGGGCTTTCAAACCAAGTGACATGTTCAGGTGTMCTTGGCAATGTTGCAAAAATGTGGTAATTATTATATTAAGTYAGTGAAAGATAAAAAAGAAATCAAATGTTGTTCCTTCAAGTTCAGCAGCTGGGAGACAGTGAAAATGGGTTTTTTAAGATTATTTGCAGAGAGCCTTATCTTGTGGCAGACACACTGGCTGTACCTGAACTGAAAGACTATAACCAGTTATCTGGGGTTTAGGAATCAGAAGGGTTAGAAGCAGGTCCATATTCCACTTTTGTTGAGCATCTTATTCCTTTCTTCTTCTGAGAGTTTTTCAGCTTCCCTCCAGGACGGGAGCACTAATGTGCCTCCTTCTCCTCATCGTTCACTGCCAGGAGGGTAACGAGGCCTGACTTGGAAATGCTGTGAGTGGCAAGCAGCTGAGCAGTCTGACTCAGGGTATTGCTGCACGCAGCACTGCAAATCTGGCAAACCTAATTATGCTCAGAGGGATAATGACAACTCCATATGGGATGGAAAATTGTTTGCATGTAGGTTTTGCTGCTTAACTCTTCTGGTGTTCCTGTAGTTAGTAGGCAGGCAGCAGCCTCCAAAGCTAACAGCAATGTTACTGCTTGTCCAGCTGGCACAGAAGATTTGACTTCACAAGAGCCAGCTGGCTATCTCCTTGCCTCTTTTCACCTAAGAGACTGAAATATGTCATCCTTGAGATATGACCAGACTCCTGGAACYCACCGCTCTTTCTGGGAAAGAAGCAGTGCTATTAGTACTCTGTGTATGCTTTGCTTCAGAAATATAGAAAACATTTAAATATGCATATATATGTATTTATATGCTTTATCTACCTATGTTYGTGCACAGATGTTAAAACTGAAAGATATACCAAGGAAAATTTAAGCTTATGAAAAGATAAACAGAAAAAGAACCAGGAAATGAAGAAACAAGGTACTCTGTTTTCATTTTGATGTGACTGCCTTACTTCCACTACCCTGCATATGTGATAACTTTAATTATCAGTTGGATTGTTTAAATATGCATCCAATATTATTCTGTACTCAGAGACCTTGATACTAGGAGGATCACAGTATTTTCATTTCCTGTATTTTAGGATCTAATTTATTACTCTTCAACATGGCATTAGTGGTTTTTTGGTAGTTATTTTCCTCTCCCTAGTAAATACAAATATATGGAGAAAGATAAAAATGGCTTTTTTAATATCATTGTTTTATAAGTAGCCCTGCTAGGCTTTGAAAGTCATATCTGGAACAATGAATTGAATGGGACATTACATTTACTGATGCTGCTGTTTGGCTGAATTGCAATTTTGCAGAGGCAGCAATGTATCAGGCTGAGCCATGAATCTTTCCCAAGAGAATGTAGGATTTAGAGATGACTGAAAGTGATAAAAACGCAGAGAATTCCATCTATTTGGGTGTGGTGCTAGGGCAATATTGACAATATCTCATTAAGATACAGATGTTTCTTTTTATGCAAATTTCTYCAGCCTTTTCTGACAAGTTGCTTTTTAATAGCATGCAAATTGAAAGGCCTTATTCTGCATCTCCCCTTTTGGCTGTTCAAAACTTAAGAAATGCTCAAACGAAACAATTTTAAATTTATCTGAGCTTGCAAAAATGAAATTAAAAGCATGCCATAAAATGCTTCAAAAAGTTCTTATCATGGATTCTTGTCTTGTTTCTCATGAGGAGCAGATGTGGCAGAGAGCTCTAGCAGTAGTCGGAGATGCCTACAATGCAGAGGTTTATTAAAAACAGCAAAGGAAAATCTTTAGCTCACATCAGTAAYGGATGCTTTTTGTCCATTGAATGCCTACTCATGGTGGCACTTAGGGGCTCAGTTTATGTTGGCTAAAACAAATGCTCAAATATTCAAAGAAACCTTTAAATAAAACTAAATATTCAGTTAGTGCGATAACTAATAGTAAGTAACTAAGATTTAGGTTTTTTTTCTTCTAAGGTGGCAAATGAAGATTGTGGCAATGAAGGCATTGGGTACTTGCTCAACAAAGGTAGGATTTAGAGTAATTAAAACAGAGRGACTGCAGATATTAGGTTATTACAGTCTAAACTACCTTTCTTGCTTCATCAGTTTTATTAGAGCAATTGTTGCCTGATTACTATAACCAGGTAAATACTCCTGGGCAGTGATCGAAGGAGGGGACTCTCAGAAAGGATCTCAAAGGTTGTCAGAGGCTGTTTGTGCCAAGGTTTCTCATCCCTCAGTGCTCTCACCTATTCTGAACATTTGTTACCTGCTCTGTGACTTTGGGATCTGGGTTCCATGGTTTGGAATTCTTAGGAATTATACAACATCCCTTTTTGTGGATGGCATCCAAACATGAGACATCTTTCTTAGCATCAAARATCTGGTGTTATGAATAATATATGTTTAGGATGCTGAAAATCAAGCAAACTAGATCATATGCAGTTCCAAGAAAATATCTCAAAGGCGATCTCACAAGCTGGCTTTGGAAACTCCTGTCTACGTTGTCAAACCTATAAAGGTAAGTTGAAATAAATAAATAATGAAACAGCCCACTTAAGGTCTTTGCATCTTTTGCAAGTTTTAAATGCTTTCCCTGGAGGCAATGCATAAAGTTGCTTAGCACCCAAATTATTTGCAGTAGCTCTTCAGCCACAGCACCCTTCAAAGGCATCTGCAGAGATTCACCCAGGAATGCATCCAACCATACCAAGCACTGGAGATCTTTGATGCTAAGTAAATGGCATCTCATGTTTGGATGCCATCCATAAAAAGGGATGTTTTGCAATTCCAGCATTCTAAGAGTTCCAAACCATGGATTGCATTGTGAAAGTTCTTTTTAAACCTTGTAAGTGTTATATCTTCTTGGTGGTGTCCTCCTTAAGGATTGCTGGCAAGCACATTGTATTTATGGGGGTACGACACAATTTAGATGGCACAGACAGAATGTCTCTTTCATTCTAATTTGTCTTTGTACATGGTTTATAACATCCCCCAAATTACTTCTTGATGTGCAATTCTTCATGCTTGTTCTACTCTTAGAAGTGTGGTTTTTTTCAAAGGATTTCAAAGGACAGCATTTTAGCTCCAAGTGAGCTGGGCGTGAAAAAGGATTGTTTTGACACACTTTTATGCTCTGGTTGCTCCAGATGCATTTAAATCTGAAAACTGCAGTTGTGATGGGTAAGTCTCAGCCTCTCAGATAAGGTGCTGTAAGCACTCAAAAGCATTAAAAGGACATGAAGGYTGCAAAATAAAGCACCTGGCGAAAAACAAATTGGACAATGATTGAATGAACTTTGATAGTGAATCTTTAATTTAGTCTTGCTCTGTGTATAGGTTATGACAATTTTGAAGGGATAATGCACTATTTTTTTCATGTACTGTCTCTTTCATGCCTGGTATCTTCCCCTACTGGGTGTCTCCAGATACATTTGTCTTTCCTAGTACAGTTTTCTCATCCAGTAATTTTTTGTTTTATCCTTCCAGACCTCTCATTTCTACCCCACTCCTAACATTTCCTTGCCTCACATTCTTACTTCGCCTTCATTTCTGAATGTCTCTGCCTTTGTCTTCTTTTTTTTTATTTTTTTTTTTTATTTTTTTATTTTTTTTTTTTTTTTCTTTTTTTTTTTTTTTTTTTTTTTTTTTTTTTTTTTTTTTTTTTTTTTTTCTCTCATGCTGTCTTGTGTCTTTTTCCTGCTGTTTTCCTGATCTTTCCTGTTGGCCAAGAAAAAAAAACCTCTAAGGAACAACAATGACAAAATCCACATCATATTTTATACATACTTATCTTAAGATGTAGAGAACTGATTTCTGTATGAGAATATGTTTGGAAGTAAACTTTTGGAAGAGAAGTTAAGGGGAACCCTTCCAGATGGTGGCCAAAGTCAGGCATCTCCTGCACTTTTGTCTTGCAGGTCCTTTTGCAATGCCATGTGCTTTGGGATTTCCGGTGGGGGCTCAGCTTCTTTATTTCGATTAAAGATGTGCTGAGTTTTCTAAGACTGTGTTAATAGATGAAGTTAAGATGTTAGAAAGGTCTTTTGGAGGATGCTATTTAAAAAAAATCAAAAAAAAAAAAAAAGAGACAAAAAATGTAGTTGGTATTCCTCACCCACTTTTATTTCACCAAATATGTGTGAACATGGTCATTTTGTGTGCAACTTCTCTGTGAAGGCAAATTAGCTTTTCACTCCTCACAGTTGTCCATCCTTTCCCTCTATCTTTTTACAAAACTGACTTTTTCTGGGTACTCTTAAATTAGTTTGTGCCTTTGGGAAATGTTCCTGTGTGTATGTGGCATCAAGTGGAACAAACCCCTGCAGATCCAAGGGGCATTGCTGGTCTGTGCTCTGAGCTCCTGCTATGCCTAGGGATCAGTGTGCTGGGAAGTGTGAACACACTGAGCAAACCAGCAAGCCTGGCTCACTGGGTGAATCTTAATTTAATTTAATTTGGAAACTTCCAGAGCTTCCTCACTGATACTGCAAAAATAAAACTTATATTCTTAATTTTCTACACTGTAAGTAGATCTGGCTAATTTCTTCCCCAGCTGTTTAATTTGCAAARGGGGCTGTCATTCTGCGTTAAATAAAACTGAAAAAGATGGAGCCCAAGGAAGATCTGTGTARTGATGAAAGTTTGTTCCAGTTCAAAGCTGCTGTTGATATTGGGTGTGATCCAAAAACTCTTGATGCCAGATGTAATGCTTCCATTGATGTAATCAGATTTCAAATCAGGGCCAGTGTGTTCAGCCTTTAGCTCCTTTACCTTTAGCTCCTGCTCTGGTACCTGGCTCTCTGGGAGGATGAGCTGTGCCAGCAGCATTTAGACAAACCCCACTCCTACTTGCACCCTGCTTTAGTACTACGTGCAAGAGATGTCCGCTCTCACTTGTATAATCCTCTCTGTTTCTCCTCCCAGGCATGTGAGATTTTTTTTTTTCTTTTCCAGCCTAGCCTTGCTTTTCATTTATTTTCCTCAGGCCAGATGTGCATGGTTTTGTGCAATCTGCAGGTGCTGTGGACCAGACCTGGGTGTCCCTCACTGTCTAAATCTGAGTTGCTGGCTCATTCAGCCAGGAACTGATTTTTGGATGGTCTTTTTGGACTCATTACCTGAACCTGGACATGCTTGGTGGCCCCACCAGTGACACTTTTTATATTTCTAGTATTTAAAAAAAAAAAATGGAAAATGAATGTTTTGAAAATCCAGGCAGTTGTATGAAAGATAATGGATGAATCAGGATTTCTAGCGATCTGCTCTGGTATTATTGTACATTAGAGACTCAAGGGCCATGGTCTTGGCAAGCCCCACAGAGCATGGCTGGCCCGGCAGCTGAGAGAAGTTCCCTGGTGGAGAGTTTGAAATTGGAGGTCTCCTGTTTGACTTCACTTGTCAGGAAAATGTGCCCCATTGGACAGTCTCACGGCTGAATTGATTTCTCAGTTGTCTTATGATTCATATTACTCTTTGGTGTTGCTGATCATACTATTTTCTTTTTTGCTTCATCTGTCTGTTTGTTTTTTTTTCCAGACTTTATCTGTCTCTGTGCTGCTAAAACATCCCATTTTCTCTTCCAATTTAGTTTTTGAGGGAGCAGTATGGAGACCCCTGTCAGATAATCTGTCTGCTGGTTAAAAAATGCTGCTGCCCTTAGCTAGGCAATCTCTTATATCAGCTCAGTGGGCAAAGACACAAAAATACTTCTCCTGCTGTCAAAAAAGAGCAAATATTTAAYTCTGTCCAATATGGAAGTGTTTGTGATTTTTAGCAATTGTTGGTAACAGATTAGTAGTTATGGTAAAACTTTGCTTCATGGGCTGTGCGCTATTTTGGGCTCTGTGCTGGTGGGTGAAGAATGCTGGCATAAGTCACTTTTCTATTCTGAATCTCTTCTCCCACATATAAAAGGAGAMTAAAAATGCTGGCTCCCTTTCCTATATATGCTTTGAAATCCACTGCCAAAAAATGTTACTTAGAAGTTGGACATTATGATCTATAATTATAATCAAACCCATATGAGCATTATGCATGAGAAGGCAGCCTGATAACATCTATGCTTGTGAGTGTAAAGAGGCCAGGAAATTCCTCCTGCTGCTGTAGACAAGTGACACTGGAGGCATTTTTAAGTACAGATATTAGCTGTTCATTGTGTCCTTAAGGCAGAGAACATGGGGAGCTGCATTGCTACTTGTTAAAATTCCTTCCTATATTTGATTTCTCTGCCTTGATTTTACATTAGCATAATCCTTTGACCTAAATAAGAAAATATCAGCAAAGGAATGAAAACTGAAATCGAGTTTCAGAGTTGACTGTCCTGCTGTACTCTGTGAATTGCATTAGTTGGTGGAGGTGGGGGAGCTGTAAGAMTTATTCCCCCTGAGAATCTGGAATTGCACATCAGAATCAAATTTATTTTTTGAAGATACAACTCTCTGTTTGATGCACACAATTTTTATTTGTATTGCAGGATTCTCCTGGACTATGAGATCCTTGGAAGTACTTTTGAGCATTATGTTACTTCAGGAAATTCTATCTAAATCATCGGCATCTTATTGGCTTACAAAAGTAAAAATGTCTTGAACAAGTGAACCTTGCAACTGTTGATTTTAGAAGTATTTTTAACTTGTGAACATACCCAAAGCATGAAGTGTCAAATGGGAATCTTTGTTATTTTATGATTTCAGGTGTGTGAATTGGATAAATCAGCTTAGAACTCTGTAAATAAACAARGTTTCAGATCTACCTACAAAACTTGAGCTGCTCCTTTTTACTATTTTCACTTCCCTTGCTGATMTTGCCTGGGCACCTCAGGACAGCCCAAGGACATGACAAACTGATGTCTGAGAGACCTGCAATATAAAGGTAGGTTCATCAAAATKTATGTTTTCTCCCCTACTAGATTTTTATTTTAACATTTATTAGTTCAAATCCCTGGCATCAATCCAGTAAATTTAAACCCCTCTGAATCACTTCATTTAATACCTGTTGAAAAGAACACCCAGATATGATTTTTTTTTTTTAAGGAAATGAAGGAATGTCTTTATTGTAACTATAATGGCTAAAGCTCCTTTGTTAAASGAGTAATGAGGTTGCAAATTGCACAATTCATCACTCTGGAAATGCTTGTTCAACCCAGTTCTCTTCTCCTATTTGTCTGCATCAGGATGTTGGCTTATAGCATTTTGCTGCCCTTGTATAGAAGCTCAGAACAAATGCTTGCTTACAAGTGAAGTAGRTTACACTCAGTATAAATCGAGACAGTAAATTGAAGCTGAGACTGGGTTTTTTTCCTGAACTACTGCCCTTTCTTGTTACTGAGAGTAATAATAACAATAATACAGTGACTACAAGGTAAAACTAGCTTCTTGAGATCTTGAAAGCATTGTCAGTAACCCTGTTGTGTTACATTCTTCAAACACACCTGAGGAAGTGGCGTGAATTTCCCTGAAAGGGGAGCAAGTCTGGCATGGGAAGAGCATAACCATACTTGCTAGAACACCTCTTATAAATTTTTTTTATTAGTAGTCTTGAGATAATAATGGCAGAGATCTGTTTCCTCTATTAATTCACTTACTCATTGGTGCAGGTTGCACATCTGCACACAGCTGGAGCAGCAGTGAGAGGCCAGGCCAACCCTGCAGAACACTTATTCAGGAGTGGATGGTCATCCTGGGTACAGCTGTGTTTTCTAGGAAGGTGTTTGGAAGCTCCTTTGAGRTACCTTTTATCAGAGAGGTTGTGTGTCACACCTGTAGTTTCTCTCTGCATGCAGCAGCCCGTTTCCTCTTTTGCCATGACCCAAGTTATCCCATCACTGCTTGATGGACACATTCATCAGCCTCTGGTTGTCTTCAGTTCACCAGTTTTTGGGAGACTTTGCATGTGCTATCTCATGGCACTTATATTTCTCACTGTTTTCAGGGGATGGTCCATCCATCCGCATTTGTAGGTCCCTGGTTCCCCTTCAGGGAGGCTGGTGCAGAGGGGTTTCTGAGGCAGGAGCAGAGCTGCTGCTGAGCCATCAGCTGTTACTGAGGGAGACAGAATGTGTGTGGGAGAAAGGGAGAAATGACCCTGTTGTGTGGGTGAGGAACTGGGCTACAGCATTTTGCTGATTTGCCTCACCCCTGGCAACAAGACTATGAACTGAGTTCAGGATGTCTGTGTCCTCCTGGCTCAGCCCTTCACCCTCAAGAACAAAAATCTTTGCACTTTTCAGCTCCTGTTGCTCTTCTGCTCTGCTGCAAGATACACAGATATCGCATATTTGCTTTCCTGGATATACTGGCATTCTGGATGTAGGCTCCAAGATCTGAGGAAAAACTCAAAATATTTGATATTGGGTTTCTTGGGCTTGGTTRGCACACTTACTGGGACTCAGCCTGAGGTGTTTGTTGCTCTGAACGAACTATAGATTTCTTCTAGTATTTATTCCACAAATTGTGAATAGAAAAYGAGGAGCCCAAAGAGATGTGTCAGGTGTCTGAGGAGAACTGTTGCCTAGAAGAGTCCATTTTGCCTGTGACTCTTCCACTCAATGCACCTAAAGTATTTAGAAGAAAAGAAAAAATAAGCTAAACATTTGTAAGAAATTAAATCWAAAAGGAAGACTCAAAAGGATTAGGAGAAATTACTGCTCCCCAGCAATATCTGCTCCCCAGACCACATGCTGAAAACAACAGCTGACAAGCCTGTTTATTCACTCTAGAATTTTTAYTTCACTCTAGATATTGCTAATATTTCTTTAGATAGCACTGAAAATTGTACTTCRGAGTTTTTGGTGTCAGGATTAGATTCTACTGAGGATCTGAGTCATGACCAGGYCTAGCACTGTAATTCATGTTAACCTTTCTATAGCTCATTTTTTTTCACTCTCTGAAAGTTCATTAGCTTTTATAAAGAAAAGACTGGAAATTTCTTTAATCTTTAGGTAAATTCCATTCATGGATTTCACTGAATCAAAAGCCCAGAAATTCTTTTAAATGCCAGTAACTTTAGTAATTTGGAGTTATTCTTCACTGAATTGTCTTAGCTAATTACTGTCMTATTTAAACAARGTTTTCTTGACCAGGCTGTTAAAATACTCTTCAGGTTAGACCAAAATATTTAAAAAGAGTTGACAGTACTATTTCTTTAACCCTGTTTATGCTGGTGGAAAGAATCTCATTTGAAGTTCATAGTCTTAAAAATATCCTTGAGACTCTCACTCTCTTTTTCTGATAGAYTTATAATAATAAAACAAATAAGCTTCTTCTTGTAAACTACACTGACACGGAGGACATTATTCAAAACAAGAATGGATTGGATAATTAAACTCCATGTAATTAACTGCATGGGAGTGTCTCCTTGAAATACAAGGATGGGGTGACCTCTATATTTGGTAAGTAAATAGCCTATTTCTGACATTGATGGGAGGCAAATAGTAAAATAAAATTAATATGGGTATCTTTGCCCAAAATGAACTTTCATGTTTTATCACTGTTTAAATGTGATCCTACTGGTTTTGAATATGCCACTTGCAGCAAATAGTTCTCCTTTTTATACATGAAAACCCAYTGGATTTCTGGGAATTTAAGGAAGGGAAAATGGCACCAGAACCTGTCTGACCACAAAGTATGCGGTAATGTTTTGGTTGTCAGATGAAACATGTTGGAAAACTTATGCAGATGTATTTTCAGTTAGGAAAATTGGTTTCCTCACCTAAAAAGAAAAAAGAAATGTTTGAGTCTTTGTTTTTGGAGCTTGAAATTGAAACAAGTTCCAGGCTATACTGAAAGGTTTAGCAAATTCATGCCAGTTTGGAAAACTAAAAGATTTTAGTCACAAGAGAACACTGTGATTATTTTTTCTTGTGTAATTCAATTGGGAGTCATCGCTYAGGAAAGTCATATGATCAATAAAGTCTTGTTCTGCTTAATTATTATAGAACAACTTGACAAGCATCTGAGCCAATTTCCCCATACTGCCTCAAACTKGGAATAGATTGAAAAAGACTGAGGCTGATTTAATGCAGAGCTACMGATGAGTAGCCAGAAATGGAAGGAAGAATGTGAAACAGTTCTGTCAAAACTCTTGAAAATGCAAAACAGGTATTAGTCTACTTGGAAATGTTGAGATTATTTTTAATGCTAGGGCTGGATTTGCTTAAAGGTGCAATAAGTAAAAAGGAAAGTGCCATRTCTCCTCAATAAATTTTGTGGGTTGAAATGGATTACAGGCTAAAGTTCAKGTCTGTGTAAATCTGTGGAAGGCTGTGTTAATGTCAGGATCCTGAGGGTACTAATAAGCCTTAGTGACCAGCTTTACCTGGAACTTCTGTCATTTAGGATCTTTATCCCCCCACCCTGGGGTACACTGGGGGAGCACTGATCTCTGCTTCAGCTGCAGGTATGCCCTGCCTGCCCTCAAATTCCTGTGCTCCAGAGCTCAACCTGTGCACTGGTGGCTTGGCTTGAACTTGGACTTTCCTTATCACCCTGGCATTGACTCATGACTCGGACCCTCGGTTGGACCTGGCTGCTGTGTTGGGATCTGCTCTGCTCCACAGCTCAGGATGGTGAACAGGCCCAGGCTGGGGGGACTGTCTCTGCCCACCTGGTCTTAAAATTCATCAAATTCTGCAGATTTGTCTTTCAGTCCATTGGCTTCACGGAGATGTTTGAATTAGATCTGTTTCCTAGCCATTAAACTATTAGTGCTAGATGAGCAGGAGCACATCSATAGTGAAAGCACGATTTCTCCTTSTCTARGATTTCACATTATTTGAGATTTCATTTTTACCTAATTCTCTTTCCTGAGCTTTGGCTGTTTCAAAGACTTTCTTGCAGTATTCTTCCATTGTAGATTTTCATTGCCCATTTTCTAAAGACCAGATATAATCTCTTTGTCTGCCTTGTGTGGCTATTACTGGCTGCTGCAGCAAATCAGTCCAGCTTCAGCAGCTTTAGATGGATATCTGTGTAATCCCTTCACGGGATGGCCAGCAGAATCCCACTACTCCAGTACAATGACCCTTCATATTCATCATGTGAATATTCAAGTGCTCAGATTTTACTAACGGAAGTGCCCTGGAGAGACGATAATGAGCTTCAAGGGAAGCAAGCATTAATCTTTGATTTTGAGGTATTTGCTGAAAACATTTAGAATAATGTTTCATCTGATTTTAAAATTTACATATTGAAATGTATTTGGCCATTTACATTAGTTGGAGAGAATGATCAATAAAGTAGCACTTGTGTGAGGGARGTTTCAGTGGAAGTTAATTACAGGTAATTAAGGAATAGACAAGGTATATGAKAATGGATCCTAATGCCACAAAGTCAATGTGAATTTTGTCATTGATTTCACAATGGACTAGATTTCACAAAAGACAAGTCTGACTTGCAGAGAGGATCTGTAAGCCAGTTTCATGTTGCCAACTCTTTTCTGAAATTGTTTTAGCAATTAAGAATGTGTGGAAAGTTAAATACAAACCAAAAATTGGCATAATGTGACAATTGTTGGATTTTGCTTTGCTCAATTCTTCCTCTTTTCCTGTAACTGCTGGCAATATCAGTTAGTATCACTATTTCTCTGTGTCTGAAAAAGTCAACCTGATTGACATGACACTGTTCAGTCCAGAGAAAAATCTGCAGTCAAYAACTGATAACAGTTACAAAATGAGTCAGGGGACTGAAGAATGAAAATACTGAACTTGCTCTTTGGGAGTGGAAGAAGGATAGGCAAAAAAGTGCTTTCTCCACAGGGAAGAAGCTGCAGATTTTGTAACAATGCTTTTCACTGTAAATGTTTGTTCCAAATCAGTTTTTCTAGGATTTTTTTGTGGATTTGGAATTTTTGTTGTGTTTTATTTTGGTGAATTTAAGACCTTCAAATTTGTCAGAGTGCGAATCTGACAGAGGACAGATATGGCCAGCCCAAGGCACAAATGGACTTCTTACTCTTCTTGAGTTTTCATGCCTAATTTTATTCTTGGTCATCACAATAAATTTAACAAAGCCTCTGGATTTTTTTAATTGTGGTTCTTAACCAAGTCTGGGGTTCAGAACATAGAATTGTTGGTGGCTGTATTTAAAAGGTGCCAAATTCTTAAGACAAGTTTCTGCAGATCTGAGGACTGAATGACCACAGGTGGACACAGGGCTGAAGAGGAAATGTAACTCATGAAAACAGTGAKAAAAGTAATGGCTTCAAGCTGTGGAGGAGTTCCTTATCACAYTGAGTGCAGACATGAGAGGGATGGGCTCCAAAAAGGCTGAGATAGACTAAAAACCAGAGGGACAAACAGTCARTTCTCCAGGAAAATGAAATCACTGGGGATATTTGCATATATAAACTTTGGTCTCATGGGGTTATATTTTCAAATTTCTAACACATGAGAATAACYACCACTCGAACTGAGAAAGCTGCTCATATCCTGTGGTGGAAGAATCAGCTCCAGGCATCAGCTCTAGCAGAATTTACTTTTGCTAGATAAATAAAATCCACATTAGCTGTCAAATAAAAATCATTATCAATCACACGAGTTTCTCCTGAGCTTGCTCAGTCTCTAGTGTATGGAGTAGAGATTACTAACTCATCTCACATAAACTGCCCAGCATGTGGCTGATAATGGCTTTAGGCTGGTACCAGGCAGGATCACAACGTGTGACAGAGTCACATCTCTAGTCTGTGTATTCAGCCATCCTTGAAACCACACCTCAAAACCTCAGCTATCATTCAGCATCCTCCCTACAAGGTGTGCTCCATCTTCTGAATTCACTTACAGCAGTSATTTCACCCTTTGGGTTTTCTTCAGGCAATTTAATTCATAAAACAGACAAACAAAAAGTACTGTAGATGTTTTCATAATTTCTTTTCTGTTTTTTTTTCTCCTTTTTCCCAGTTGCTAAAAATTTCTTTTCTGCTGTGTATTACTATCCATATAATGCAGAGCAGTRCTATTTTAAGACCAGAGGGCAGTGAAAAGTCAAATTTTTCCCTTGTGTGCATTTTTTTTTTTTTACTTTTGCAGTTCAGCTCCCCAAAGGGAAAGTTATGTTATTGTCTTTATCTCACTTTTAATGCTAAATTTAGTCTGAAATGCAGAGATGCGTGCTGCTGCTTGGGGTACCCCTTCCAATTTATGTTGCAAGTAACTMAAAAATTATGTAAAAATCATGATGTACCATCTGCAGGGAAATAATGTAAAACAGCCATATTCATTCCAGAGCATGAAAAGATGCTCCAAGTAGTCCTCTCATTTATTTAAAAGGGCTTCCTTATTTATCTTTCTTCCAACAAGACAAGAAATAAGGTTGGCCTGTGTCTGTCCTATTTCAGAGGCTGAGCAATGCTGCAGGGACTAATTTTTCTGCCTGCTGCAACTCTCTTGCTTATTCTTTTAGCCAGATGTCAAACAGAAGACGGAGAAAAACTTTAGATGCTCTCAAGAATGATGGTAATAAGGGAAAATGAYAGAACATAACTGGATTGTACTCTTGCAGCTGAATTGCTATTGATTTTAGAGAAGGTAAAATCTCATTGCAAGACAGGCACCTCTCCAGCCCTTGGCAGTGCTGTGCCACCTGCCTGCACGGGGCAGGGYAGTACCTCACAAACAGCTTTGCTTTTTCCAAGGAGAGGGAAATTGTAGCAGGAAATTCTGCCTTGTACAAACCTGGTTGTTATCATTTGTGTCTCTCATCAGTCCTTCTCCTACTGCAACCATTAGCAGGCATTACGTTGACTTCAGCTCTTTTGCATTAGAGCAACACSGTGAGGATTTTGTATTCAATGTGGCATTGTAGCACTTATTTTCATGGTTATGAGGGTTCCATTACAGATAAATAAGATACAGTCCCAACCTAATAAAGTGGGAACCAATATAAGCCCAGAGCATATTTCAGAAGCAGTTGAAATATAATTCAAATATTGTTTGTATTTTATATGTTTTTTTTCCTTTCCTACGTTTCACATGCCAACTTTTTTCCCAAGGAAATTATATTTTTCCTACCTAATTTCATTTTACACATGAGGAAAGAACATAAAATATTTTTGAAAATGTTTTGCCTATAGACAAAGAATTTAAAAAAAAGAAAAAAGAGGAATTCATTCTTTATCAAGAAGGTACAGCATACAGTTATTAATTATTGTACACGTTTTGCAGCTTATCTGTAGTGTTCAGCTGCAACAAACAATAATGGTAAAGTTGCATTTTATATGGGTTTATTACTATAAAGGACATAAGACAAAGGGAAATGATGGTATTTCTGGTTTAACTTTTATATGTCCAAGTACAAGAAATGCATATTGTTCTAAATTTTTTTCTTGGTATGGGATCATCTTAGCAGAAGACTCTTCTGTTAAAAGGTATTCTTTTGCTGAATAGCCTATAGATGTCTCATAAGTGTATTCATGTCCTTTAGTCTTGAGAAAATATTTGTTTCCAGGCTGTATTAGCACAAATTGTTTTTCTGTGCAGTGTATACATCTGCATAACTAAGGAAATATGTCACAAATAATTCTACAGGATGTAGCTTTCATTTTCTTCTGTAGTGATATCAAACAGCAGTGTAATTATGAGGAGCGCTGTGCAGGGATATCTTTAACTTGCAAAGACAAGGTGTCACATCTAATACAGAACAAATCTAATGGGGTAATACAGCATGACAGCAGAGAGTTCAGACTCTGCATGCTCAGTTACACGTTGGAATACGTGTTGGAACAAAGCAGGAGACAGAGTTCAGGAAGCAGAAGTCTTGCRAGATTAATAAAGCTATAAGTATAAAAATATTCTTCTGTCCTTTTGCATTTTTGTGGGTTAGCAAACTTCTGGTGGCCCAGAATCTGAATTGATTTCCAGACTTCTTATTGTTTTATTATTAAACATCATGATATTAAAAAGTAATTGGCTTTCATCTCCTACTTGCCTAGCCAGGTATTAGATTGTGTTAAACCTACGGTTATCTTCAACTTATCTTCACTTGTGATGCAAATGTTTATTGCATTTTTTAAATGCAAAATGCAATAAACACTGCATTCCAGATTTATTTTCCCTTTGTGATTTTAAGTAATATCACAATAAAAATCTAGCAAGTTAGGGTAATCTGACTTCAAGGTCTGTGTTGGACCACTGTCAGTGAGGCTTTGCATGTGATCAGTCTGAACTGTCTCTGGCAAGTTCCAGGAGCTCCATCATACACTCAAAAAATTTCTGATCCTGCAATAACCTCAATGATGCACAGCTGAGACAATTATTTATATTGTTATTAACAGATATGAATTACGGAATTTATGATGCAAGTATGTAGGAGGATTGGAAAACACGAAGCAACTCGATGCTTGAAAAGTTTGCATTGATTAAATGCAGTGGCAGTTGATCTACTTCCTTTCAAGGGCCAATTTTATGCAATTCAGCATGATAGATAAACTTGAGATAAACTATTTTTACACAATGTATAACACTTGTTAAGGGTGAAAAACTTTCTGATATTTTTCAGAAATGCCTCAGACTCATTGATCATCAGCACAATTCTTCCTTGGGGAGGATTTTTTATCATGCTTGTAGTTAAAGCACTCAGTACTAGCAAGGCAGAGAAGGTATCCCAAAAAAAGGTTTTATTTTGGGAAAACTAGTAAGTGAAAAGCTGTTTGCAGGGTTACTTGTTGGTAGCAAACATTGGCACARAGGGAGCAAGGAGGTAATGTCAGCRCATTTAAAGACCTGTGTGCCAGTACTTTACAGCAGAGTCCAATTTCCCTGTAAGTAAATTGTTCTTTTTTATTAGAAAAGAAACACAACTACCACCTAGAACTTTATCAGTCAGGACCAAATCGTAAAAGTTAGTTTAAAGGAGAAGTAAAATTCCTCAATTTGCTTTCCTGACTTCATATCAGGAAATGACTGCTCTTCTTTTTCTGTCCTTGCAGAGGCAGAAACTCCATTTTTTCCAGAAGACATAAATACTCCTGGAAAAGTTTGATGCAACAGCTTCTTCCTGCCAAGTGAAGTAATAGGTGTAACTGGGGGAGTACAAGGACCTGTCTGTATGGCTGGGGTGCACTCCAGAGTCTTGTGGGATGGCTCTTCCTTGGGTCACGTTGTCTCCAGGCATTACCCGCTGGAGTCCCAGGATGTAAATCTTGGTACTGGCACAGTGGGCACAGACCCTTTAGCTGCTATAGCTCTTGTCCATCAGAAATAGCTCTGTGAAAAGGTTCCAACATGGACCAAATGGCAATCTTTGTGGCAATGCAAACTGACCCATGGGCTGTGCCTTTGGAACCCCTGCTCTGAAAAGGTGGTTTTTGCCAGAAGATGTTGCTTTCCAGAAAACTCATATGTAAGTAATTTCAGTATCTGAGGCCACTTATAAACAACAGGCTGTTTTTGGAAGTCCTTTTTGGTATATGCTTTCTCACTCTGCTATCCTGGCCTCTTTCTCTCCYCCTTGATTTGTCACTTGAGAATTCACATAGAATGAAGAATGCAGGACATTAAAAGGAAAGTTCCTGGAGCCGAAATGTTACAGCTGTTCTGTCTCCGTTGTCTTTAAATCAGTTTTAGTTTGTTTTAGTGGTGCTGAGGAGAGCTAAAAACCTTAGAAAAAGTTGCTGTTGACATCTGTGGCAGAGGGTACCATCCCCTTGCAACACAGGAGGGAATGTGAGCTCTTGAGAGCTGAAAGAACTGTGTGTTTTATTGCTTTTTTTTAAGCAAATATAGCATATAGCATGGGCATGAAAGTAGCTTGAAGTCTTCAACCTAACAATTTCTCTTAGGACAATTTAATATGAATTTTAACTTAATTAAGGCTCCTGGCTCTGCAAGACACCAATATCCTGTCTGATTTCATTGCTGGAAGATATCATAACTAGTAAATTTTTATCAGTGGTGTGTCGCTCAGAATGGTTCTTTCGTGAAATAACATTTCACATATCTGGAAACATGAAGCATTTCTCTTTGAAAGGGATGCTCTCTCCTAAGTTTTGCATACAGTACTTTTCAGTACTTARAGAATTTTTTCCCTTCATATCCATTAATTGGACACTGCAGCTAGATACAGCATGGAGAAATGAAAARTGAAAAAAAAAATTWTTTTAGCAGAGTTGTTTGTCCTGAGCTCCGATGAAGATGGTTGTGGGTTTGAACTCATTTAAAAATTAAATGTTGGTGCACTTTATTATTCATTTGTATGTTGCTGTATGTAAGAAGAAATGCATCCCCAGCCTCTCCTTTCTCCTGCCATACAGTCTGCAGACAGAGAGACAAGCAGTTCAGATGTACCATCTACACCTGAGAAGAGGTTGTTGTGGGGGACTTTGTGTCTTGTCTCTGCACAGGAAGAAGACAAAAACCCGAATATTGTGGGAGCTGGGCAGTTAAATATCTTTAGATGGTTTTGGAAGGATCTCTTTATCTGTAGGACTGCGCCTTGAATATGGTGCCCAACTGGTGGCTGGTTGGTTGGAAAGAGCTCAATGATTGACATTGGTCAAATTTAAAGGCCAAACCAGAATCAAAAACCAAGAGTGCTGTGTGGTTAAGGATCCGTTTAGAATGTATTTCCCTTTTTTTCCCCCTTACCCTTATTTTTAACCAAGTAGATTGCCTTCTTTGATTAATGAAACGTAACAAAGTTATTTAGAACTGGAACTTTGATGTCTCTGCATCAGATTGCATTGTGCATCAGAYTTGACATTCATTTCACAAATATCTCTCTGTCAGGGAATGGCTTCTTAGGGTCAGCCTCRGGATTACATTACAGCTCCTGTCCGTTCTAGAACTGCTCTGTGTTGGGAGGTCAGTGTAAATAGTGAAAATCTGTAGCCTGGAATAACCCAACCTGACACAGACAACCTAACACCACTGTATAATTAGCATGCCAGGCCTTAATTCCTTGCTAAAGTACATTGCTTCTTTCGCTTGGGAATGTAAAAGTGCTTATAAATCTAATTAAAATTCCTATTTGAAAAAAAGATGATCTAGGCCTGGACTCTCTTGGGCATTTAACCTCTTAAATATAGAAAGGTTGGCTCTTATGCATGGGAAGGTATTGATAATAGCACATAGTTTGCTAACATTATAAAAAAAATCAATCTGAAATGATTTTACAAGACTATTTTTGTTTATCTTGGTCAGGCCTAATATTCTGCCTTGAGAAATCAGGACTCTTTCAGCACTCTTCACAGAAAGGCTGTTGCTGACCCTGCTGATTTGTATTGAACTAGCTCCTCAAAACATAGGAAAGTTACATTTCCCTTTTACTCAGCACAAATTTCAAAGTTTCAGCCTGTCTCTAATTCCTAAACAATTACAGAAAAAGTGAACCAAGAAACAACACACAAGAACATCCCCTTCCCTCCCTGCCATCCCAGAGTAAAAAATGGTCTTGGATGCAGATACTAAGAGGGCAGAAAGTGATAGCCTTTTACACTTCAACTTTCTTCTTCCTTTGATTTTCTACTTTCCTTTAAGGTGTTTCCTTTTTCTTTTTTTCYCCTCAGCTTATTGATATCTGACTTGAAAGGACACCTCAGAAAGCTCACCAAATTACTTCCTGAAGACAGACCAAGGCAAAACASAAGATTTACAATTTGGAGCAGATAKAAAGATATATAAAAAGATATGAAACTTTTTCTGGAATGGTTGTAATTTGTACTTAAAGGGGTCATAATGACGCTGCTTCTCTATACTTATATTAGACATTTCATTTGAAGATCTTCAAAGGTATTAAGAGATTAATTTAATAGTACTATAGTCTCTTCCTTTGTTTTTAACAGGTTGCAGTAGCAGGAGGGGAAAAATTAGGGTTGGGCATCAACAGAATCACAAYGTCCTTTCCAATTTAGGCTGGCATATTCTCTCCAATAAATGATCTGCTGCCACCTGAATWTCCCAGAGTAGCTATAGCACACGGAAAATCCTAGGTGCTAATCTGGAAGAAAATATTGAGCAGGAGTAGGTCTAAAAACTTCTGTCACAACCAGAGCCAGGGACACATAATAAAACTGAGGGGTGCTCACACCAAAGGTCAGATGGTTCAGAGCATAAAAAGCTACATGGGATCCTAATATTGGTTAGTCTAGAACCCCCTCTGTATGCTCAAGGAATGGAACAGGCACTTTTATCACACAGTTTCTGACTGGTTTTAGATGTTYCTTTTAGCACCATCAACTGGAAAAAGTTAGGTGTATGTTTAAAGTGAGGTGATGCTACCTCCACAGCAAAAGTAAGCACTTTGTGKTGTTAAGGCTGGGCTGAAAAGGGAACTTTTGATTCAGATATTTTGATTCCTGGTTGAAGACTTTAGTAAAAAAAAAAAAAAAGTACTAAAGTCATTATGAATTTAATGGAAATTTCCTGAGCTGCTGTGCTTAGCRTTGGACTGCAGGTGGTCTTTATGCAGTGAGCATGCTGTGAGTTGTCTTAAACAATGAGATCCTGCAGGGACCAAAGTGGAGAAGTAATGTCTTYATGACTAATGCTTGGACCACAGCAGATAAATATTCAAGTCCCTGAAGAGTCGTGACACAGAATATGTAAGCACATTTTATCTCTCTAGGGCTGTGCAGATAGGTGGCTGCTGGGATATGGTTTTTTGTTTGCTTTGTGGACACAGGATCACCAACAGTGTTGTTTTATGTGTTGCTCAAGGAGRGTGGGTTTTTAGGTAGCTTGCTTCGTATGACACCTAAAGACTTTCCTGCAAATGGGAATGACAGCTTTAGCAGACAGAAGATGGAAAGGTCTGTGTTGAATGAATTTTGTAGCTGTTTCTTGCACTTAGAGCAAGAATGAAACTGATCTGACTGTCTCAATACTCGGTTGGACCAAACAGGGAAAGAAAATAGAGGGGAAATGGCTGTCCAGTGTTGTTCCTGCTGGGATCTGTTGGCAGTTTTGAGGCAGCTGAAGAATTACCTTACATAGAACAGATACTCTCTAGAAATGCCTCCTACTTGTTTGTAGACTGGAGTTTTATGATCTTTATGGGTGGTAAAGAGTCTGCAGATCAAAAASCTGACTCAAGTTTATGCTGTAGTATTCAAACATGCTAAAGGTGAGACATTTGCAGCTTACAATATTAAAATCTGCTGTCCTTTCAAAAACTTCCTGAATTGTACTATGTGGATTTTTTTTTTGTGTTGAGATTTCAGCCTACACATCTTTCTAAAAAAGCTCCTAAAACAGGAAATTTTGCATGCATTTGCAGAAGCAGCGGGTGCTGAGGAAGTGGCAGTTACCGTGCTGCCACCAATTTCAGTGGCACAGCAGGAATGGTCTTTAAGAGAGAAACTAGACTTACAAGCACTTCATGTTCTTGGGGAATATTCCTTATTACCAAACAAAACTTCTTTCTTAGAAGKCTTAAGGCAAAGAAATAACTCCTTGCCAAGATAACGTCTGCTGCTCTTGGTTACTGGCCTCGCTAGACCTTTCAGGAAAAACACRGTTTAGGAACTGGTGGAATTGTTCTCTTTTCAAGAGAGTATTTTCWAGGGAATTACTAAGCTGTGCCATATTCAATTCCAATCTTGGCAGCTTAAAATCTTTTGCTCAAGTGAGGAATTCAGCAGACCTCCAGGTTTCCCCTCCCTTTTGCGTATTTGTCCTGTCCTTTGCCACGTTTTGTCATCTTAATATCTGCAGAGAGGACTAACTTGATGTATATGTACCATCTGTTGGGTAAGTAAATATCTATTTCTTGTGTATGACAAGACACTACTTCAACCAATAAAGATAGAGATTTTCCCAAAATCAAGGCATTATTTAGAAGGCTGAAATACTTCTGTGCTCCGTTTTCTGTTTTCTCATACTTCTCCAAGACAGACTTCTCTTTCCCTGAAAGAAGGTTTTAAAATAAACTGGCAGAGACTTTTTTTTTTTGGTATGAGCTATCTCCAATTAGGAGGCAGGCAGAAGTGGTTACTTGTGGAATTCAGGCAACATTTTACAGCCTGATTAACACATAAATGGCTTATTGCTTTTGCCTTTCTGTATTTGCATTGCATCTAGAGATCATAACTCTATCAGGTTAGTATTATACAAACATGACCCCTTTACTACTGAGAAGATGCCCAGGCACACAAATGTGAGGGAGCTAAAAATGTTATCTTTTTTTCTCCATTCACAGTTTTTGTATCCCTCATTGTCTTATTTTGTGATTGGGCAGAGGCTGTCTTGGTCTGCGCTTGCTCTCCCTGGTCTCATGTCCTTCTTTGCTTTTTCTGGGACTGCAAGTGGAAGATTTTTGTCACCAATAACATAATCTTACTCATTCTTTGTGGGTTTTTTTCATAGTTTCAATAATTTCCTGTGTTCAAAAGGAATCAATGAGAAAGGGTAAATGTCACCACTGAACCTAATGGCCTGGAAGCTGGTGAASGCTGGTGGTTGGGGTAGAGTTTTGGGGAAGCTCACGTGTCTCTGAGTATCCTACTAGTGATCAGTCCATTGAATAACAAACTCAGTCATAAAAGAGAGCAAGTGAATTTATATTAGAGAGTGTATTAACTGCATGATATTTTTCTGGGTCATTCTGAATGACATACTTTGAGAAATCCTACTTTAATTTCATTTTTCAGAAACATTTGCTACAGCCCTCCGGTATCTTCCAGTGACTTACTGTTAGTGATTTCATCTTATGCTATATGACTTTTTAGTAATATACTGGGAATTTTTTTTCTTTTCTTTTTTTTTTTTTTTTTTCTTCTGTTCAGACTGAAGAACTCGGAGTCTGGGCTTCCCTAGAGCTTCAACTATATTATTCTCTTATTTTGCTCTTCCATTTCAGCTCCAAATTGCATTTTCTGTCTGTTTGTAACAGTGGGACGAGCTGTCCCAGTAGAAGTCTGGTTTATTTTGGTTAATTTAATACTTTTCTCACTGAAGAGATTTTATCAGTTTCTTAAGCATTCTGTTACATTTTATTGGCCTTATTGTCTGTCTTGGTATTTAATAAGCCCAGTGCAGTGCCTTCCCAATGGATTTCCTTTGCCTCCCTCATGTACAAGCTTTTTTAGTAATTAAAGACAGTGTTTTCCATTGGTTTCCATTTGTTTGGGCCGATGGGTTCTTCCCTGCTGTTTGACTGGCACATTGTGATGCTGGCTTAGCCACTTTTCCCCAGACTATGATTATCTATTTTCTTGTCATATCCTTCCAGAGCTCCAACTATTTTCTCGATGTTAGTCTCGAAGTTTTTCCTGTCTCCCTGCTAGCTTGCTCACAGGGATGCAACACAAAGTGATTTTTCCCAAAGGCACACTGAATTTTCAGCTCTCTAGCCATATACRTGCACTTACTGTAAAAGCCTTGTAGCGTCAAAGAGGATTCAATTGTTGTGACAGGAGACTTCAGGAGTCTCTCAGCTCTGCTGCTGTGGTTGGGCAAGAAATGGGCACTGAGACAGACCAATAATTATCTTAGATATGCCTAAGGTGGGCTTAAGTGCTTTTTTTAGGTAATACCCAGACAGCCTCCCTAAGACCCTCATGACTGCTGACTCTAAAGGACAGTAATAGTGCCCAGAAACACAAAGTTATAGACCCACCTAACACTAACTCATGGTGTTCCCYAGTCCAGGAAAAGGAACCAGTTCTGTGTAGCAAAACCAGAAATGATAAGCAAGAAAACAAAAGTTCATCAGCCCTGATACGTGAAGTCATGCTCTTAGAGAATTTGTAGGGCTTTGTTTCCCATCAGTATGCTTCTGGATAATGGAGTTTGGGAAGCTGAAAAACCTTGCAGGAAGCTCCTCCGATATCYATATCTGAATAATCTCTCTTGCATACATAGTGTAAGAGGTGTGGYGCATACTGACTTCTGGCTCAGATTTTCTGGACTGAATATTTCATTATTGTCATCCGGGTTCTGCCATGCATCATCACAGTCCGGTCCTTACTTTGTGCACCTCCACATGGAAGACAACAGAATAAGCCACAGGAAGAAGTGATGCTGTGTGGAGCCTTCACCAGCATGGGCAAGTCACCAACTTTCAGCCAGGCTGATTCAAGTCCCCTCTTGTGAGCRGGATGTGCTGTTTGTTCCCTGAGATCATCTGTTACCAGCTCAGCATTGCACAGCCAGATCAAAGCTCCGCATGAGGAGGATCAGTTTGCAGGACAGGGAGCATCTGTAAAGGCTTCCTGATCTGGGATTTTGAACTAACAAGTGAATGAATGCAGTTGCTTTGATCAGTTTWTTCCTTTTTGTTCTTATAAACCCTTGCATTTCTTTCTCCCCCTCTCCGTGTCTAAACATACCACTTTAATTTTTCTGTGTAAGAATCCTAGGAGGTAAGGCTGTAGTTGAAACTTCAATAGTTGAAATTGCTTTAACCAGCTTCCATAAGCCATTTGTAAGAGGACAGGGACAGAATTTAGGGCTTTAGAGACTTGACAACATTTTCACTCCACTGGTCTAGTTGTTAGGGAGGGCTTTCCTTACAGTGATTTTCATTATCTGTTGTTTAGGAACTTGCTGTTGAGCTTCATTTAGTGCAATCCCACAGTTCCCCTTTTAAAGATGTCTTTAAAACCAGTGATTTTTAATGAATTTGTGAGTTTAATTCCCCTTTATGATAAAGAATCATCATGATTGCAGACTCACAGAATGGTTGAYGTTAGAAGGGACTCTGCAGGTCATTTTTCCCAATCTCCCTGCTCAAACAAGTCCACCAAGAACCGATTCTAGTCCATAGCTGGATGGCCTTTTAATATCTATGAGGATAGAATACCTTGGGCAACCTGTGCCAATGCTCAGTAACCCTCATAGTGAAAAATTGTTATCTAATGTTCAAAGGGAACATTTGTGTTTTGGTTTGTGTTGATCACTTCTTGTCCTGTCACTGTGCACCGGTGAAAAGAGCCTGACTCTGTTGTCTTTGCACTCTCCCTTCAGGTATTTATACACTTGGATAAGATGCTCCCAAGCCTTCCCTTTTCCAGCCTGGACAGTCACAGCTTCTCAGGCTTTTCTCATGGTAGACATGTTTCTGTCCCTTCCTCTTCTTCAAGCCCTTCCCTGGAATATCTCCAGCACAWCTCACTTGTGTTGGGGACCCGCAGCAGGACCCAGCACCGCAGTTGTCTCACCAATACTGAGTAGAARGGAAGTGTCACCTCCCTCAGTCTGCTGGCAACTCTCCTAATGCAGCCAAGGATACCATTAACCTTTGTTGTGGTCAGGGCAATTATATTGTCCTGGTTTTAAGGAAGGTTTTAGGGTTGTATCTTCCCTCCTGAAGGCTGTTTGCAGGTGTGTGATCTTAAATAAAACAACTAAGCATCTTTAGATAGAAGCTTTTTTATTTCAAAAATTGAGTCAGTATGTTTAAAAGAGTAATATAAAAGTAATAAAACCTTTAAGGAAGTCTGACAGAAAATACTTCCATTCTGTTTTTTAATTTTTTACTTCTGTGGTTTTAATGTGCCTTAATTTCAGCAGCTTTGGAGGCTGCACAGTCTCAATTTTCAACTGAAAAAGGTAATAGAAAAGTGTGTTTAAAGAATCTATTTAAAATAAAATAAACACAATATTTTTTCTTTTGCTGAGCAACCAGAAATGTCACATAGTTGCAGACTGCCAATACCACTCCCTCCAGAGAGCAGATGTAATGGTTTTTGACTTCTCTCTTGCTTTAGACTATTTGGATTTTAATTTTTCCATTACATAGTGTTGTTTCAACAAAAATAACATGTAGCTTATTAGGGGAACTGTCTTTTTCTTTTGTGTGGCTGTGAAGGAGATAACAGAACAAGGGGTTTCACTGCCCATCCCTCAAAGAAGCAAGAGCTAACATCATCCTCTACATCATGTAGAGTGGTACACAGAGGTCTTCAAGAAAACTTTGAGATTGTATTGCTGTAGGGTGTGGCAGATATATTAAAAATGAATATAGGATTCCTATTACATCATGTATCTCTGAGAATGGATTCTGCCAGACTGGGAAATGGCATGGAAACTGCTCTATTTCAGTGTTCAATCTTTGTATTTGTATTGTTGAGGGAAAATATACCTAAATATCTGCATCAGTGCAGTTAAACCTCAAGGATGTAATTGTGAGGAGAGAGTCATCCTGAAGGCTCCTTGTTAGCCAAACTTCCAGGCAATTGGCAGGCATGAATCTCCTGTGCTGGAACTGTAAATTGACCCAGTAGAAGATGAAAGAAATATTTGCAATGTTCTGCACTTCTTTTTCCAATAATATGCAAAAAAGGATCAAAGTTGAACGTGAAGACAGAGCAAACATTAGGAGTTRAAATTTGGAATGAATCATGGTTTCTTAGAGGCAGTGGGAAATCTCTGTTGAAGGAAGGCACTGTCRATCAGAAAGGGTGATCAAAGAAGTGGGGTTTGAGAAGTAAAAGATGACTTCCATGTGTTTGGGGGGGTTGAGAAGGTGAGGGTGGCACCAATAGCACTGTGCAAAGTGTTCCTGGGCAAAGTCCCCATTTGGTTTGGAAACACTCCTGAGAGTCCAACACTACTTCAGATCTCCATCTGAGAGAGCCAGAAACCCCTTCATCTGCACTTGAGCACTTGGCATGTCAGACCACCCTGACTCCAGAAAGTCTGAAATCAGCAGGGCATTGTTGARCTCCATGCAGCTACAAAGGTTTCATTGTGCTTTGAATGGAAATTTTGAGATTCYTTCTTTTAGGTAGAGTCTACTCCTGTGTGCATCCCTGGAGCAGCAGGAGTTGATGAGAAGAGACCTCTAATGAGCACCACAAAGCAGAAGACCTGTACCCTATTCTCACCTCTGTTTCTAATTTGTTTCTTAATTTTGAGTTACTTACATAATTACATCTCCAGAGCTTGACTTGTTTGTATAAAATATGGTAGCACCTTTATAAATCTCACTTCACAAAAGACCTTCCTTGCAAAGGGATATTTTTGCACAGTGCATGGTAGAGAGAAGTTGAGTGGCTTTAAGTAAATGACWGATTTCTACCCAAAGGTTTCATATTATTTGTGCTACTAATGTTGAGTAGGAGCTTCACATTATAGGGAGACTTGGACTGATATTTTTCTATATTTCTTTCCTTCAATTCTATTCTGATGTTAAAACCTTGATAGACTAACAATGCASTGTCCAGATTTCTATAGTAAAAAACTGTAATATACAACCCCAGAAAGCCCCCGTTAAAAAAAAAAAAAAAAAGAAAAAAGACAACAAACACTAAATCTTTTATGATGCATTATTTGCTACATATGCTTTAAACTAAAGCACTGGATATACAGCCTGTTCCTTTCAGGAAATTGGAATTTCCACCCTTGCTTTAAAAATTCATCTTAAGCTAAGAATTGCACATAGCTGTAATAAATTTTTAATAAAAATTTTAAAATTGTTATAAAGGYACAAGAAGAAAATAGCAGAGGGTTATAGGACTATATAAACGCAATATGCTTTCACATACTTTACAGGAATTGCCACTTTTAATCATAATCATGCGTCTTAAAAGCTCTACTTTGTTTGAAATAATTTAACATTGCAAAACCAGTCATGAAAACTCCTTGACCTAAGAGTTTGCCAGTTTAGAWAATGGAAAATCAGGCCTAGAAAACATAAATGTATTGAAACATTTTAGAATATAGTGAATAAATTGTGTTAAACTCACTAGTGCAGATTCACAAACACATCAAATCTATTTGTACAGCTTTGACTGGATGCTTTATGCAGGACAGGTTTGAAACAGCATTCYGAGAGTAAATTTCAGTGATTTATTAAATTGGCTCTCCTTCAGTGAGAGTGAGAGAAAATTTTTATGTATTCAAGTCTGGGCATTGTAAGGAGGAGGTCTTTCATCCTCTGACATTTGCAATAGTCACAATATATGCCTGCAATATAAAAAAAAGCTTGCCTTGTTCAACAAGGGCTTCGCAATCTCATCTGCATAGATTTTAAAGATTCGTTTTGTATTAAACATTTACTCTGCTTTAATAAAAATCATAGCCAGTAGTCATGGATATCATCACTGTGTGCTCTCTTATTAAAAAAGTATCCCCACATGGTTCATAATGTGGAACAAAACTAGAGCTGTCTAAAAGCTGGCTCACAGTCTGACTGCTGCTGAGCACAAAGATTTGTATTTCTTCACAGGTGGAAGATCCTCATTTCTCAAACTTAATTTCCCATTAATTTTCAATTTCTAACACGATCAAGGAAGAATGATGCAGTTGCCTGCACACTTTTCAGAGGAAAAAGAATGAACTACCCTCGGGAGAGGAAGTGTCTCATCAGTTTCTAGAACTTCCTGTTAACGTGTTGTAGAAGGCAAATTTGTACCTTTAAGGCATACAKTTCAGTGTCAGACTCAAGCAGGGCAGAATCTGGATAATTCCTGATATTACTACTCCTTATCACACCCTAAGGATTGACTTTGTTCTTCCCATAAATACTCTTGGGTCTAATCTCCACTGGCAGTTCAGCTTGTGTAATACTAAAGATTTGGGTCTGTTCTTCTATTGACAGCCCAGAAAAAAATTCCTTATTGCCAAATAGGCTTGGGAAAAATGCAAAATGAGGATGTTTTTAACACAAGGAATACTTCTGGCTTTGTTTTCTAATCAMGACTTGGATTTAAATGTTGCTTGCATGTATGTTGCTAGGGATAGCCTCACTCATAACGTGGCTTCCAGCCCCCAAATTCTCTCTCTTGTTCTTGCCCCTTCACATTTTTTGGGAAGCTCATCCATTTGCCCTTCTTCCATTTCTTAAGTGTATAAATAGCTTTATGAAGGGTTCGTATTCCAATATGGGAKGTCTGAAGCACTTAGAATTTGCGCCATCTCTATTTTTGACTAATCTCTTTAACACTCTTGCCTTCATTTCAGCGTCTGCTCTCAAGGCTTGGGAAGGACACAGTTTTTGGCATTGCCTTTGAAATACGCAGGGTAAAAACGTGTGAGTGATCTGTCTTAGCTTGGATACTATTTTTTTTTTTAATATTGAGGGGTAAAAAATGGCTGTTCCACTGCATTTACCCATAACAAAGTTTGACAATGTACACAGGAAAAGGACAGTATAAAACTTGTATGATTCAGTTACCTTTCTCCAGCCTCCTCATTTATCATTTCATTTTAATTTTTAAATATTTCATTTCATCTTGATAATAAGCTTAAAATTAAGCTTGACATGAAATGCATAACCTGTATTATTAATATCCCATTATTTTATGGTTATACAAGAGCAGATTTGAATTGTCACTTTAAATCARACTATAAGTCAAAGCAAAGACTCTAATAGACTGCAAGATCTGTATCTTCACTGAATTAGACAGTAATTTGGCAGTCTCTTCTGCTAAATGTAGTGAAATAGCTAGTTAGTGTGATACGCTCAGGCAAATATGTTGTGTTGCATTGATGGAGACAATTCCCTGTGGCAATTGCACTGGCAGTTGAGCTGATTCTTCTTGATACAGCGATTCAGCGTGCTCTTAATGTTGAGGAAGGAAAATGTGTTTTACAGCCTCCTACCGTGAATGCTGAGTATGGAATGAATGCTGAATGGAATTGGGCTGAGTATCGCTTGCGTCACCCAAGACAGCCTTCCCAAATTCTCATGATGTTTGTTTTTCGTAGTCCATTAAAATGCCTTTACTGTGGAAGATATCTATTGGAAAATTATATTTAAAATGTATGCTATGGCTGAAAATGCTTAGTATTTAAAAACAGCTCTCTGTACTTGATAGGGAATAGACCCTATACTTTACAAGGATACCTGRACTCCATTACCTAGCACTGGTGTCTTTGAAGACTAAATATTTTTCCCAGATGTCTCACTGTCAAGGCTTCTATATATCCAGAATGCARCTATAATACATGTACTGAGGAACTGATCATGCTCACTGCAAAGCAAGTACTTGATTCAGAACTCTGCTATCCAAATWGTCTTCCAAGGAGAAAAAGTGGTGTTTATTGAAGTGGTATTTATCTTATAAATCAAGTGATGGTGTTATTAATACAGTAATGGAGATGTAAATGTTCAGCTTGGCCTGTCTTTGTGGTTTCCTGAAGAGAAATCTAATTTTTGGATGGTCAGGTGTGCTTGGACTGGAAATGGTTGAGTTGTTTTCCCATAAGTGAACATTCATTAAATAATGTAAATATTTTTTTGCAAGTGRGGTAAATTTACATGGAGAAATATTTATTCAGATGCTATTAATTTAACCAAAATCAAAAGAAACTACCACTGCTGATATTCTATGTTTTGCTCAAAAGAAACTGTCTTTAGTAGGACTTTAGCACTTTTTACCCTCCTTTAGTTGTTGTCTGCATATGTCAAAAATCCCCTCCTTGTACTGAAAGTGGAAGATGAAAGTGTTCTGTGTAAATAKAAGTCACAAATTTCTGACTTTTCATGGCATTTTTAATTGAGCTAGAGAAAAATGTGTGTATTGTCTGTGCTCCTGCACTTCAGTTGCTGTTTAAAATGTGTTGAAGGCATATTTTAAATTATATTCCAGAACAGAATTGTAGTTCTTCCAGTAATATTGGAAAAGAATAAGGTAATAGTAAAAAGCAAATCCCTTTAGAGTAAGCATTATAGAAGACTTGTATTTCTCCTGGGAATAAGGCAACAGTTTCTACCTTGGGACTTGAATTTTAGTGAAACTAAAGCTTCTRTTTCAAGAATTACTAATCTTGGAAAGAGCACAATAAACCAATACTTAAAGCAATCATATGTGACATGAAGAAAGATCTTGCAGGTAAATGCACCAAAAGAACAATTTAATGTTCTGTTTCTCTTATTTCTTTAACTACTTGTGCTTTCACTCAATGCTCAGTTCTCCCAAACACGATTATCATTTCAGTCTTGCTGTCAAATAAAAGGACAGCAAGGCAGGGAACAAGTATCATTGAACTGCTGCCTGTTCAAAGGGGAAACAAAAGCAGCCAGAGTCTGTGTTTCAGTCTCCTCTTCAGCTGTCGGCTTTGAACTTAAAGACTTTTTACTTTCTTGTAGCGTAAGTGCAYACTTTAAACCTCTTCAGACATCCTTGACTTCATTTACAGTGAAAATATTCAGCTATATTGATATTCAGTGAAAAGCACCGAGAAATTGCATTTGTTAATTTTTCCGTGTTAAGGATAGCAGTGTCCCCATTTCAACTGCCATGAAAGTGGKCTTAGAAGTCTCTTCTCTCAAACAAAAGACACTTTTTGTTAGTCTTTCCCTGGCACAGCACCATTTCATAATTCCTGTTTTCTGCAAAAGGGACATCTCTGTGATTTGTTTCACCAGTCATCCACAAAGCCACCACTTGGATTTTTCAACAAAAATGCACTTTTTTTTCCCTGTGGTGATTTTGAGACACATATCCCCATTTCACTCTTGAGGACTTTCCTGTCCCATGATAGTGAGCTTCTTCAGAAAGCTACATTGGAAAACAAAGGGATTAAAGGAAAAAGGCACAAGTCCCTGTGCATGCATTCATTGCATTCATTTAACTTCAGTTTAAACACAGGATCTTTTCATCTCCTTAGAGGTTATGTCTCTGTCTCCTTCCACAGATTAGGTGGGATTATAAAAGAACTAATTTGCAGTTGCTTTACTGACAGAAAGCACTTAAAAATGTGTTTCTTTTCTTCCTTTCCGTAAAAATTTCTGGTTTTGTCACGTATTTTTACATTTGGAAGTCTCCTACATTTTTGCCCAGGCTATCCACCCACCTTTGAAATGTCATTTTTTTTGCACTTCTGTGACMCTGGGGAGCAGAGGGAAGGAAAGCTACCTTTGAGAGATGGCAGGAGCATCAGCACATGGGTCTCAAGAGCACAGGGAGGCCCTTTCAGGTGGGGACCCCGGACAAAAAAACCACTGTGCTTTCTTTAGGTTGATAGGAATATTTTGAACTGCTGGAAAGATGCAAAGTGAATTTTAACCTGGCTAGAGCTTTGTGGTGGTTGAACTTCCCTGCTTGTTATGAAATAGTGGTTCATCTGATGCTAAAGGAAAGGATTGGGGCAGCAGTAAGGATTGACTAGGGGGATATGGAACAAYATGATATCCAAGTTGCATTTTTATAAGAGGCTATGCTGAGGCTACATCTTTAATGTGTATGTGGACCTGGAAACTTACAGTTCTCTGAAAAGTCATCTTTTTTATCATACTGGCATTTGATGAATGATATTTTCATTACTGTAAAAGGGAATGAAATCTATTTTCTTGTRATTCTATGATCTTTCTCTTTGATTTTGTTGTCTCAGAAAATRTAAGCTTTTCTTCTACGGGAGTATCTATGAGGAGTTGCCTTCTCATGTGGGCATTTCTGRGGTTTCTCTGCTTTTCATGAAGTCGTTAGGACCTGACAGGTCTTTCTAATCTCAGTCCTYCAAATTCAGTTCAAATCAGTCAGTGCACTCAGTATTTATTGAGGGTGACAAATATGTAGGTGGGTACAAACAAGCAGAACCATCACAGTGGAAAAAACAGAGAGAAGTCTAACAGGAAAGCTTGTGCAAATGGAGTATTTTTTTAAAGTTTCATAATTCTGAGTATGGGGAGAGGAGGAGAGCTGCAAGCCCACTGACAAGTTGAAAATAGCATTTTTTACATATGCCAGAGTCAGCATTCTTAGGTGGATTCAGTGTCCTGTAGGGAATCTGTCTGATGTGTTCCTTTCCTCTGAAATGCCACTTATACGAGTCACTATTTTGCTCCTGGTGTTACCCTGGCTATTAAGTTAATTTAGTTCATTTAAAATGTTATTTATAGCATGTTGGAGGATAAGTAAATGACCTATTGACTGCATTCATTTTAGCTGAACATGTAAATCTTGCCTAATGTTGGGATATTGAAAACATTTGTACTTTTTTTTAAAGGACCTGCATGTAAACCTCAAATATGTTTGTTTTTCTTTTTTTTTTTTCTGAGTTGCTTTATACAGTATGTATTTTAAATGTTTAGATATTTTTCCAAACGCAATGAAAATCAAGTACTTACATATTTTTGCAACGTTGTTTCTTATTACCTTACAAGTGTAATAATAATCAGTAATAATCCAACAACTCTGACTGTCAGCCTTTATTGAACTGCAGGTATAAGAAATWTGAACAAACTGTATGTTAATAGCARAGGAGGTTTTCATAAGCCTGTCTGTATCTAATTTGTCAATGTAGAAGAAAATCAAATTTAATCTATGTATAATAAATTGAGCTGACATCGCCCAAACAAAGCTTATTACTCAGGAGTGGCAAAGCACTGGCTGTAGTGGCGACCTCAGCTCTGACTCTTTGCAAAGGTGGCTCGGTGCCAATTGCTAATTTTCATTTGCAAAGAGCCCTCAGAACCTCTTTCCTTGCTTGGAATCACTGTTCTGGCCTGACGCTGTTACAGTCTTRTTTTCTTCTCTTGTCTGCCATAGTTAAAGTTTCTCCTGTCTTCACACACTACAGGAGCAGCTTGAATGCAAAGTCAGTGTAGCTATGAGGGTTTTTTTWATCTATTTTCTCCTGTTCTCCACACAAACCTCCTTTAAAAGCCAGGTCCAAATACCTGTTGGCCCTAGGGCCAAGCTACATTGCAGCCTTGTCTTGAGATGCACAGTGCCAGAGACTCACTGCTCTTTCAACTATTGTTATACAGGGGAAAACATGAATTAAAATATAAAACGTAGTTATGTTATTCACCCAAACTGTAAAAAGCCATTATACAGAGCTGTTTCTACCATTTGCATATTAGCTAAAAAGTTGCCTTGGGGTTCAGCTAACTGGACTAGAAATGTCTGTGCCGCATTGTATTTTTATTACATCTTTTTTTTTATTTTTTTTTCTTTTCCTGCAAGAAAGTCCTTTAAGGCCAGTTTAGAAACTAATTTATTTCTYTCTTATTTGGTTGTCCATCATACACTAGCAGCATTCTCAAACTTTGAAAAAATCAGTGTCTATTAAATCACAATACCAAAAATATTAGCTGTATTTGAAGTGCAGGATTTTAACTTTCTGAAGACTCAAAGTACAGACTCCAAAGCGTTTAACTTGACTAGGAATGTCTCTGTATGCTAAGTGAGTGTGAGGCTTCATTGATTAATTTTGTAATAGTTTTGGAAATGCTCATGGCATTGTCAGCTTGTGGGAATGCATCACAGGATTTGGAAATCATCTCCATTTTCACAATGATTATGTCCTTCAGCCATTCTGGTTTTTTGTCACAATTAATCTTAACTGGGTTTTTAGTAAAAAGAATGCTGTTACAGAAGTTGGAAAACATCTTCCAATCTAGGACATAAATCTAATTGTAAAAAGTAGCTCATTCATGCTGCTTTTTTGATCTAGCTGGGGTTTGGGAGAAACCTATTACATGATATTTTTGGTGGGAAAAACTGACCTGGAGTGACATGACACTAAATAATGGAACTTCTAATAGCTGTGGTGAGTAATTTAGTGAATTTTAACTTTTCTTTATAATTCTAGACTTCCTCAGGATGGCAATTAATTTTCTTTAAAATACTTGTTCATTGATACTATTTGCTAAGTGTTATTATTTATTCTAGAAACTGAATAACAGGCAAATGAAAAGTAGTATTTGGAATAACAGCCTGACTCCTCAGTCCTCAATAAACTATTGTTTTCACTCTCTGAATGAATGGGCACAGCTCTGAATTATTTTTTTCTTCTGCTTCTAGAGTCTTCACAYGTGAAATCCACACTCCTATTTGTTCTCTGATGTGTCACTCTGCTGGCCTTGAGAGCTCTGGTGAGCAATTTTGGGAATAAGGTCACCCTGTTGCCAGTATGTCACACTAATTGTCCCATACATTATGTAAAACAACACCAAGTAGGTGAGATTAATATCTTATAAAGCTTTCATTAGCAAAATAAATGTCTTTTCTCTGAGGTGCTTCATTGCCTTGTGTGGGCGGCTCATTTTTTTCCCCTCTGTGGGATTTTGGAAATGTTACCCACTTGAAATGTGGTGCACTGTCATGTACCAAACCAACTGTGGTATATGATCTACTCTTATAGGATTAACTGAAGTTTCTTGCAAAAATTCTTATCTTTACCCCTTGTACTAGCATGCATAAAAAGAAAAATAGACTCTGATATATCTCAGGATTGAACTATTTTACTGCCCCTTGTCTGATATACACTTTCAAAATCTATCAAACCAGGTTTTAAGTTTTAGAGTGCTTATATGTACATTTTAACTGAAATCAAAGCAAACTCTAAACAAAACACTGAGAAGAAAACTTCTCCCTTCTTCCTTTTTCTTTTTTCCCTTTTTCCTTTTCCCTTTTTCCTTTTTTTTTTCTTTTTCCTTTTTCCTTTTTTTCCTCTCTCTTTTTCCTTTCCTTTCCCCTTCTTAATACATGGAGTTTGCCTTCAAATCGCTGCATCATTAGGAGAACTCCTGAAGTGATTTTTTTGAAATAGTRTCCTCTGCAAAGACTGCACTTGTCATCACAAGCCTTTGCCTCTGGAAAAGCTCATGCAAAAAAAGCAGAGACTCATTGAAATCCTACAGAGAGAAAATTCAAAAGGGGTTGGGTACAATCATTGTCTCCATTGTGCAATCACTGGTAATATGAATTCAAGTGAAAATTCAAATGAACACTTGCAGTAATGTTCACCAATCTCACACATTTTATATAAATATGAGATACATGTTATTTATATACATGATGTAAATAGCATCAGTTTCTTAGCTCTTTCAAAATGACTTGAAGAAATGAAGTAATCGCTTCAGCTGATGAGGCTTTGCAACCTGTAATTTGCTGTGGGTGCCATCRCTTCTGAATGTGCTCAGATTATGTTTGATGTATTATTGAAAAATGTAACTCCTTCTTCTGAAATGATTCTCAACTCTCAAACAATAAGAAYAGTCACAACAAAGAAAAGAGCGTGGAAAAGGAGTGAGAATGTCTCACAAAACAGCTAGAATAGCCATCTAAGAAACATCCTGGTAAAGGAGTGATAGGCTGAAGCTATCTTTTCTTTTTGTTACTTTTACCTGCCTCTATTTTGACTATTTTGCATTTTTTGTCTTCTGTATACGTTCCTAGAGGTTTAAAAGTATTTTATATGTATGTTACTGTTTAACTACTGAAAGAGATTGTCTCTATGGAAAGTTGTTACACCTTTTAAATTTTTTTTTCTCTGCGCAGAGCAGTGGGGTATCCACAGCTCAGATAGTGTCTAGATACTCTATTCACACCAGTGAATGCTGGGGAAAATGGGAGGCTTGCACATGGAGAGGTGAGCCTCTGCTGCTTTTTTGCCACAGATGATTCAGAATGGAAGAGTATAGTCTGGGTTCCTGCAGGTGACCTCCATGGGAGTCAGTTTTGTTTCACTAAAAGTGTGTGTTAACCTAATGGTGATGAATTACCTCTTATCACCTCTTTATCACCTCTTATCACCTTACTGAGTTGGGTCAGCAATATTAAGTTACTCCTTTGACAACAGAATTAGGACAGTTGTGAGGGCTGAACTGTCAAAACTGGGTTTGTATGGCTAAACAAGATATGATTAATCTCTTAGTCTCTGTGTTAGGGTTGAGTGTGGATGTTTGGCTGGAGAATTCCTYGTAAGAGATAAAGATGGGTACTTAGCCCACTGCAGATGGTGGCAAAACCTGTAAAAGCATCCCTGATCTGAGGAGCAGCATGATTTCATCCAGCAAAGTGCGAGCTACTTGCAGTTATTCTGCATTTAACTTGTTTCTGCTTGACTGTTTTGTCACTATTATCCCTGACAGATATGAAGCTCCATCTCTTCCTCTATGATATAATGTAATAAATCTTGAAATGCTAGCACATTTTACACTGCTGTCCTAAGCTATTGTATGCTGCTGTCATAAGTAACTGTAGCAAAACCTTTAAAGTAGTATTTGGAAAAGGAAAGAGCACAAATGAAAGTTCAGAAATAGTTTCTTGAAAGAGTACTTGAGAAATAGTGATTTGCCTACCAATATCTCCTTGCTGACAAACCRATAATGGCCCAGCAATTTGTACTGCTGGCCGGCAGTGCAGATCTGTGAATGATTGTAACTTTTATTTTTATTCTTTCTTAATTCAAAATGGCCCAAGGAACAAAACCAAAAATATTTAGRGACAACACCTAAAGAAAATGCATTTCTTTACCACAGAACATAAACAAAGCCTCAAATTGTATGTTGATTTCRGACTGAATGGAATGCTTTGCTTTAACAAAAAATTAAAGCTACATTTAATTTTAATTTGTCTTTAACTGTCTCTAAATAAATCAAATGTCAAAGCAAAGCACAACAAGAAAATAAAGCATTAAAATGCTTGATAAATCTACATGTTGCTAGTCACAAAGAAAATTACAAATTCCATTCAAGTCTCAAATTCTGCATTTTGAGGTTGCTTTTTCAAACAAATGTGAGCTAGACAGAGAGGAGATGCTTTTGCATTCTTCATGTGCTTGGGCAAAACCTTTCCTTTTCATTCTGGAAAGAATATTCCCCTTAGCTGCCGTATAATCTTTCCCTTCTTAGTCTCTGTTTTGTATCACTCCTCTACAGGGTCCTGTCTGGAAACCTATGGAGTACATTTGTAATGCATAGAATCTGGTTAAGTTGAGCCAGAGTAAAATTAATGAAGGTCATAATAAATTCCAAGTCTCTACCATGATGGGTTTTTTGAGGGTTGTTTTTTGGTTGTGGTTTTTTTTTGTTGTTGTTTTTTGTTTTTTTTTTTTTTTTTTTTTTTTTTTTTTTTTTTTTGGTTTTTTTTTTGGTTTTTTTTTTTTTTTTGTGCAAAATGTTCCTATTTGTTTATACTGTACATTGTGTTAGCATCCATCCCAAGTTATAATCAGCTTTCAACAAAAAGGCTTCCCCTTTGGGGTAAAAACTCCCAAGAAGAATTAGTGCACTGACTTGCAACCAGATATTCCAGTTGATTTTATCTATTTCTTGTCCTTTCGACTGTGGTAAAAATTTTGTATGCAACCCTATGGTAGTTCATATGTTCAAGATGGACTTTGAGATCTTCGTCTTCAGTCTCGTGTGCCCCTTACCTTTAGTCCCCTCATCTTGAGTGTGGTCATTTTGATGTGACTGAAGTCACAGAACTGCCGATCATCCCAGCAGCAAGGTTGGATTTAAACGTGTGTTTGCAGAAAGCACCACATCAGAAATTTTGTTTAATCCTTCAATTGATGTGGAAATACTGATGATGCAGTAAGTTCATAGCTATGTTAAATTAATACAGTGGTGTTCTCTGGCATTTGTGAATAGTTAACCATTAAATTATAAATTTATTCTGTCTGCACTCTTGTGCTTCTTTTTTTCCACCTTCTTTCTCCCACWGGGACATGACAATAAATGAAAAGGGAACATGGTTCTGAAAAATCCTCAGATCTCYCTTTCTTAAAAGGCCACAGAGGATGCTCATAAAATTCCAATTTCTCTTTGTTCCTGTGAACAACCCTGTTATTTTTGTGTTCATGTCGTTCACAATCAGTAACAAATGAAGCCTCTCTAGGGAATACTTAATTTGATCTAAATATGTCCTATATTTATTAATGTAACTGTATTTATGTGGTTCTAAAAGGGACAGAAGATGAAATTCCTGTAGAAGCCACCGGATAGAATAAAAAGTAAGATAAAATATATAAATATATAATATATACAGTAGGACAAAAGAAATTGCAATCAAACAGGATACTCTGTCAACACCAAATTCAATGCCTACCAGGCAACTGGATGCCTGTTTTTAGAAAATGCTTTCTTTAGGCCCAAATAACACAGCTTTCAGAATTGACATTGGCAATCAATACAAAATCCATCAAAATGTGAATTTGCATCGATGTCTAGAAGCTCTTTCTCTAGGCTAAGCCATCTTGAGACACTCACAAGAGCAGACACGTTAGTTCAGAAGGTCTTTTTTCTTTTTTCTACTCTTTAATAATTAAAATAAATATTCCTGTGGATTCAAGCAATAAGCAGCAGGAATAATTGTTGAAAAGCAAAATGGTTGGACTACATATGGTATCCTTTCCTATCCTATTTTATTCTGCTAATCCTGCAGATGCAGTAGAGTGGATTTTTACAGGGAGAAAAGGCAGTCAGGGGAAATGGGCTTTCGAAAGAGGATTTGGCACCACTCTGGGACTTAGATGAAGGTCAAATGTTCAGAAGAGGCCAGCATTAAGCAGCTCCAACCATGACACTTGCGCAGAGATTCCTCAAAGAAGTCAGCATCTTGTATGCAGTGCTTGTTCTGATAATCTTATTTGTTTTGGTGGCAAAGCTGAAGTTAAGCCCTTGTGAAAATCTGACTGCTGTAGCCAATTACATTGACAGAGGCCCAGTTGATGCATATTGAATTGTGATTTGGAAAGGTCAGAGAAATGGAAATTCTGTGTGTGTTTCATACACAGATTTTGAAATGTTTCATTTCAGAGAAAACTGAACAGAGCTAAGAGCTCAGTGCAAGTTTCTTGTGTAGCCCCACGATGTTTAATCTGTTCRTTCTTTTCTTTGAATGGAGGGGAGAAAAATGAGCAGCATTTCACTGTTGGGTATAATTGGATCCTTTTGAAGACTCATGTATAATTTGATATATAAATAGTAGATATTTTAAGGGATGAGTGAGGTCCAGCCCTACTCATACAGTGGGTACTTTACTATTAATCTCAGTAGAAGTGGTTTTGATTCTAATTTTACAGAATCTTTTAAATCTTTTTAAAACAATGGAATACAAGTTGACTGCTTCACCCAAACACAGTAAAGGTTATTCCCCAGATTTTCCAAATAAATTACAGTTTCTGAAAGAAGTTAAGGATATAATTTCTTTAAAAGGTATTCTTGTGGTTTCTCCAATCACACTTTCATCTATATATCTTTGTATGTGACCATGGCTAGCTTTTCAATTGTCTTACTTAAACCAAAATATTACATTATTTTGTGATCTACGTGTATGTACTTGGTTACAGTAATTTAAAGAGCTTGAGATGAGATAGATTTTTCTCTGAATTCATTGAAGGAAAACATGAGGGAAGTTCAATAATGAATCTTAATCCTAGCCTCTAACAAGTCTTTAGACCTGACTGCCAGGTATTAATGGGATTTTCTTCAGAGTTACCAGATACTTAAAAACATTTTCTGATATCAGTGTTTACAAGACCAAAGTTTCAGAAAAAAATATATTTCAAACAACTTTAAAGATTTGTTGAAATGAAAAAGTATGTAAAGATATAAACACCTGTGCATATAATCACATTCTAGAAGTGTTCTTTAAAAGAGCTGCTCCTCACATTACTCTTTCCATCAGTTTTCTTTTATTTACAGCCAAGCAGAGTTGAGCATTGGAATGTTCAAGAATAAAGACTTTGGTGAAAAAGTCGACAACACCATATAGGTAAGATTATTATCAACAGCAAAGAGAGAAATAAATATACCTGTTATTTGTTTTATCTCTTACACCGCGTTTTTTACCTCTATGGTCTTTCTGCAAATCACAAATTGCAGGGTATTCTTCTTAATCTCACCTGGATATGCATATGCTCATTTGTTGGAGGCAGGTTAGAGGGGATATGAAAGCATAAAAAGGTCCAAATTTTTCCTGTTAGCCAGAAATAGAGACAATAATGTCTAAGCTTTATCTGAAGTTTGACGGGGGCTTTGTTGTTGCTTTGGTTTGTTCATTTTTTTTCCTGTATTACTGTTTTATTTCATAGCATAAGGTAAGTTTTTAATAACAAGATCAATTCAACCCCCATCTATACCATGTAAGTGGCGTGCTGGTTTCTAGATAGCATGTGCTTCCACTGTRACCTGTTTTCATGCAGCAAAGTCACTGGTTTGATATTCATTTCTAGGTGCAATGTGAAAACAGCAGCAGCTTCAAACCTTGATAAATGTGTGTGTTCAGGTGAATTGATAAACAGTATCATGCTCCCATTTCAGCTGGTTTGTCATCCAGAATRTAACAACAACTTGTGATGTTAAATGTACTGGTAGCACTTGAAGAATCCTATTTTACACAAACCAAAGTGTAAATGGTTCATTGACCTAAAAAAAAAAAAAAAGTGGCACATTTTGCAGGTTACAGGTATTTTGTCTTTCTAACTGGCAGGAGTTACTTGTTTCTGCGTGTCTTTCTTGTGTCTTTCTCAGTAGCTTCTTTCTGTCCTTGCAAATTTCGGCTCATTGCTAACCTGCAAATGTGAATTTCAATGCATAGATGCTGACTGTGTTACATGTTCTTAAGTTTACTGTCTGCAGTGTACAGGAAAAGGTAAAAGATGTGCTAGAGAGACATATTCTTAGTAAATAAGCACTTTTCCCCCTTTCCCCCTTCCTACTACATTCACAGATTATCCCTCTTAATTTTCTCCTTTTTACTCTGCAAAACAACCAGAAATGCTGATATTGGATGATTTGCCAGAACCTCAGCCAGTTATTTTAAGCTAATTATTATAGATTTTAGGCCTGTTTGCATCTTCACAGGCAATTAACCAACATTAGAGAGTAGTCATTGCAAAAGGCACCAGACTCGGTCTGAATGAGGCTCTTCTATTTTTCTTCATCACTAGAGATATAGGAAAAAAAGGATCCCACCTAGAGACACAGCACAAATATTTTGAGAACTGAGATATCGGGTTTTTTCCACAATCCTTTCTCAAAAACAGCCAAAGGGAGAAAAGTTATAAGCAGATAAAATATTTGGATTGTGGTTTGTATCTGCTCAACTGATCATCTTTAGTGGTTTAGAAAACCTAAGAAATTAATCTGCTCTCCAACCACCACCTTCAAAAAACAACAACAAGGGAGCAGTCTGAAAGAACAATCATTGACTTTGTGTAGTGTTTACATATTCAGCAAGGTCCAGAATACACATTAAGTAAGCCAATTCATAATACCAAGATAATCCTTGCTTTCCATTTACAGAAATACATTTTTTCATTGTTTATTTTGTAAAKGAACCCTTCTAGAATTGAAATGGAGGCATTGCTTCTTTTCTTCCTTACTCTGAAATAATATTTTTCAGGCTGTGTTTATTTCCCACCTTTTAAAAAATCATCAGATACTGAAACTTGAGCAGTATTCTGTAAGCTTTAATTCTGTTTTACAATAATATGTAAACTCTGATTGTACCTACCTTATTGAAATGCAGAAACCATTTAGCAAAGAACAAAGAGAATTTTTAGTGTGAGTTTAGCTATGAGAAGGAAAGAAGACAGATTAAAAGATCTTTTAATGTTTTTGTGTAAAATATTTAAAAATTGAGCTCTCCAACAAACACGTGAAAATAATATAAAATATTTAGAGCATTTTACAGAGCAAAGAAGCATGAGATGCTTTTTAGATCCAGCGAGCAAACTGTAAACCTTGCTTGACCATTATATATTCTGGGTGAAGAAAGAATAAACTGAAAATGCTCTTTAAAATGTGAAAAGCATATATATTTAAAAATCCTTTAGAAGAACTAGCAGATGGACTATGAAGAACGACATCTGGATCAAACTTCTTGCTTCTAAACATAACCCAGTCAAATACAGCTGGCTCTAACAAATTCTGATAAATATTTTAATCTCAGTGAGAAAATGAATGCAGCGATGTGCAAAATGAGCGTATGAGTATCGATAAGATGTTTATGTGCTAATGCCATTCTTCTGGAGATGGGTTTGGCAGGCAGCRCAGTGAAGACTTTGCCAGAGGTGTGCACATGAGGCATCAAGGGCTGCTGRCAGATGCTAACATAGATTGTGGGCAGGAAGAAAATGGGCTAAATGTTGACATAAACCCCCAAAACGTCATTATCTGTATTTGCTTTAGGAAATGCTCAGAACTAGCTGCTGAAAGGCAGTGCTGTTAACAGGCACGTGGAAGGACTTGAGGGAAGGGAATTGCAGCTGGAGTGCAGCCGTTGTGTGAAATGCAGGCCTGGAGACTGTGCTGGTGTGGACTGGGCTATTTTGGAAGAAATCACAAGGCTTAGGTCTGACATGGATGGATGAGTCCAGATATTATTCATAGATCCTGTTTAAAATAGGATTGAAATGTGCAGGCTATTTTTTTCCCCTGTGACATATCACAAAGTGTGAAGGCAATCTGCATTTTCAGAGCAAGTAATCCAAAATCCTACTTGAACTACCTCTTACTTATGCAGATTAGATCGAATATTGAAGTGTTTTTGCATTTAATGTTATTTCACTTCCTTCACAGTCTTTAAATAAATGAGGGCGGGTGTTCAAAAATATTTATAACAGTATAATAATTGTGGTCTCTTTCAATTATTCTTTATTGTTTTTTTCATTTATTTACATATAGAAATGTAGATCTTTAGGTCCTCTTTTTTTTTTTTATTCAGGTTTTTATTTTTTGAAAGGACTGATTCAATGCATTTTGACATATAYGTGAACAGTTCTTTGTAATGTCTTCTATGAATATACTCCTATATTCTAATTTATCTGTATTCTCTCGCCTCACAAATGAAATGGTAAGTAGGGATTAAATTACAGTGAAGTCATGTAGATAAAGCAAGCTTGAACTTAAGTACAACAGAATCTCCAACCCCCTTTTGAAAGCTCCAGATATAGATGAATAAACTTTTTGTCACAATTTTAACATTTTTAGGCAGTTTTCTGTTTTAAAAATACTTATTCAATTAAACAAATGCATACATATATATGTTCAATAAATGAAATAATGTGTAAAGCATGTAAATGAGACACATTTTTTTACCATGATGTACCACTTACACATTCCTCTCCAAAGATAACTACTAAAATAGGTCACAGTATAAAAATAGTGTTGTAAGCAAGTTMAGGACTAGATTCTGTTTGCAAACGGAGTGGTCTAAATCTGCCCTAACTCCACTGWTTTTGATAGTTTAACTTAGATTAAACTGTGTTATTACTAATGAATGTGCATCTAYTGCAGATATGAGATACCAATTCCTCCAAAATCCTAACAGCAAGGACCATGACTTAGCTGACAAAAAGAAATAAAAAAGTAGAAAAACATCTCTTCTCTTTCATTCCATCTGCAAATTTCACCTCGAGTCCTGTACTGCAGGAATATCTGACCTTTCAAGTCTCTCATGGAGGTGCTCAGGAGACACACTCAGCCTTTCTCTGCCAGAAAACAAAACGTGAGCCCATCGGGGAGCTGCAGCCACCCCCTACACCAGGGCTGTCAGACAGACTCCAGATTTGGTTTCAGTGTGCATATTCTCYAAGTTATGTGGGTGGATGAGCATTTATGTTGAGGGTGCCCAGATTCCTGCATCTGTATTACACAGAAGATGGGACATGTGCTTCAGGGAGAGGGGTTAATGAACCCCTGGGGAAGTCAATGATTGCTGGAGCAGTTGGAATTACTTAGACCCTRTTTTTTGATTAAGTCTCAGGTGTCCCTGAGGACTAAGTCAAACAGTATATGAAATGATTATACAGAATGGATCAAATAAAAAGGCCATTGTAGGGCAACACCCYTGGACTCCACTAAGCATAATCCTGCTGGAGAAATTATTTTTTTAATCAAAYTCTACTTCTTCCCTAGTAGGCCAATATTTTAATAAAAAAATGGCTTTTAATGGGTTTTTTTTTAGTTTGCAGCTAATGTTTTCTTCCAGGTTCAGTGCAAGGTTCATTACTACTGAGGCTATTTATTAAATATAARGAGTGAAAACTAAGCCAAAAGTTTCAGTCTTAGTGAAATTTGACAGCTGGAAAAACACCAAGGCTAGCAACTGCCAAGCAGAGGCAGCTCTGAATAAAAGTTTAAACCAAAATATTAATCTTTGTCAACAAATCTTTCATAAATTATTTGGTTCGGTGCTGCTGAATCAAAATATTATTCCTGTCAACTTTGCCAAAATRTAGTCTATTATTTAGAATTCCTTTTTAGTTAAAGAAAAAAAAATCTGAAAACTAGAGAAAACTCTGATTTTTCATACTTACCGCATTTATTGCCTTGGCCTAGAAATKTAATACTTATTACATTTGCCTTGGAATTAGGAAAAGTGGTCCAGTACCTAATTAAGGTAATTTTTTCAAAAATCTGCCTGACTGCAGAGGCTTATAAGTGGCTTCAGAGAGAATAGAGGCCTTTCACCAACCTAGAATGCATAAAACTGCAGGGTTTAGTTATTAAACTTCATTGCACAGATATTCCTAGTGATACCGTTTTATGCAACATCACCAGAATTTAGTGCAGTTCTATTATTACAGAACACTTAAGAATTAAGCCCATTGCTCACCTCTTACATCCTCTAAGTTTTATGAAGAATCCCTCATGTAATTTGTCATCACTAGGAGCATTAATGAAAGTAGACAGATTTAAATGAATAATCAAAGCTTCCTGATACTTATTCTGAAGTTTATGGAGAGGCAGTCAAACAGTAACAGGATGCATGTCAGACTAAGCAAAGCATTCAGGATCTGTCTAAGCAGAAAAGTGAAATGATCATTTCACAAGAAATGGCCAAATGTCTGAAAGCTTTTTATGACTAGATAGAGTACTGAAGTATGTGGTAATTCAGGCAAGCTTKTTTTTTTCCCCCTGATAAAAATAATCTCCCTGGTGCCTGCTTTCATTTATCCTTGTATTCTACCAGTGTGTGCTTTCTACAATTTCTTTGTTGATGTAATGCTGCTTGATTGAAATTCTCAATTTGTAGGTCTCCTTGAACGTATTTATTCAGGGGATGGGACTTGCACRAAACAATACCCTTGTATGAGGCAATCCCATCACATCAGCCTTCATTATCATTTTTAGATTGTCTGACTGGAGTACTTGTCAGTGTTGTACATCCTGTGCTCTCACTAAATGGCTTCAATTGTTGTGTGCTGATCTTTGACACCACGTCAGCCTTAGCTTTACTGTGATATCTGAATCAGAGCAGCATCTGATTGCCAAAACTGTAACTTTTCTGCACTGATACAATGGGATATTTTCAGCACTAGGGCTGAGATCTTTCTTCATATGCATTGTGCATATTTTTTTTCCCCTCCATGCATCCTTTTTAAAAAAATTAAATAGCATCATTCCCATCTATTTTGAGATCCTAAGTTTATGTGCATGACGYAGCTTACTGCATTGCTCTTCTTCAAATAAGGGTGAAGAGTGTCTCAGTTAGTTTCATATTTTCCACAGCTGGATGATGTGCCTATCCATTCCCCTCTTTGACACATCACATGCCTTTAAATCCATCATGAGTCATTTTTCTTATGTGGAAGCTAATTAACATCTTAGGAACAGATTGCTTGCTTTGTCTTGATTTTTTTTTTTTTTTTGAAGTAACCAGATGCTGTAATTACTGTGTATACAGTTCTTTTTGCCTGTAGGTTGTCGCGTAGCACTCCCCATCACTTTAATTAACAGCATAAAGTTAATTTAAATAGTAAAAGATGAGACAAAATTGTGTAGAAGTCTTTGAATCTAACAGGAAGAAAGATTTGTCCTACATAGTAAAAGCAAAATAAACCTGTTTCAAATAATTCATGTTAGAATACTTAATTACTTTCTTTTTTAGTGTTAGTAATATTTATTTGAAATTCTCCTACTTTTAATTATATTCCTTTTGTTTAATTCTTACMATGTATGTGCTAATACCCTGTGTTGGTTTGCCATAAAATAGATCTAGATTTTCAATAATTATACTCCTGGTGAAACCTGTATTTATTGGCCCTTCTTCTCTATCCCAGGGTCTGCTTTGATTTGCTCATTCCTAGTGCTTCTTGTCTTCTGGTTTTTCTTGAGAAGCTGAACAAACTGGATTGGTATTAAGAAGCAAGATAGCTTATTGTTAATTACTTTTTAGGTGACAAGTGGAAATAAGCTTTCTGTGAGATCTGCTTTAAAAGGATCCATATAAAGGAGCAAAGAGAAGGGGAGACAAGGCACAGAAACACGAAGGCATTTATAAAGGAGGAGTCAAATCAAACCACTCTCCTCCTGGCCATTACTGGCTGTTTCTTCATAGCAGATTTACTTATGAACTGTGTCAGCTTGTCTGTATTCTAATTGTTTCTGTATACAATGTTTCAGCACCTCTCAGATGAGAGGGGTTTGTTATTTCAGACTTTCATCAGAGCCTTTCTGAGATCCAAACATGTTGTGTCATRTTTTAATCATCAGACTGGACTGTAGCATGTTCCAAACAGCTAAAACAGATTTTGTCATGAGAGGTATTAAAGAYAGATAAAGAAGAAAGAATTCAATGGAATGTGTCATCGATGAGCTGAAAGGCCAGACAGATGCACAATGAAAGGACTTGATTTGAGGATGATACTGACACCAAATCAAAAAATAAGATGGCAGTCTTCTTTTATGTAAATCCCATGTTTAATTCATGGCAATTATTACAGCTTTTTCTTCTATATCATAGTCTGTGACAACTCAAAATATTTTTCTTATAGGCATTACATTCTTATCAATTACATGATGATGAATATCATAAACTTCTGTCCCAGCTTTCAGCTCAGTATGTTGTGTRTTGCACAGTTGAGACTGTAACCATAAAGTGCAAAATGTATCTTGGTTGTTGGGTTTTGTCCTGCTTTTTTACTAGTCATGGTGGGCCTCTAATAAATAACAAGAGCAATATCAATGACCTTTAAAGTCTATGTGAACTGTTTATTAGTGTCTGGGGAACATCATAAAAATGATATTTCCAATAGGAAATCTTGTTTTATACCTTGTTCTCTGAAATCAGGAGGAAGTATAACACCGATGGCCCAGAGGAAATAAAGAAAAAAATTGAATAGAAATGGAASCAACCTGAGGAACTCTTAGAAGTCCAGGAGTTATTAATAAGACTCAGTATGTGCCAAGGAAATAAAACAGAATAAAAGAAAAGACAAGAGCTATGTGTCTTGTCTTTCGTATCAGGTTGTTTATTTTTTCTGCATTTCAGGAAGCTTTCAAATGAAGAAGCTAAAAACATGCTTGTTCCTCTTATTTATAGTTCTTTATAGACAAACATTATTTTTTTATGAGTAAAGTCAGTCCCTGCGATGTGCTGGCACTGTCAGCGGAATGAGGAGTTGTGGGAAAGCGTGCAGTTCCAACAGGAGTCAGACCTTGAGGGTCAGTCAGGTTTCTCCTTATTTTTGGAGACTGTTGATGAGCTTGGTTGGTTGCTGACAACAAAATGTTCCAAAATTCAGTTGTCAGACCATGTCAGTGGTCTGTGGATTAAACATCTCGACCATAAATGCTTAGGATGCCACTTGCTAAGATAGAGGAGTTGGTGGTGTGAAGACTGAGATAAATGTGGGCAAAACAACCTTCTCACTGTTGTGTATGGGAAAAGATGTGGGGCAGGACAATCGTGCAGCAGGAAATAATAATCAAGGAGAGCAGTCTGGGGAAGTAGCTGGAGCAAAGAATCACAGGGATATAAAAGAGAGGACCACAAACCAGGTCTCAAGGTGGGGGAAATAGGGAACAAGTCAAGAAAAACAGGTGCAGGGTTTTCAGRCAAAGGAATAATCCAGTTAAGACAGGAATGATGGAAGGAGATGGATATAACGATCAGAAACAGCTGAAGAGAGCTGTGTTGCCAAGGTGTTTGGTAAAGGGGGAATTACAGAGAAAAGSACCTTTATCCATCCCAGCTACTGTCTCTTTTGGCACTTACTCATGCTGAGTCATCACCCAGCTTGTTTTACTTRCTAAACTGACACAGCCTTAACAGTAACTGAAAGGCTGAATGRTTTTAATTTTACAATATCTTGTGCTATCAGTAAGAAGAAACTTACTCAGAAACAAGTGAGAAACACTCTACAGAGAATTTATGAGGTTCAGTTTCATCTTTTTTTATTTTTTTTTTCCTGAAAGAGGCAGGAGCTTTATATACAGGGTATGCCAGATGCAAAGTAGCCAGCTGGAGACCCTGAGCTTTGCCAAATTCCAGGTACTCTGACATGCTGCAAAGGAGCGGATCAGGGACTATAAACAGCAAACAGGAGGTGTTTGAAATCTATCTCAGCTCTGAACAAGCTACAGGAATCCCTCTGAATTCATAAAACAATTCTKACAAATTAGCAATTTCCAAACAGTGATAAGCAGCCTCTCAACCCTTCAAACCACTCATCACACTTAAAAGCAATTCCAGATCCATGCAGTTTCTACTAGGATGAAGTAGGTATCAGTCAAAAGGCTGCTGGACTTACATTMATTAGTGCCACTGCTGGCAGTCAGTAATGACTGAAGGGAAAACCCAAACTACTGTAATGTGTTGCTGCAGTGTTTCTAAAGATGATGAGATTATTAATCTTCTACTAAACTCTAACAATTCAGCTGAGTGCAATTTGACCACTTTGGATGGTTCATCCTTCACAACCAAACCCGAATCTTTTTATAAAAACATTGTGTTCTGGGCGATAACAGCCCCGTGTCTTGTTAGCTATATTCTGTGTACTGCAGAGGTTGAGATAACTGTTCTGGACAAACAGAATAAAGATGTTKTTATCTAATATTGGTATTCTGAAGGGCAGGTGAATGAATGTCACTCTGGGAGCACACCTCATTTCTCTGCTGGTAAAGCAGACTAATATAGAAAATCTCATACCTCGTTACCTTTTCCGTATGGCTGCCTTCTCTTTTACTGTCACATTATTTTCTTCAATACTGACTTGAATTCAGTGATAACATATRTATATAYTTATATATGTACATARACRTGAAATACAAAGAAATGCTTTATAAAGTAATTAGTKTTCTTGATTTAGAAATTGAAAAACAAGAAGGAATTTGAAAAAGTAGACAGAATATAGCTCTTTGTTAGTCCCTTATTCTTCTAAGAAAGCAGTAGCTGGAAATATTGTTTTGCTGGTTTTTACACATTTTAAATAGCAGTAAAAGGAGTAGCATATGTTTTTAATTTCTTGAATGAGTGAAGAAAACTGCTGTGAGTGGTAGTCAGTCACAAGAACTAATGTATCCAAACTTCAACTGGAAAAGCAAGGTCAACCATTTAGTTTTTTTCTATATTATTCTGCTTCATCTTATGAAAGTGCTACATCTAATATTCATATTCATACAGACTTTAAATATGTCTTCAACAGGTTTTAGAAAACAAAATATGGAGGTRGAAACTTTCCCCGGGAGTTTCCTGRCACTCCYCATCCAGGCAATATTATCTCTGTGATACCTGCYTGTGAGATGGGGTGCAGGTTACCAGGTGTTGCCAATGTTAAAGCAGTGACCTTTTAGCTCATGGACCTTTGCCATCTCCCTGTCTGTTGCTCTGGTGCCTTTTTGGGGCTTTAATGCAGCCTGCAGATGAGTTAATGTACCTGTCATCTTGCCCCCAGTGAGATTTGTGCCTGGTCTTTCAGCGATCTCTCCAGTAATGCTGCTCACATTTTACGGTTTTGATTCCCTCATATGGTAGATTTAGTTTTACTTTTCTGTAGATAATCCCTGGAGCCAAAACAGAAGGAAGGGGAAATCTTTGCTGCAAAAGCCTTATATTTTTGAGACTTATGATAACAGAGAGGGGGAAGATCCTTAAAAAAATAACTCCAGTTGTTTTAAAACCTTTGTTCACATTTTAAAGTGATCTGTGGAACACAGATTTGTGTCTGTAAAATGAACAAAACAAATATCTTGTGGTTTTATTAATAAAGCAGTCAGCTCATCTTTCAAAATCCCATTTTAGCTAGGCAGTGATTTTCAATGAAACCTGACATGTTCATTTTTGCCAAACTTAGCAGCCCCCAAGGCCTGTTGAAAGTCATTTGAAAAAAAAACATCTTAACAGATCGGTTTTCTTTGCTGAAGCTGTAGCATCTCCTGTTTTTATAAAGATTTGTTTCTTTGACATCTGTCTTGGTTAAGAGGCAAGCTGACTCTGGTGGCACCGATGAACAAAGTAGGCTACTTATAGAACATCAAAGAACGATACATCCTGGAAGCCATTTAGTTAGCACCTTTTTATATTGGCAACTGTATTTTCCTTTTTCCATTTATTGTAGAGAATTAATACTTGTGAATCTATTGGCATAATTGATGTCAGCTGGGGAATTGGATCCAGCCTTGCAAATATGTTAATTATCACTGCAAATGATAGAAAGCACTGGGAGAAATCCAGATCTGGTTCAAATCCATTGACTTCTCTGAGCTCATATAGTATTTTCCATGTTAAACACACGATTTTGTTCAAAAATGCCTCCCAGACTCTGGTTCACATTTTATTAAGAAAGACAGTCTGCTAGCTGCCCATTAAGAAACTCTGCTTGACTGTGAATAAGCAGTCTTACTTTTTGAACAAGTGTGGTTATTTACTTATGGCTATGTGAGCAGAATAATAATGAATCAAGAAATTTTGATGAAAGGCATTGCTTTTATGGTCTTGCTTCCAATACAGAATAAGAAAAGGATGTTTTCAGTTGAGCTTAACTATGGTTTTGATCACAAAAGAAAAAAAGTAAAAAAACCAAAAGCATGGATGTTTCTTTCCTCTTTCATCTCTGCAGTTCCAYTGTAGTCAGAAGGACAATCTGCAGATCTTTCACCTGTCAGCCTGACCTTGGTGCTGGGGAAGGTCATCGAGAAAATCACCTTGAGGACCACCATGAGACATGTGCAGAAAAACCAGGAGTTCAGGCTCAGCCAGCATGGTKAATGAAAGACAGGTTTTGTTAGACTAACCTAGTGTCCATCTGTGGCAAGGTGAAGCTCTTAGTGGATGAGGGGAAAAGGCTGTGGATGTTTTCTGCCTGGACTTTCGTAATGCTTTTGACACCGTGGAACTTGCATCTTTCCCCTGTGTGCAGTTTGAGCAGATGCTGTGTGGGATGAAAACAGCAGGAGGGCCTGAACTCTTCCCCTGCATCTTTCCAGATTTGGGGATGTGGGCATGGTTTGAAGGGCTCGGCAGAGAGTCATCACACACCTCAGATCTCTAGAGAACGACAGCTCTGGCTTTTGTTAGATGTGGCATCTGGATTTCTCCTCAAACTCTCAGTGCTGCCAAAGTGAGTTTTTTAATGTATCCTACACAGTGAATGGGAGCCAACAATTTGCAGAAGTTCTCCCAGTCAACCTGCTACTTGTAAGAGATGCTTCCTGCGTCATAGGATGAATACTGATTGAACTTGTGAAAAGCTCCCTCAGTAGGAATTTGGCTCAACAAAAGCTGGTTGGATTTTKGAAATGTCATGTATTTTCTACAGACAGCAAGTAACATTCCTTTATCCACTGTAAAATCAATGTGTCTGAGCTTTGCACAGTAGGAGAGGACTAAGGTAAACTCCTGAGGGATCATGTATAGGACTTTCCACTTAACTTGAACTTATATGCTGCTCCATCAAGAATAARCCTAGAAACTCACAAAGGTGCCTACCATTTGAATTAAATACCCTAAATGGATCAAATAGCACTGACAGAGATGGCATCTTCAGGTATATGAGATACGAGTAGAGTGCAACATGAACTGGAAAGTAGGAAAAGTCTGGAAAGCTGTAYTTTGCAGGAGACATGAGTCTTGTGTCTGACAGCAAGTGCTTGAATTCATACGTCACTTCTGTATCAAATATACAGAAAGAAAATCTTCAAAGAGGCACTGTTTCTGCATCTGGCTTCTGAAATTCCTCATTTTGTGTCTAAACTTGGATACTGAGTGCAGTATGCATTGAGAATTTTCTTGTACAGTTTTCAGAATAATTATGATAATGAATTCAGTAACCCTCTCTTAATGTGGTTATCATTCTTCCCTGGTTTCAACAGGAAATTTTAAGTTAATTTGAGCAGAACTTTTTTTATATGTTAACATTCTATGAGAGGGTCCATCTAAGGCTCACTACCTGAGGATTTTGCYGTGATCTGATAATAAATGATGTAGCTGGAATACCCATGTTGAAGAAGGAAATACTTCAGTTTGACAATACAAGGAAAATTTTCTCCTACATTAATTAAGAGGAGATTTTTCTTACAACATTATTTAGCTTGTGCTATGTCTGTTGTTTTCTCTGCAGATTAGTGTTGACATTCCCCTCTGATGTACAGCTCTCTTTTGGTTTGATACTTCAGCACTGTAAGAGATACTACCTATAGAAAATACACATTTCAGCAGAGAAAATACTAGAAAACTTTCTCTTTTCATATTGTTTTGCTTGTCTGACTTGTTTTTGTTTTGTTAGTTTTTTTCTGGTGGTGCTTTGTTTTTTTTTTTTAAGTTATTACTACTCTGTGCCAGCAATTCTATAATGACAGACTCTCCCGTTTCCTGTTCGTTTATATTTAGTACTGAAAAATTTCCAACATACATATCTGTAAATTGTGAAAAATAGCCCTTTTCTGCCAGATATATATCTTATGGCATCTCTAAGTAAAATAAAAGTACTCTCTTTTCAGAACTTGTTAAGCCACATCTGCAGTGCTGAATCCAGTTCTGTGCTCCCCAACACAACAGAGAGACAGAACTGCAGGTGAAAATCCACCAAAATGTCACTAAGATGATGAAGGGATTGGAGTTTCTCTCCTATGAGCAAAGGCTGAGACAGCTGYGACTCTTCACCCTGAAGAGGGCAAGACTAAGCAGCATCTTACAAATGTGAGTAAATACCTGAAGGGAGGSAACAAAGGAAACAGAGCCAGGTTCTTTTTAGATGGGCCCAGTGACAGAACAAGGGTCAATGGTCACAAACTGAAACACAAGAGATTGCCTTTGAACATCAGCAAACACTGTGARGATGATGGGGTGCCAGGATATCTTTATCCTTGGAGATATTCAAAAGATGWCTGCAGAGGGTTCTGGACTGCCCTACTCCAAGTGGCCCTGCTTGAGCAGSGGGTTTGAGCAAGATGACCACGATGACCTCCCCAGTCTGTGGTTCTGTAATTCTGTGAGACGCCAGACTTCATGATTTTAGGTTGAAAGCAAAACTCTCWGTTATCTCAGAAATACAGCCATGCTGGCCTAATTTAGCCTCACTGGAAAGTTATAGTCTTCTGCTGTTTCCGCTCCCCTCTGCTTTCTTTTTTTTTTTTCTTTATATATTATATATATATATAAAACAGTACATTCTGGATTTTCAAATAGCTGCTTTATGTTCTTGATGATCGATACAGAAAGATATTTTCTTCTTCTTTTGCTTTTCATGCAAATTATTTTCTAGCATGGTAAAGACATTTATCAGATTCTCAGRGACAGATGTGGATTTACTGAGAGGTGCAGAGGCTACAGCCTTTCCTCTCTTGAGGTGCCTCTTGATACAGCACATCTTATCCTGTATGTGGAGGCTTCTTTGCACCTCCCAAGCCCAAACCAGTTGAATCCACCACTTTACTTATGTTTAACTCCCTGAGACCTTCAGATCCCCAAAGTGCTGTCAGACACCTACRGCTTACTGTTTATTTATTCAGAGTTATGGTAGTTGCACAAGCAAACGCTGCACTCCTCTAAGAGGCTTTGCTGATTACAAGCCCTGCTTACTCACAGAAAGGTAATTTACTGCCTGCAGGGCAGGACTYGGGCATACCCAAGCTTCCTGGACAGCTAAATGGATCATTCCATCCCGGTGCTCATTCACTTGCTGTCCTCTCTCAGACTGTTTGCAAAAGCACTTATCCTGCAAATGCTTACTCATGTAAGCTATAATACTCTAATCAGAAAGTAAGTGGGGCTTGGAGACAGTAAGTTTTTTTTTTTTTTAAGTGAGTAAGCACTTTCAGGGCAAACCCCAAGGGCATTAGAAATGATGATAATTTTCTGCATAGTACATTGTCTATTTTTATCTTGAAGTCTGGATCTTTACATAACTTTCTATTAAATTGTTTGAGATCTTCCCTTCCCAGACCAGTCGCCWAGCCCAATAGGCAGACATTCTTATGCTTCAAAGCATTTTCTAATGACTCCCTATAAAATGAAATGAAACATTAGCCTGAATTATAGCTGTGATATGCTTCTAAGTTCCTTTTTAAGCACTAAATTATATCCTAGCAGTGACTGTGTCCTTTATTCTGTCCCTCTGAATCTCACTTTAAGCTTATCAAATAACTGCTTTAACAAAAGTTGGCACTGAGGTTCATGACTTGTCCTTTTAAAATGAGATTGTTTACAAATGTCTTCCCAGCACCTAACAACTTACATGAAAGTGCACTTTTTCATCTCCAAGGATGAAGAGGAAAATGAAGATATACCCATGCAGGGGCAGCTTTGTCACAAAATCTGAAAGATAGTCATCAAAGCAAAAAATTCTCTAYTTTGATGAGTGGAGGACTGGGAGCTACCCAGGCAGACATTAACTGGTATGTATATGCTTGACTTGCTGCTGCTGCTGCTATTAACACTCTTTTTAATAGTTCTCTGACTGCCTTTAAAAGCAAGTTCCTTGCTTTCATATCACWAACAGTTCTGGTGATTTCACTCTTCAGCTATTTTCTTCCTTCAGCAGTTTATAAAGACTGTTTAACTCAAACTCCAGAAACATTAAAGCAATGGGTGATGTTTTGCCAAGCCATATGTTCTTAAATGGTGTATTTTATGAAGTTGATAATAAATACTTTAAGGCATAGCAGCTAAAAAAAAATCCAACTTAATGTAAGCAGGCACAATTCCAGTGATTTCAGCATTAACTTCAGGGATGAATTTAACTATCTATTTTCACTCAGGACTGGGTATAGTGTTCAAACTGTGTAGGTTTCAATGACATTATATGTTGGACTGGGATCTTGAATAAAATTGCATTTTTTCTACTCTACTCAATTTAAGAATTACTTCACTCTATTTCCAGCTTTATTGCTTTGCAGAAGTATTAAAATGCTGATATAAAGTGTTCACTATGTATAAAATCTTGCCTGGAATTTGATCATTTTCCTATCTCAACAGCTTTTTAAAGACATTGTTCACCTGCAAACATTTTAATCATCTTTTACACGAAAAATAAACTTAAACCTCTAATACATGCACTGTTTTACATAAAAGCACCAACTGAAGGCCATAAAATGTCTGTGCAATTTAAATTGCAATAACAGGTAATGCCCAAGTAAGCAAAGCTTTTAGTCTTGCTACTTGGTATGCCAGGAGATATAGATAACCTTGGACAGTTAAAGCAGTGATGTTTCCTTTATTCTTGTGGAAATACAGTATACAAAAGCTGCTTATCTAAGCTTTGGTGAGGAGAGAACAGATATCTTGGACTGCCAGGCTGAGGGCTGCTCTTGCTCAGTCACTCACTTTTTCTCCATCTAGAAAGCTGTTTTTAGAAGCGGCTGCCTCTGCCTTCTCATTCCTTAGATGTGAAACAAGAAGGTTTTGAATGCTGGTGGAGTATAAGTTATTCAAAACTTCCTTTTGTTCTCATTCCTTCACTAAACATCTAATTTCTCCTTCCTAGACTGTATTCTATCCTGCACTCTGCCACAAGAAATAGGTATCTTTCAATTTGTGAGGGAATGATATGAGGGTAAAACTCATCCTTACAGCTTAAATAATCTTTTCACATTATTTGAAAATTCTTATATTGGAATTATGATTTTAAAAATAYGTTTTTATCAGGAAACTATAATCTAATCATAGCCAGAATTGAGAGGTATTATGGCGTCTTTCTGACTTTGTTTTTGGCCRTCAGATAACCAGAAATTTCTATGTGAATTACAACAAATAGAATTACAAGATTTTAAAATCCTTGTAAATCTTCTAATGTTAGATATTTAATTTCCGTTCTTCTAAAGATGTTAACATGAGAGAAGAAAGACGAAGGGAAATGGCCCTTACTGGCATTTTGCTCTTTAAAATAATGTTGTATTATATGGGCTAACGTGTTAAAATGCCATAAGCAGACAAACCTAACTCATTGATCAAAGGATACTTTTTAACGAGTGAAGGGAAATTTACAACACACCTGTCATTTCAACAGCATTAAAGAAGTTTCGGGAACATTAAATTCTTAAGCAATATATTTTWAAAAAGTCTATTTTCCCCCCTTCTTTCTTAAAAAAGGAGATTATAGACATGCTACAGAAGTAATAATGAATCATTAAATGTTAAGTTTTGATTATTCTCTCATGACKCTATAATATTTTAGTTTCTGGTCCCATTACTGAGTATGTTTACTTCTGTTAATGTATGCCAAGTCATTTCATGTTACCATGGATTTTGATAGGGAAGTTATGGCAAGTTTTTTAGAAAGCAGAGACTGGCCTGAATATTACAATAGTATCTTTATTCTTCTCTAAAACCTATTTAGCTATCCTTAAAAAGTAGTTCTGGTCTAATTTTATCACTCGTGTAGAAATGAACAATATATTTAGGAAATACTAGACTACTGATATCTGTGGACAGGAAGGACCTACAGCGGAGCTGAAAATTATAAATACTGCTTATAACAGTAGCTAATGACTACCTCCTAAACTAATTAAAAAGCATTATTAAATTTTTGGMCATTTTAAAATATTGTCCTCATTTGATTTTATCCTCTGAGTAATGAAATACAGGGTTTTTCCCAATGTCATTCAGTTTCTTAAATCCCCTGAACTATAAATCTATCTGTGCAACCTGCGTGACTCCAAAATCACACTGCTTGAAGTCAGGGAGGTTAAGAAAAGAAGTTGTGTTATAAAAGAGACTAGAAAATATTTAGAGAAAAAAAATAAATACAGAAAAACTAAGTAAAAGTTGCTTGTAACTCTTGCAGATAGGAATATTTTTAAGAGCAAGGAAAGAATTCTCAAAAATGTCACTAGCAGTCAGAGCCAGCAAAATCCATCCAGGAAGGAAGTGAGACAGCAATTACTTGGCTCTAGTTCTGCCCATGTAACAAATGCAATCTCRGTCCTCCTCCTTGGAAAATGGCAAAAATCCCATTGACACTGACAGGGCCGATACTTGGTCCAGTGTCCTTGTGATACAAGGCTGACACAGTAACCAACCCACTCACATTGCACCCAGTAGCACTTTTGCCACTGACTTCACTGGCAGCAGAGCTGAACCTTTTGCCCTTGGGCCATGAGGCTGAAATCAATGAGGTTTCTGCTTTAAATTAGGTCATGTATTCCAATGTTGTTTGTTTGGGTTTTTTTCTTACGACTGCATCAGGGTCAGATCCATAATATGGCACAGAAGTGGAACAATCAGCTTTCAGTGTACACATTAAGGTGTGCATAGATGTTATGTTGTGTTACAGATTCGATCAATCTGAGCTCATTTCGGCTGTGATGTAATTTCCATTGGTCTCAGTGAAAAAAAAAAAAAAAAAAAAAAAAAACCAACAAAAAAACATTGGCTTGACGTTGCTTTTCGAATTTGCTTTGAAACAGTTCAACAAATGTAGATTAGTAATCTGTTGTCATTTGGTGTTGACAAAGTTGAACACCTTGTTTAGCTGCCTTAGATATTGAAATAAAAATGTTAGAATTTAAATACCATCTAGCAGTAATGTGTAATATAAACAAGCATATTAGTTTCGTTTGGAAGCAAAAACTTCAGTGTAACAGAACCTCTTTTCAAAGGAAAATGTAGCCTAAAGGGTATGGACTACACTTCATTTTAAAAGCCTAGGAGAATATCTCCCTGAGATTCTTAAAATTATGCTTGTTTTTTTTAGTGCATCAATAGAAAAGTACAAAAATGCTGTAATGTAAGAAAAATGTCAACATTTCTAATTGTTTTTCCTTTGTGCACGTGTGTGTGTGTGTGTGTGTGTGTGTGAAAATACAGACAGAATCTGTGATGTTCAACAGCATATTTTTGCATAGTGATATTTTTATATTTATTTCTGTAGGTTCAAGTGCAGAATCTTTTAACTAGAAATAGCATTTTAGTATTTCTGCTTTACTTTAAGGGCAATAATTGTCATTACCACGGTTTTTGAAGATACATAGCATACATTATCAAGTACTTAAGTGGTGTACTTTGACATTGAATGTGAAGAGGAGAATATGTAGTCCAGTAKGATAATTATGGGGGGGAAAAAAGCCAACCCAGCTAACAGTAAATGTGCAACATCTAACTTGCAAATGAAGACCCACTGGGAAAAAATAGACTAGATTTTGTGATTGGGTTTTCACAGAAAACCTCTTTTGAAATTGCTTTTTACATTTATTTCTTTTGATTAGTTTATTTATTTTGATTAAACAGTCAGTGCTTGAAGATTGYTCTCCATTAGCAAGTGTAATTTTCATTTTTCTCTCTCTATACTCAACCCATTTTCTTCTGGTCCTATGTTTTGTACTGCATGTGTATGACCTCTTTCACTTTCATTTTACAAGCAGTGGGAGAACAGATGAAATTATCTCTGTTTTCCRTAAGGACACGTTAACCCTGAGCACTTGAGCCTGATGCAGATCTCCTTGAATCAGTGTGGGTTTGAGCAGATAAAGATGCACAGTGCAGCATTTTGCCAGCACACTGGCACAAAAGCTGTTTGCACAGCACTGCTGCACCACTTCGAGCCTTGATCCAGCCTTGTAAGTTGCTAGGCTGGGTCTCAAATTCCTTATTTCTSCTTGCTAGTGGATGTGACACCAGCTCATCTCAGCTGTAGCTCATCTATCTTCTCAGAATATATGTAAAACACAGAAAGCTACCATATCTATATAAAATTTGTTTCCTGTTGAATGAAGCCATGTCTAATATGTCTTCTATATCCTACAGCAAAATTATCTTTGCAGAGAGTCACCTGTATTAACTTCACTGTGCAGTATAATTAAAAACATATTCATGTCGTATAGGCCTCATGTAAACCTGTAAACATTTTAATTCAGAGGGATTCCTCTAAATCTGTTCATAAAAATATTCTCTCTCTGCCAGTCTATTCTAGAGGGGGCTTCTCTTTGCTGAAAAGAGTACTTTGGTTTGAAGAAATTGGCAAAGACGGAAGTTGGGTTAGTTGAGGTTCATTGAAACGTCCTTGKAAACAGAAAGATTAATGTATGACCTTATTTAAGCCAAGGCTGGTTACCCGTTTTAGGAATATTCCRAAAAAGCTGAGCATGTTGTGGCTCAGATGAACATGTCTGTACTTGCTGCTCAGACACACAAAAGTTTTTTACATGATACGCACAGCATAATTTGGATGGGAATCCCACATTTTATAGGTAAGGGTTTCTTGGATACCTGATAAGGAATACACATTCCCTGGAATCTAGGACAAACCACACTCCTTGGTGACCCAGTATTAAGCCTGGTATTTGTGAAGTCGTGGAAGTGAGTCCTATGCTTAGACTGTGGAAAACAAATATATTAATGCAAAGGAAAACCCCAATTAATAGGCAAAAGTCATCCAGAGCTTGACTCTGGGTCACAGAGCAGTGCATTAAGCTGTGGAAAACTGTGCAAGATAAGATAAAGGCTAGAGTGAGGAAAAGGACAGAAGTATTGCAATGAATAGCATTACTGTGCAGGAATTTTAAAGATTTGGTTGACATAAATCAAGAACTAAGAGAATGGCCCAATCTCTAGCTCTGGGGGAATAATAGCTAGAAAAAATGGCTAATATTGAAATGTATGTTTGGAGTAACTATCTAAAGGCAAAATGTGCCTTTTTGCAAAAGGTGACTATGTTCTTTCTACAAAGAATGAGGTTTGCAGCCAAAGATTTTCGTGAGAAGCACCATGTGAACGTAGACTCAGTTCCCTGTGCAATGAATGTCTACACCTCAGTGGGGTAAAAGGGTTTCTGAAAATCAGGGGAATTTACAAACCACTAATTTTGTCTAGATTCTTTCACCAGCTCTCCAAGGATGCTACGAAAAGAATCCCCAGTGACATGGCATGCAAAGTAGAGAAAGACTTTGGGGACTGGAAGGCCTAGTAAAATTCTGCAGTTGTGACGTGCTATGAAAACACAGGAAATGTCCACTCCTGGGTGTCTTTTGCACATTCCACATGAATGTTCATATTGCAAGGACACTACTTTATGTGGGTTTTCACAGATATGGCATGGGCAGAGTGTGTTTGCAYCACACAACAGAAAAGATGAAGCACTTGCTCAGCCAAGAAGGGAGTTTCCATAGGGATATCCAAGGATAATAATTTTTGCAATTGACATCAGGGCGTCCTTTCAACAGACATGAGAGGATGAGGGAAAGTTTTTTCTTTTCTTGCTGTAAGAAAGTTTTATTACAGCTTTTGCTTTAGGAATTCTTATTTCTACAGCTGGAAATTGTACTGTTGCTGACAGGTTGGGTCTAAGACAACAAGTGCWTTTAAAAAAGCACCCTACGTGCTCAAGGGAAATATATGGGAAAACGTGTTAATGTAGTAATGAGATTCATCTGTAGTTGACATATCAAAGATAAATGTCAACTTATCTATTTGTTAATGGAGCTATTAAAAGCTGTGTTTACACTTTCTGTCTGTTTTTTTTTTTTTTTTTCTCGAGCACTTACATACAGATGGATTGTGCAAACAAATACTTCATTAATCGCAGGACTCAGAGCCAAGTGAACGCTTTTGAGTCCAGAATGGTGTCAATTAGCCCAATTTAATTGCTTTCTTGATCCACCCCCACTTTTCAAACAGTTCTTTTTAGGTTTTTGTACAAGACCAGAGGGACGCTGAGTAATTCTATATGATTGAAAGACTCTATACATCCCATTTTATTAAGAAAAATACAATCTGTGCTCCCAAAATGGCACAGCACCATGGAACATAAAGAACAACACAAACACCAAATCCAAAAGCTTAATTAGAATGAGTCACTGAGGCAAAGYTGGCACAGCCTAAGATTCCCAAGCTCAAGTGAGGTGATCAGAGAAGAATCCTTTCTAAATATGATAACCATTTTTTTTAAAAATAGTTTCTAAGATACTTTTTTTTTCCTTACTGCTAAACAGCTGCATTTCCAGTATCAACAGTTTAAAGAAATTTGTCWTTAAGTTCAAATAATGATTCATTATATACGTAGTTGTAACATTTACCAGTAGGTTTGCCACTTAGACACAAAAAAAATGTTTTGATTGGAGAGCATCCTGAACTTATAGAATGAAAAACTGGGATTTTTTTTTCCTAGCTATATTACACAGAAACAAGTGCTTAGCAGTTAAATATAATGTCCAGTGCAAATGATCAACCTGATTTTTTGAGAGGGGAAAACAAAAATTTTCTTACTTGGACCAGAAGCTAAATCTGAAAACAGACAACAACTAAATCTTTTGTTATTTCTCAGTAACTTAGAATGAAAATGTGACTTTTCAATTTGATCTTGTACCATCTTTTCTATAGTGAAAAACCAAAGGGTTTTAAAAAATGCTTTTAATCTTATATTTTTGAGAGCTGTATTGCTAGCATRTGCTCAAATGTTTGAATTCTGAATTAATTTCTGTACAATAATTTCACAAGTTACAAGCCAGTAAAATGTTGCCCATCAAAACCTAAAATGGTAGTATTTTCTCTTCTATTATTCCACTTGTTTTATTAACCTTGGCAGGTATATAAGACATTTCTAACTATCTAGATGAAGATGTTTTGCTATACATGTTTCTGGCATGGTGTAAAAGATTAATTACATGATATCATAAGACTTTGCAAATGGATGACTGATTTTTTTTTTTCTCTAGGGTGAAAAAAGGAGCCGCACTTTAAATAATATTTACTGGGTATCAATTATTGAACCTATGAAAACATTAAGGTTGAGAGCACTTTTATCCATGTTTTTAGTTTTTCCGATATTCCCAGCTAAGAATTTTTAATAATAAAAACTTAAATGTGATGTTTATACACCAACACATAAGGATTTATTTTCATTTCAATTTTCTCAGTTCCTCAACAGCTTCCTATAAATCCATGCCATATGAAAAATTCCCATATCTGTGGAAATCCCCAATTTGCCATTAATCAGACAGAATTCTCCTCTGCTGAAACAAACCGTGCTTGAGAACAATGTCTTCAATATATCTCTCCAAAGAAACATTTTTAATAGTTCAGTCCTTCTGAACAACGTTAAAATAATAACTTAAGCCAAAATTTTCATTTGGTTTTCTCATTATGCTCACTGAAGCTAATGGGACTATATGCATGCTTAAGCATGTACTCCAGGGCTTTCTTTATAGGCTGCAGTTCAGAATGGCATGGGGATAACATTTAATCAAGGAAGAGAGTTTTAGTTCAAACTTCCACTGCCCTGTTATGTCTAATAGTGAAGGAAATTATTTGAAAACTGTTGGCACTCTGTCCTTATTCAGCGTGATCTCGAAACCACAGAATGGTCTATTACATTTTTTCTGCTACTTGAAACWTGGAACATGAAAACTTACAGGACTGTTCCCACAAATCCCCTGCTTGCAAGAATAAGCGCTCACAGGGTTGACCTGAAAATCCTGGAGTTCCTTCTGCATTTTCACTAGAAGCTGGGAAAAAATCAGGGACTTAGGGAGCAGGCACCCAGCCTGGCACATGGATTGTATCTAAGCTGAGTCAGAATCCAGATCCAGCCAGTACATCTGCTTAAAAACCCCTGTGAGAAACAATTTAGCAGKATCTCTTGGGAGCATGTCTAATGAGTAATAAAGAGGTGTCTGCCTCACAAATGTCTTGGGCCACTATTTTAAATTTAGTTTCAAACGACAATAAGGCTAAAAAAGGATATTTTCCTTTTGGTCAATTGTATTTTTAAATTTTTTTTTAATAAAATACTTATGTAGAAAGTGACAAATTCTAGTTCAAAATCCTTTTCTGCCATTTAAGAATTAAAACTACATTTGTTTAAGGAACAGATATTAGACATTAGCCCTAAAGATTTTTCCAAGCATGTTTTCAGTATTTCAGCTGATTGTAGATCATAATTAATATAAGATATATAAATTTTACATGATATATTTATGTCAAAGAAAAAAAGTCAACRCCACTTCATTAGGAAGACCTGTGGCAATTTTTCCTCCTGCTCCCTGCAGTATTTATGTATTTTACATTTAGCAGTTTCTAAATAGCTTTGTGAACTGCCAATTTCCTAATTCTCARTAGAGTTCTCTTTGAATCCACCTTGAAGGTAGCTCTGCCCATAGACACATAGCATTACATTAATGATTCTTGGTAGTGAAATGTTTGTAATTTAGATGCTGCATTCCCTGATATTAGGCAATTGTGATCTGTGTTAGACATGTCTTATACATTAAAATTGTCTCTTTTGTCTTTACGGAGGCAAGCTTCCTGTCAAAAGACCCAAGAATAGAAATTAAATAAGATAAGTTGAGCTTAGGTCAAAACTGTGTTTCTCTATAACTGACATTCGGATATAGAAGATATTAACCCTATACAGGGGACAGGAATATTAGCTAATATTTCATGTACCTTGGGGTTATCACATTCTTACTAGGCCCTTTACATATATTCATCTAATATTGARTGAACCTCAATATTATATTGTTAAAAATATTTTTAAGTATTCCCAAACACTTTGAAGCAATTTGACTTCATCAGGTGCATCATTTCACATATCTTCTTTTTTTTTATTATTGCAAATTATGTAAATGTAGATCAAAACMTGGTATGTTCTAGAAAATGTTTCCTTCTCTATGAATGAGCACTTAATAATCCTGTTTAAGTATGAGTGAAAGAACTGATTGTAGTACCAGATGCACCTAAGTCTAAGAGGKTGTTCTGTTGAGCTGTTGCAGCTTTTAATATTCAGACTTTTTGTCTCAGGTCTCTCAGAGCAGTGCTGTGCAGAGTTATTCAATAAGTGAAGAGGGACTCCAGGTATGTCGACTTAAATCATCAATATTTATTTACTTTTGTGTGGGTGTGTGTGTGCAGCAGWGCTGAAATGCTTATTGAGTTTGATTTCTGAAAACAAATGCATAGCCTTGTATTCAGAAATAAAGCCTGGATTATGCGTTTTACATATTTCAGCAAAACTAGCTTTTTATTCCTGTGTTTTGAGGTCTGGAGTGACCTAGAATGAACTTTTCTGCCATTGTATATCACATACACCACAGGTATCCCATGGGTTTAAAAAATCATGTTAAGAACAACTGTCTTAAAAAGTCTTAACTCTGATTTCTGATAGGAATCATTGCTTGTTTATTGGCATAAGCCAAGGAATAACTGAAATGGAGATGAACTACCAACTATTCAAGAAACAAGTAAGTTGCACATGACAAATATATCTCTGTATCTATATAGGGAATGCCTCTGAGAGATATAGGATTATGAAATCCCAAAAGATACAATGTATTTGTGTTGAAAATTATGACATAAAAATAGCAGAAGCAGATTTGAAGGAGTTATGCGCATGGCATTTCTTGGTTTTACTGTCACTAGGCAGAAAAAAATAGGAAGATATGCATCATTATTAACAACTCTATTTGGGGTTCTTTGATTTTTAAAAGTCAAGTAGTTCCATGGTGTGTATCTGACTCATCATATATTTCCATATCCCTTAGTCCTGTGGCTATTAAAGCTGAACTTGAAAAAAAATGTATTGGGAACTCAGAAGGTGTCAAACATTAAGTTATATTTTTTTCTGTAGTCTGTAAGAAAGGCAGAGTCTGGCTGTGACAGGCTAAAGCAATCCTGGAGAGGGGTGTTGCTTTCCTGTGGTCAACAACAGGGCACTGGCTCCCACGAGCAGAGTGTTACACAGCTCAGCTTTGCACTGAGTAAATCAGAAGCTGCTTCTTCTCTCTTGTCCCCCTTTCCTACACAGGACATGCATGCTGTTTGCCTTTTCTATATTCRTGAAGTATCGTGGAAATGGTGATTTTGCCCAAGACTGAAAGATCAAACAGGCAAGGCCAAAATGAATCCATCAGAACGGTGCCTGGTSGTAAAGCCCTGGTTGCTGCAGAGGCAGCAGTGAAGACAACAACYCTCATCTCACATTTCACACAGTTCTTAGTCTCTGTCAGCCTTGAGATGTGCCAATCAACTAGACAGCACATGACCTGACATGCATCATAATTGTGAATATTAGCAGTATCTGCTTCTGGGTCCAAGATGAGATTATTTTTCTGGTATGCSTATGAAGAAAAAAAGCTTAGGTAGAGAAAGGGGACGCATCAGTCAGTCCCCTGAGAGGTAGAAGTCATTCTTCCACCTCTGAACCTTTTCTTCTGCAGGCCAAAAGAGCAAAGTTGCAAAAATTCTATTATTCAGAGTAAATAGGTTTCAAAGAGGTTAAATATTGCGTTGTGTTTTGATGGTCTCTCTAGACAAAGAGAGAGGAAGGAAGCAGTGAGACAGAGGTGTCATGGAGCAATACTGCGATAACCTCAGAACCTGTCAGAATGTTCTGTTGGATGGTCAGGCCATCAGTGACAATGTCCTGGAATGCAGCTATTGATGTGAGAGAGCTGTGCCCATCCTCTCAGCTCTAAAAGATCCCAGGGTGCTGTATGAGTCACAAATTAAAAGGAATAGGGAATAGCCTCTGAACAGAAATGGTTCCAGAAGGGGCTAATGAAAGCACCAAAGAAACCTGAGGAATGAAGAATGCAGCTGTAAATTTGAAGTAAACTTATRTGCTGACTAGCAGGGAACCAACCAAAGGGAAAAGGACCAGTGCTAATTATTAGGGATCTAATGTAACCCTTATTCCAAAGGAAATTCCTTATTTTCATTCCATATTGTTCTTTGTTGTTRCATAGAAGCAATGCACAGAATGTTTTGTTAAAATGGTTGTTAGATRTCTATTTACACTTTAAATATTAATGCAAATGTTATTTCAAGAATTAGGTGGTTATTGAAGCAGAGAGGGAAATASAGGCCAAATTATATAATTTTGAGACACATCTTTAAGAGCTGCAAACCTGTYTTACTCTATTCTCTTTACCCAAAGCAACGCTTTTTGACTAAAAGCCAGGAAAAAGCCATATAATGCAGTTGTGGTGAATTTAATGGATGATTAGAGCTCCACAACTGTGTGAGTTTGGTTATGTTAACATGCTACCCAGGGTGTAGTATAGGCTGTATTTGGCTACTGCAGTTAGGGCTCAATCCCAGACAACATTTTCAAGCATAATTCCCGTGGAACAGAGTGAAACCCAGAACTATGTTCACAGAAACAAAGAACAAACTATTCACAGCTGCYAGTACCATAAAACCTGGATGAGGTTTCCTGCAAGCTCCTGCAGCCTGCCATATGCCCGAGGGATGCTAGAGATACTGTGGCTGTTGGCAGGGATATGCACAGCCAGGAGAGGTAATGCTTCATTCAGCAAGTTCCTCCAGCAGCCYCTGGCAATAGGTTTTCTGCAGTTTCCTACAGAGCTGCAAATAGAAAGTAAGGCTGAGTCTGACTCACTGAACCTTTAAGAAGGAGACAGGTGAAAAAGAGTGAAAAAGAGCTTGCCTTTTCCCTGCCTCCCCCCTTTTTTTTTTTTTTTTTTTTTTTTTTTCCCCAGGGTGAGTTCTCACTGCAGGACAAAGATTTTATTCTAGTTAGGATAGGAGATGCACATTTCTACTCACAACTGTAAGGACTAAATTCTTGTTCAGATTCTACTGTGATATTCAGTGATATGAAACTGATTTCAGTTTCATGTTGGAAAAAAGTAAAAAGGAAGATCTCTTCAAACTGTCTTAGTATAGCTATTTCTTTCTTAAATTCTGTTACTGTGGTAATTAAAATCTGAATTTAGCCTTTTATGACTGATTGTCTAATTCTTCTCTYAAAGATCCCTGGGCATAACTTTGCTCTATATTTATTCAAAATCTTGTTCCTCAGGGTACCCAGAGGAGAAGCCCTAGTAAATACCTGAGAGAAGTGTGCCCTCTTGGGATCCTGCCTCTTGTGCATCCTAAAGATTATCTGTCTTTTGCTCCAGCTCTTTAGTAGCATTTAGAAGCACCCTGCAATAATTCCCTAGCTTTGAAAACAGAAATTTCTTTTACATAAACTTTATTTTTCGGCCACTGAAAAATGGCTTAACTGTAAAAGCAGTAAATATTCAGTTTATCTTTATAATTTGTGTTTTATACTTCATACTTTTACAGCTATTATTTCATTCAGAAACCTCCTTGTTTGTGACCCACTAAGTCATGGTGCCTGGAAATACATACTTGTATCTCTCTACATGTTTGCTCATTGTATCAGTTATGAATCTGTACATGCAGTTTCCACAGCCTCCTTTAAGTTACATTGTGAAATACTGAAATATCTTATGTATCAATATAGGGGTAAATGAACATGAGATTGTAGATCTTGTAATTTTTCTGTATATTGGATGAAAAGACAAAAACGTGCAGACAACTCTGTCCCACAACAACATTTCAGAGACAGGACTGTGATTAAAGTAACTCCCTCTGATCAGATTTGAGCAAAAGTTTGAAAAAAAATGGTCTTTTTGCAGGATGCTCATTATGTAATAAGATAGTTTAAAATTCGAGCTTTTAGAAYAGGAGCTTAGATACTCTAAGGACAAAGCTGTACCCTGTGGGATTTTAAAATTTCCATATTTATCCACCGGTGCATCTATCCAACACCCTCAATTCTTTGGGCAGATCCTTGATTGCTTTTTGCAGTCAACTGGATCAAAGTCTATGTGGCATGAAACGGGTCGGTGCAGTTTACGAATCGTGTCTTCTGTACTACCCACTGGAAATGTATCCTTTCTGCTTGCTGGAAAACAAGTTTTCTGGCGTTAGGAATAACTGCTGGAGGAACTGAGATGCCTCGAAATAAGCACASGCAAAGGCATAGGGAACAAAAATGTTGCTTTCCAGTGTGGCATTGTTTCACAGTTAGCTATTTTTCCCCCTAGTCTCCAATAGCAGGAGAAACAATATAACTCTTAAAGGAAACTTCAAGTGTACTTTAATTTTTGGATATGGAACCTAAAATTAAACYTTTTAGATACGAGGATAAGTCACTATTTCTGCTTCATTCGATGTAAGATTATAGTGGCTCTTTTATTTTTTGCCCCCCACCCCCAGATTTCTGGTACTCAGATCTGTCAACTTTGCACACTTTTTTATGACTCTATCTAGTTCCTTTAGCCTACCCCAAGGTTTGTGAAATACKTATGGGCACAAGAAGCAAAAAATACAATTTATTTAAGATTAGCCTAAAAGTCTTCCTTGAACAGCTCTGGCCAGCAGCAGTCTTATGGTTTTAGGCTGGTGGAGATCCCTTCTGTCCTCTGTGCAGGCACAGAATCCTTGCTGGACTTCTGTGTGCATAGGTGCCCCTGGGACATGAAAGAAAGAAAGCTCAGATTATGCAGAAGATTGTAAAGCTGTGGTAGGGGTGGGCACTGCTACTGTCAAGGCAAGAGCCACTGCAGCCTAAATCCTGCTCTGTGCCATGTGTTGGAGCTGCAGCCAAAGACACCTTGCTGTTTTTCCATTTCTTCCAGAACTAGGAAGCACAAAAAAATGAGCCTACACTGGATGACACAAAACAATGCATGAAAACAGCTGAGGTTGCTGTGAAAGAGCAAGTTGGGGGATGAGTGCCAGTTCAGCTGCTTTACTGCAGCTTTGCACCTGCACAGAGCACAGTAGGGCAGCTGCAGAAAGGTAAATTACTGCAGAAAAAAAAAATTAAAAAAAAAAAAAGAAAAAAAAGAAAAAAGGAAAGGAAAAAGAAAAAGAGGTGCTGCTTGTTATTTTGTGTGGTTTGTGCAAAATCTCCTGTAATGTTTCATAACCTCGAGGCATCTTCTGGAGTGGCACACATTCCCRTGTGGAATGTGAAGTGGTGGTCTGCAAGGAACCAGTGCAATTTTGAGAGCTGCTTTTCTATTCAACCAGCTTTTCTCTATTTGACCAGGTTAGGAGAATCAATGTCATCAGAACAAAAATAACACCAAGAGAAAACTCATGCTAATGGTACATTGTGAGGRTGTTGGCAGCAAGTATTGGACTGGAAGGTGGGAAGGGACACTACAGTCCAAGGCTTCTGGATTAGAGGTGAATTRGAGAACCCTGGTCTGAGCTGAAGCCTTACCAAGTTGAGGTCATATCCTCGAGAGTCTGACAAGGCAGCGTGTAGTGTGTATTTYCCTTTCCAAAGGAAACAAGTATAATAATTTCAGCACTGAGAACTGGTACTATTGGAAATGCTTCCATAATATTCTTAGGTAAAACAACAGATGTCTAAGCAAAAAAGCAAGTGCGGCAGTGCTCCTGTTTGTGAAGGTTTGAATAAGTCTGTTCAGCAAAAGCAAAATTTAGAACACATATTCAAACCACCAGTCTGTTTTATGCTTATGTGCAAAGAACATGCTAAACAGAGAGATATGACACCCAAATACTCATTTGCCAGTGGAAAAACAGCCCYGAGTTAATACATGAAAACAGTTGTACATCTCCAAAGCTAAATGAGCAGGAAACACAAACAAGACTAAACAAAAATTAGCTTCAAACCTGTGATGTCATGCTAAAGAAATGATGGTATGAGACACAAGGTTTAACTTTTTCAGCATTATCATTTTATGATATGCACCTTTTCAACACAGGCTGCTCATACTATTAATTCCACCWTTTGTTGGCAAATGATGAAGTGTGATGATTGTTCATATCACAAGCAGTACACTGCAAAATAATATTTAAGAAGACTCCTTTGTATTAAAAAAAAACTATTTTCTCTTAAAAAAATAATGTTGACAATAGAAAAATCCAACTTTCAAGAAGGTATTGAGAATATGTTTTTTCAGTCATTAAATTTCTGTAAAGTTACCTCTTTTTACAATGACAAATTACATATATAAGATTGGTACAAGCCTTATTTTTCTTTTTCCTTCCGTCCCCCCCCCCCCATTTATTAAGGCTGTTCTGCAATATTAAGTCTGCCTTCAACTACTGTAGACTTTTCCTCCTCGCTAATACTTTCTTTTATAYGCAATATATTTTTACATAATTTAAAAATATTGCTCTCTATAAAACACTTTTATACTCTATTTTTCATTTGCATTCAAAATAATTGCTGTAGGATTTTCTCATTCTTAGCAAAAGGAGWTACATCCCCAGATGCATTTTTTTTTGTTTTTCTTTCTTCCTTATCCCTTGTGTAAATACTTATAAAAGTATTTCTATTTAACAAAAGACCATTCWCTATAAAAAACTTCCTCAGTGACATGATGCACCACACACCCACTTGTGTAGTTTTTATCAATAACAACAGAAACAGTGTCAAGTGACAAAAATATATGTGATTTAAATCAGCCATTTTGGGAGTATATTTATTCAAGAYCCTTCAAGCAGAGATGAATAGCAGGTTTCTAAATGTGATATTATGAGGGTAAGCAAATGAGTCATTATTTGTATTCTAGAGCAAGGGAGTCGGGCAAGAACAACCCTACAAGAGGGAATAAGCAGTCGTATCTAACTGTTTATTCTGTTGCATTCATCACCACAGGGTGTATCTGTGCATGTCAGGTCAAGGTCACTGATCCTTGTTCACATGCATCATTCTCAGTGCTAATGAAAAACACCCCTGATGCAGCGTGTTGGAGCACCAACAGCTTCAGCAGAGTTCTGACACTCCTGACTCACTCCTGCAAGCCAGAATTCACAGGTGAGGCAGGATGGATGGGGTGGGGGACACTCAGGGCTTGGGATGGATGCGACCTTAACAGGGGCTGTTGGAGGAGATTGAAAAGAAGAGGATGATTTTTAACTGGAAGACAAAAGAGCGCTGTTGAGGGCCAGCTATGGCTCCTTTACACCTTGGCTGTTTGAGTTTCAAAGCTGAAGGGCCTTTCAAAATGAAAAATTAATTTTAAAATGCAATTTGGTTCTGATTTCCAAATAATTAAGTTTTAAAGTTAGGATAACAATAAATCCTGTCTATCTTTCTCCACAATTTTCTTGATGACCAGGAAACAGAGATGGAATATAGTGGCAAGAAGAAGGGTTTATTTTTCTTCTCCCTCCTCTCTCCCTTTCAATCAGTGCAAATTGTGCATACATTTTCTCTGCATTTCTGTGTCCAGACAGAAAGAAGTATACATTTTGAGGAAGTGCTGATGACATAGAGATGAAAAATTAAAAATCAATCATGGAATAACTTTTCAGGGCTGTTGCAGTGACTACTATAATTTGATATGCGAGTGGATTTATTACTAAGATTACAAACAAAAGTTATCTGCGTTATGTTTCTTGCATTGCAGTAATCCTTCTACAGAAATTTTGGCGGCCCCTCGCCAAAGCTAGGGAGGAACTCGATGGCCAGAGGAGACCCCGGGACTCCAGCGAGGAAGAAGAGGGTGCTCCGCGGAGGTGAGRGAGGGAGGGAGGAGGCAGGCTGCTGTCTCACCACACATGGTCTGGTGGGAAGTGGGAATCTCAGGTTGAGTTACTCATCGGTATGGAGTCAGGAGTGTGCACAACCAACGATTTTGATGGCAGGAGGTAACGTACACATGTTTTTCAGGGAAGGTGCTGTAGGAGGACTTGCCGGCGGGCAGGAGGAGGTTTGCGCTGAGGGCTGTCATTTCCCAAGCGCGGAATTCTTCTGATCCCGGGAGCCCATCGCCGCCGCCTCCGATGCTCTCCCTCGCTGGGGTACGAGCCGGGGGCTGGCGGCGCACGGGAAGGGGGGCTGAGCTCCGTCCCCGGAGCCCGGAGAGCGGGGCGGGGGGCGCGGGGCGGCGCTGCCCGGGCTGGGCGCTGCCCGCCCGCGCTGATTGACACCGGCCCGGGCGGAGGCGGGTCCGCGGGGACCGCGCTGCTCCCGCCCGCCGCCGCCGGGCAGCGGGTCCCGCTCTCCGCCGCCCCCGCGCTCTCCCGCCGGGATCGCGGTGCCGCCCGCGGCATGGCCGGCGCGCTGGGCAGGGGGGCGGCGTGCTGGCGGATGCGGAGCGCGGCGGGCGGCAGGAAGGAGAAGTCGCCGGGCGCCAAGCCCCAGCCCCGGCACGGTAAGGGGGCGGTCGCGGCGGGGCTCGGCGGGGCGCCCGACGAGGTGGGACGGGAGCGCCGAGGTCCGCRCGGGGCAGCCACGAAGCCAACTTGCCTGTGACTTGTTTTACCCTCTCGGCTTCTCTGGGGCAGGGGAAGCCTTTTCTCCTTTCCTCTCCAGCGGGTGCGGAGGCAGCGGAGCTCCCCGCTCCCCAATTCCGCSGAGCTGCGCCTTATGTCTTTTATTTGCAGAGGCGAAAGGAGAGGAACGGTGTTGGCGCGCGTTTTGGCATCTTGCTTCGATAGCGGCTTCTTTGATTGTTTTTGCAGAAAGCGTTTGCATCCTGGCAAATAGTGAACCTGGGAAGAGTCCCCGAAATCTCTTTTGGCTTTCATGGTCTTAATGCCTGGAGCGCACTGTTGAAAATAGTGCCCTGTGTGCTCTTGTCTCCTCCTTCCTTACTTGTTCGGGGAGACAGATGCTCTCTTGCAAGGCTAAGCAGCACACAGACAGTTCTTCCAAAATCAGATCTTTGAAGGCATAGAAGGGAGTGGTGTTCCACGAACTATTGAAAACAAGTGTTGAGGTTCATGACCCTCGTGTTCTAAACAYCTAATGCAGTTTACCCAGAGCCAAATCTGTCTTGTATGGTTTCCTTACTGTACTGCTTGGCTGTCACCGTTCTCTGCTTTGAGGAACAAACCCAGCTGTTTGTGGATCTGGTTGCAATATCTGGAAATCTTACTAGAATTTGTTCTAGCTATGTGTTCCCCCTTGGGTTTTAAATCCACTGTTCTGGTAAGTGGGTTTGCAGAAGTCTCTAACCTAATCTTCAAGGGTAAGGTGGCAGCTTAAGTTGTGCTTGAGTTCTGCGTCAATTTGCGTTTGTTKTTGTGTATGTTAGTCTCCAAAGTAACTTTGTATGTTTTCCTGAGAAACTGATTTGGCTGAAGGAGTAATTTGTACTCTTCTCAAGTCCAGAGATTGCTGTAGCTCATACAGTAATCTTGAAGACAAAGATGTTGGAATCACAGGGAGCCTGGCATCTCCCGTGTTGGCATTTTGAGAAGATGCTTGCTAAGAAAGTAATACACCCAAATACAGGTCTGAAATKAAAGCAAACTCAGTGTTTCTCTAATTGACTGTCATCCGGATATTTCTGAGGTAGAGTGCTTTTTCAGCAACATCTCTTTTTCCATTTTGCTTTTTTTTTTGTGCCCCTTTCACAAGCCAAAAGARGAAGCAGACTAAAAGTTGGAGGAAAGATTTTGTCAGTGGATGTTGAAAACCCTCTAAAATAAATATGGGGGGAAAAAGTGTTATCCAGTTAGAGAATAAAAGCAGTTGTTTAAAAACAGTTGTAAATATTTAGCCTATTAATTCTGGTAGTAGGCAYTCACATGATAAAAATAGTTGATGGGATTCCTTTAAGTCCTATACCTATTATATATGGGTATTATACAGTAGCTAGGCACATAGACCAAAATTCTGGATACAGTGAACTCGGTGGGAATTTTGGCACTGACCTAAGAGCCAGAATTGAACCCACAGACTGTGTAATGTGAGGTGTCGGGCCRAACTGAAAACATTTGACTGATTCAGCTGTGCCATTGTGGCAAAGTTTATAATTCTGCATGTGCTGGTATGATCAATATATTATCATAATAGCTCTATCAYAAATTAGTGAAATTAGGGGGTTATAAAATAACTTGGTTCTAATTTACTTTAACAAAAAAGGTGTGGTATGCTTCAGTTCATCAGGACGGCTTCTTATAAATGTTTTCTAAAGTATCCTATGACACTAAATTCACATTTAATTGCTGCAACAACACAGAACACTGAATTGCACTGAAGCTCGTACACTTTGCATCCCAATTAGATTTCAACTGTAATTTAAAAATAAGCACTCTATTATATTGTCTTTGCAAGGTGTACTAGACTTAGTTACCAGATCATTTACTAACATTTAACAGCTCCAAATGTAAGGTGAAAATGAAATGAGAGTAATTTGCATGTCCCTAATACTGATTGTGTGCTATAGGGAGATAATTGGGGTGAAAATCAAAAAAGTGATATTGCTTTAGCATGCTTGCAAAATTTTCAAAGTTAAAGAAACACTCTCTTTTACAAGAATGCACCTTTAAGTAAATTTCAACTTTTGTAAGCAGTATTGATCAATTCATCATGCAGGAACTGAGAATTTACTTAGAATATTTAAGCTAAAGCATTAGAGAGGTAAGATATRCCTAAAAGTAAAATTGCAGCATGTGAACTGCCAACAGTTTTTAACAGGCAAACACACTGACAGGTTTGACTCATTCAGACCTGCATGCATTCAGTTACCAAAGTGAGGTGAGAACAAACCGCAGGAGAACTGGATGCATCAGAACTATGAAATACTCTCAAATTTGGGAAGCAATATTCCTTCCCATTCTCTGTTTTATGCTGCGAAACCGGGTGGGCCACCAGCCTCTGTGTCACAGCTCTGTGTATCTCAACAGCACTGTTATGATTGACACCATCTGAAGACAGTGCACAATATTTCTGTGTATGTTTGGATTAAGATTTGTTTATTTGGGCATCACTTAAGGGTCTGAATTGGCAGGGTGCATACTGAGTTGCAGCTGAGCAAACCTGCCATTTAACTGAATCAAGTTACAAATATTTTCCAGCTTTGACATTCTTCTCACCTTTTACATGAGGAATTACGGAGACTCTTTTATACTTTTCAAATATTTTAGAACACAAATACGAAAATTTCCCTGCGATCTCATGTGTAAAAGTTCTTGCTTTACAGGTTTTGTAGTTTCAGACCATGCAAAGCAACATCAAGCAGAACTAGCACTTCCACCCATTGTGGTCTAGACAGTAAATGAAGTCTTGGTCAAGGTTCCAGCAAAAAGTTCAAGATCCTGTTGAGATGATGAATATTAACAGACTTTTAAAAAGCCTATTTTTAAATGATTTAATGTTGGGTTAGCATTGGCACAGTACCCGTAAAATCTCCAAAGAACTTGAAAACTGAGATGGACAGATACTGCCAGAATTCTATTACAGACCCTCTTTAAGAAAAAGATGTTAAGAAATGACATGATGAAAAATATATAAATAAAGTAATATTTTGGTGTACTGCTTAAGAAAACTTTGAAATACTTGTACGAGAAAGATTCCTCCCTTGAGGATTAAATATGGAAAGATTGTGACTAAAAGCTGTGAAACAGAAATAAGTTTCAAATTGCCTGATACCACCAGAAATAACTCCTGGAGAGAAAGCAATGTTTTATATCCCTTTAAAAGCTATGTGAAAGTTAGTATAAAAACAGTTACCAGGGAAAAACAGCACAAGTAAATAGTGCTGGATATATGTATACAAGTGTGTGTGTCCATGTAGGTGAAGTTTTAGAGAGAAAACAATTTTAATTTATCAGATTTTTTTAGGGGCTCACAAAATGTGCGATATCTAGACTGGTGAGTGTAAGTCCTCTGTGCTTTGGCCAGCACAGTGAAATCAGTTGGTTTTATGCCAATATGTTGAATTATACCCAGGTAGGCTGGATAAATGATTGTGAGATCTAACAAAACAGATCACTTTTTCACCTGGACCTGCTGATTAATTTTTGTCTTCACCTGTGTAGATTTGTAACAGAATAAGGCAAAAACTGTTGTTCCCATGTCTGTTTGGTGTAATGGAAAGGCTGTGGTATGGGAAGGGTAGAAGCCGGCATATTGCTGCAAAGAAGTGGCTTCTTGTAACTGTGTCGAACTGCTGGGARAATGGTGAGAGAGGAAAAAGAAATCCCTACAAACCTGTTTGTTTTCCTCCTGTATAAGATTAGTTGTATGCACAGGTGCAAATGTCCAGGTYGCTCTTGGACTGGACTAATTCCACAGCTTGCAGTAAGGGAATTAATTTGCGTTTGAGATTTCCACTTTCAGAGCTTCTCATCTTTGCACATTTCTTCTTGAAATATTCAAGAATGTGCTTCAGTGTTTTCTGTTGGCTTTTCCTTTTCTTCCTTCTCTGTCTCCTGGGAAATAATGTTGTTGGTGATGTTGAGGTAGTCATAACCAATTCTTCTGTTTAGCTTGAGGCGTAGTTCTCTCATCTCACTTTTTACATGTGCTGTATTGTAGTTGTAAAAGTAAATGTCTGAAATTAATGTAGATTTTTTATATCTGTATGTGCTTAATATAAAGTAACATCTTGAAGCAAGTAAACATCTCTTCTGTGATCAGCTGGAATAATCTGCTGGTGGACTTTTAATGTTGAAACATTTTCCTAGACTATATGTTCAGAATGTGTGAAAACTGCTGTTATTTCTGTTTACATCTACTGACRCCGATGCCTCAGCCACTTTTGGGATTTCATTAGTAAAAGAGTGTGTTTGCTGTGCAATGCAGACCTTGCTCTGAAGACRTGGCTTTCCAAACAAATGGATGGGTATGGGTTTTGTAGAACAAGAGGGCTTGACTTCCGAAACATATTTAACTTGATTAGCCTTTCCCTTTTTCCTTTGATGTAAGTGCTAGCTGTTACCTCTTTCTGTGGTCGTTTCTGTTTGTTTGTAAAAAAAAAAAGGTTTATTTGTTTCTTTTTGTTTTGTTTTTCAAATTAATTCACCGTAAAAAAGATAATATCCTAGTGGATACCTACACAGTTCATAGAGGAGGATATTTATGATGCTGATAGAACCTAGCATTGTAACTTCCACAATTAGAAATAAGTAATCAGACCTACAAATCCATGGATTATTCTAAATTTGAATTTAAGACAGAATGGCAAACCCACCATCTAGATCCTAGAAGCAAGATTCAAATACAGTTTCATGATAWTTTTTCAAATCTAATTTTGGCACATGTTGTTGTTAAGAAGCCAAAGACTTCCCTTCCATTTCATAACCAGATACACTTTTCTRACTTTTTTTTTACACAGAATATTTGGGTAGTTTTAGTCAGAGTCACAAGTCACCTTGCTGGGAAGTACAAGGTGTGATCTTAAAGGGGAAAAAAAAATCTCATTCCTGATCATTTGGCTTTTGCTGTTGAAAATTCTGAAGCTAGGTGAAATGATTACTCTGACAGARCTATAGAAACTATCTCATTTCAGTACATTCTGAAATATTTTTATTATGAGTAACCCTGGCTCAGGGGCATTTTATGCTTGCCTCTGGAAGTTTCCAGTCCTAGTATTCAGTTTAACATCTCTGCCTTTGTCTTTCCATTTAGCCTTGCTGTGTTAAAGCAGTGAATCATCTTGTCCATTAACTACAGTTGGAATGTCTGTTTATGCACTGAATTTGTTTTGTCATGTTGCCTTAATAATTGATTGGAACTGTGGCAACTCCTGACTGCTTTCCCATATGAATTTGGGCTATTCCCAGTGCTRTTCTGAGCAGTAGAAGCATCAGCCATCCCCAGACTTGGAATGTCTTTATCCTCTAAGGATTCAACTTGTCTTTCTCATGAAACTGTAAAGTTGCATTTTCATTTTCTGTCTTCATGCATATGACATTGTATAGAGGCTGTAATATTTCCTATCATACAAAATCATAGTACAAGTACAATATACGTACATTCATAACAGTTGAAGCAGGAATATTGCTATTGTAGGTTCACTTTGATATATTCTGTTTTGTTGATGGATTTTAAATTGGTGCTGATTAAAATATTGAAGCATTACATAGCAAGTCAAACAAAACAACAATGGCATTCTCTGAATAATTTAGAGAAGTGACATAGTGCAAAGGAAGGGGCTACRGGGTAGAGAGGCTGTGCCATCAAATGTAAATTTGTACCTCTTGCCTTGTGAGTGGGCTTGAAGATAGCACCCTGATTGCTATTTAAGCAGCATTTTGAAGATAAATGCCCTCTTAATAAAAAGGCATTACACTGGCAGTTTCTTGACCCATTAAATAACATTTGCCTTAACTATGTAGTAGTATCATTGAGATTATTTTCTTTATTTCCATGAAAAGAAATTTGCATTTGGAAGGTAAATACTGAAGGTTCTGCTTAAGAAATCAGCCCAAAATGCTGTGTAAAATGTGTTCTTTTAAAGATGGCTTTGTGATCTTGTCTTGTAGACTATGATGTCTAAGAATATTTGTTGTGTGTTCTCTATAGCTAATTTTCATTGAGTTGCTGGTGCCACATTCCTKTGGAAAGCATCAAAAAGTAGAAACAAGGAGTAAGAATTAGTGGGTAGAACCTTCTCCTGAAAGCAGATTAAAGCAGAACTGTTAGTTAGTGGTAATGAATCCAAGAGCCTGGGGAAAAAAGCAAGAAAAAGAGTTGTTATTGTCAATGACTGCATTGCGCTTTGCTGTACAAACCTCTCCAGTATTTTGTTCAATACTTATCGYTCTGAAGCTCTGAAACTACAGATCTGTCTAAACTGCTGGCATTTGTAGTGAGGGGGAGGAATGGGAGGTTGAGAAGACATACTCCTTCTCCAGAAGTTGGATGGAGTAAATTTGTGTAGTGTAACCAGATGTCCTCATCAGTTTCATCTCTTTGGCTGATAGTCACAGTGGTTTCATGTGGGAGGTCATGGATGCTGCTAGACAAGAAGTGGGTGTGAATAAAACTTTTTAGGAGGTAAGTGAGAGGAGGTTCTGTAATGAGAAGCTGTACACAGAAAGATGGAGGGGCTCTGTGATACAATCGTAGCAGCCAGGACTGCAAAACAGATGAGATGCTGTGTTCTGGGCTGGGCAGAATGTTTCAAGACTTCTGCATAATTTTTAAATATAAGACATCCTCATAATCAAGTCCTGACTTCATTAATGTGTGGAATATAATATTCAAACCCAGATTAGAGGGAATGGAAGCACAATATTCAATTTTTATTTAACTTAGAAGTGTGAATTTTTTGCTTTCTAACTACTTGGAATTCCAAGAGATATTCAAGCCTGCAAATCCGTTTAAAAACTGGGAGAATATGTTTTTTTAGAGCACAGTATATGCTTTAGGGAAACACAATCTTTTCCAGTCCTGATGATGTTGGACTTGTGTAKATTCTGTGTGGCAGGACTGCTCCCAGTCCAGGTATTGATTTCAGTTAGCACTGAGGTAGCCTGAGGGATGGTCAGTTGTTTGTGTTAATGGTACTGCTGGGTGCAGCCTAAATTGCTTCRAGCATTTGGCCTACTAAGGCAAATCCTAATGAAGCAAAAAAGAATTTACCACTGTTTTTATTCATTGTGCAGTTGTGGAGGAGGTCTTGTTATTTTTCGCTGAGAARTGTTAATAATCTGTTTAGAACAGAAACAATAGTTGGGGGTTTTGTTTGCTTGGTAGTTTTGCTTTCTTAATGTCCAGGCTGAAACGCTAGCCCCAGACCAATTAYTTTAATTTTTGGGAGGGGACTACWTTGTGAACATAAAGGTGGGAAAAGKATCACCTTTTCTGTASAAACYTCAGTGACTGGAGTGAGATTCTGAYCTTGGARGGGTTTGATCTYGTGGGCTGTAGCTGTTTGCTGTTATGCACCAGATCATTGTGCTGATTTTTCAGGCTTTCTGAATTCTTCTGTTTTGGCACTTGTTYCAGGGAGTGAGYGCACAAATGATCTCACAGAAGAGATGATKAAGTGACACCTGAGAGTTTTTAGAGTTCTTACTTGCATTTGAGCAGTTGTTCCATTGCAGGGAAGGTTAACCTGAAGCTGCATCCTTGGCTAGCTTATTTTCCCTCTTATTCCTGCACCAACATGATGCCAGTTTGATGGCAGATGGACATTTTTAGCCCAAGACTTTTGTATTCTGCAAACTCAAACTCTCTCTTATGATTTTCTCAGCATAAAAAGAGGAAAATGGCAAATTTATTTATCAGTATATTTTGACAATCATATATGATTGATGTGGAGTTTTGTTTGCTTTTGGGTTTGTTTTTGTTCTTGTTTTTTTTTCTTTTTGACATCTAGTTAAAATATTTAGCGCCATGAAGTTCTGATTGTATTTAGTAGAAACCTGAGGAAATCATTCGATGATTCAAAATTGGAAGGATCCTAAGGAAGATCTCGAGTCCAATTTCCTGCTCTWTGTCAACTGCAAGATCAGATCAGGTTTCTCAGGGGTTTCTTCAATCCAGTCTTGGAAACAGCTGAGGAAGGAGTGCACAAAATCTGKCAAGTGGTTACCTTTTCACATGTCAAAACACCAAAGAGAGCCTGGTAACTTTGAAAAAGTGGGAGTTCTAGAAAATGGCCATCTTCCTGGAAATAAACCCAAGAGTAAATGRTGCTAAAATGATTCCACCAACGACCTGAAGTACCAGTTGTAAAAAAATGCACGCTGACTTATTTTAGGATGTTCCAGAAAGGATACCATGGAAAGCTAGTCATTTTCTAACACGTATGGTGTTGTGAATAAAAAGAGTTATAACTATTCCTAGGCTTGCAACCACTTATCTGAGTTCACCTAGAAACTTAGTTAAATTTGAGAAATACAGAAGAGTATGCCAGCTGTCTGGCCCTTCAACTATTCATTGCATGAATCACAAGTGCAGGTAAGATTTTGTGACAAGAAGGGTCTTAACAACCTGAGTAACTGAAATATTCCGGTGTAATTACAGCACAGAAATCCCTGGTCATTATGGAAAGAGTCCGAAAGACAGTGCTTTGCTGGTTTTGTTTTCTTTTTATTTAGGTGGGGAGGGAGGGAATTTGTGTGGGCTGTGTGTGTTTTTCTTTTGCTTTGTTAGGGTTTGCTTGTTTTGATTTGGGTTTTTTTGGCTCCCCACAGGGTCTCAGCTTTGGGGCAGTGGTGTGGCTGCTTGTTCTGATGTTCCACTTGTCACCCTGCCCACAAGGTGGGTGGGTTTCTCTGGGTGTCCCCTGTGGCTTCAGGAATTTGACAAAGAACCTGCAGCTCCACTGCACCTTTATGTCCTGGTATCTCCTTGTGTACAACCTACAAGTGAATGTCACTATTTTCCAACAATATTCCTACGTAAGAGATTTCCATGCAACATAGCCTGCATGCAGTAGTGCAGTGTTGCTGGTTAAATGTTTTCCTACCTAAAAGAGCACTGTTTTTCTTTACAAAGCACATTATAACTTTTGGTATTAACTGACATTGTCTCACGTATCCTAATTAATTCAGCTATTTGGTRTAACTAATTTGTTAATGCTTCTGCAGTCATGTAATAGGATATGTTGGTCCACCAGCACTCTCAAGGCACTCATGTTAAAAGATTGTTTAGAGACTCACTTTCTTTGCTTAGTAATAATTTAATAAGACCTTTAACTGAGCCCTGTGGCCGTTAAAGCATTATTTTTGAAATTTTTCTCTTGTTTGTCTTGTCGTCAAGTGTTTGGCTTGGGTTTTGTTTTCTTTAAATCTGACATCTGATTTTATCTTTGACCCCCTGCTCTTTGCAGGTAGATGGGTAAGCATTTGACAAGTAGATGGGTAAGCATTTCAATCAGTACAGATATGATTCAGAGATCTTTGATCAATGGTTTTCCTTGAAGCCTACACTCCTGGTAATAGTTCAGGTGTCAAAGTTATGAACAAAAGATGATTGACAAACTAATTCAGTAAATAGAAGTAATTTATGATTTTCCTTATGCAGGGAAAAATATGAACTGTATCTGCTACCAAAGTTGTGAAAATTTGGCAGTGGCTGACTTTGTGATGCAAATGGCAAGGCATATTACATTTGTAATATTTAATGTGTTTCTTGAGAATTAGCACTCATACTTCTTTTTTTTTAAATATGTCTGTGTTTGAGAGGGTGTGTGAAGCCAGTCCATACAGCAGAAGGAATTGCAATGAACTTACAGCTTTTTCAGGAATGTGTGCTCTGTGGTCAGAACTTACTGAGCCTTGAACCTGGCTCAGGGAAGGGTGGGATGTGAATGGTGCTGAGAGGAGCTTTCATTGTCAGAGCAGCACTGCATAGAGCGTGTCTGTTTACCACACTTGGTGGCTTGTATGTTTTTGCTACAGAATATGAAGCAATCACAGCAGGCATTGCTGAGCAGCGAGGCTGGGAGCTCTGCTGCCATCTGTGTTAGCGCTGCCTGCTCCTGTTGTGTGCYTGCTTCCATATGTGTAGTTTAGCACTTAGTCTCTACAACCGTTGGAGTAATATATCTGGAAACAGTTGAGATAATTATTGTTGATAGCAAACAGTCATTTAAAAAGTTAATTAATTTGTTTTCAATGTATGTGCTCTGTTTTTTGGTGTGTTTTTTTTTTTTTTTTAATTTTTTTTTAATATCTCCTACTCCTTCACACACATTTCATGAGATACTACTGCTCATTCCAAACTGGAACTCATCTCTTTTGGCTTTACACCGTAATAACCTCCGCAACCACTGTGATGCCATAAACAGAGGATTTGACTTCAGGTGAAGAATGTAGGCAGTAAAAGCAGAAAAACCCATAAAGGAAAATGTGGGAGGATGGGGAGGACAGGGAAAGTGATTATTCTGGATTTCTGTGTAGCRATACACCACCCACTCACCCAGAACTTTTTTTTTTAATCTTTACTGATAGCTGAAAGAAAATAAATTCTTTTAAGATGTCAGARTAGACCTTCTATTTCAGACAGCATAATTGAAAATATACACAAGTAATAGAGTTTTATTCTGCATAAGKTTTCTTTTTCTCTCTTTCCATTCATTTAAAAAAAATCACTTTAGTAAATCCACCGTGGGAGGATAGTTTTGCTGCTGTACTTTTCCCAGGATGCAGCAAAAGAAATTGCATTTGCAGTTCACAGAGAATGAAATTAGACTTGCTCTGTCCTGATGATCCACTACTCCTACACCAGCACATTTCTGGGAGAGACTCTTGCATGCTGTAAGAGACAGTGCCCTGACTGCACTTGCACCTGCTCTTGAGCATGAAGGAACAGACATGGATTTGGGCCCACATAGCCCCCAAATTAGAATTAGGCACTGTATGGAGTGCCTCTGTGAGTATCTGCCTCCTCTCTGAGGCATCATTCCTGGAAAGGGAGACTTCAAATGCGTCACTTTGTTTGCTTATAGGGATTGAGACAACTTTCTGTTCAGATTTCTATTTGTTCAGAAATACCATGGTCTCAGAGTACATCAGGCAGTTGAAGGTTATCCGTTTTTATCTTGTGTCATCTTATATTCACAACACAGTTGGGTGCTATACTGTAAARTCAGTAAAAAGCAATTGGGAAATGCACAAATATCATTGTGGCACCTGGAAGAGAGCACTGTCTTTTAAATTTTTTTTTTATTAAATTGGATGGTGGTGAGAACTGCAGCCACTCCTTTTTGAGGAATAAAATCTTGCTCTTTAACCCTTCAGCCATCCATTCAATAGAGTTTAGGCACACAAACCTTTATTGCTAGTCTTTTGTAGCGGCCAGTTCTTTCTTTTGGGATGTGGCTTCTCAAAAGCAGCCTCAGTTACACAAACACTCAGATGACCTTAGCACTCGAGTAGCAGCTKAAGTACCTGTCTGCCAGACTGCACAGCAATGAGTACTTCCTTTTCTTTCAGCACAGGAATTGAAGGCATATTGTGCCTATGGAGAAAAAAAATTCTCCAGTAAGCACAGAGAAAGCTCAAGGATCAACAAGGATCTCCATTTAATATAATGCTGATCCTCTCCTCCACAAAGGTGGTTAACATGGGGAGACTTGCACTAGATATATATAAATATATATATATATATATATATATATATATATACATATGTAAAGTGAGGACTTTCTGTTCAACAATTCCAGCAGTTTTCATTTACATTTCAAAGGCAGAGAGAGACTGAGAGTACCCATATCTGTAATTCCAATATTCTGGACTATTGGGTGGCTGTTCCTGTGAAACTGACACAGTCTGGACAGTTTTCATCAATTTCATTTGTTCCATCTTCTCAGATGAGCCTTTAATCTGCTGCTTGCTGATCCCTGGTTTATAATCAGATTTGACAGAGATAGGATGGCAGTAAATATCTTGATATAAAAGTCTATAACAAAGTAGAATTGTTGTTTCTCTCCTTACTCCTTGSTGAGGTAAAATTTTATTTGTGAAGTGTGAATAACTTTGAATCATAAAGCTGCCTAGTTCCAGCTGTTTTCAGGTGCATGCATTAACAAATGAGATTTTTTTTTTCCTTTCTCAAAAAATAAAAGGCTTATTTGTGACCTGCTTATTAATATTTTTGGAAATGAATTTGATGTCACCTTGACTAATGATTCTGTTCCCTAGAGGCTGATAACATACTGTTTAAAACAAGATCTGAAATAATAGATACTCTACCTGTGGATAATAATTTTCATTCCTAAATAAAGCAATTCCTGAATATTTTTAATGCTGTCAACAAAAACCTTATAGTTAACTGAATGAAAATATATTTAATAGCTGCATTTARCAAAAGCTTGTTTATGATTTGGGGTTTTCTTTCATTATTTTGTATACATGTTTTAGCTACATGATTCCTGCATCTCTTTTGCTTCCCATCAAAGAAGAAAACTCCTTTTTCCTTGCTTTTTAAGCCATCCTCTGCATAATCTTACTGGTAAAATTAATGACAAGAATATTCAAAATAGAAGGTTGGAGATATACACAAAATGATGAGCATACCCAGGTTACATGTAACCTGTGCCTGTGCAATAAAGCAATTTTGCCCAAACTATAGGCTTTAATTGGTAATGTTTGATTTTATTAAAGTTTTTTTCCCCTTGAATAATTTTACCTGGTTGTGTTTCTCCTTTRCTTTTTATGTTCTTATTTATAATTTTGACATTATCCCATTGTAGCCTGCCTGCCTGTGCTTAACCTTGGGAGGAAAATGACTCCAAATACACTGCCATGTATTTCTTTCTCTTTCTCTCACTCCTCTTTTCATGATACACTAATTTCCATGTCTTTACTGTTCCAAGAATTCTTCCCCCTTTATTCAGTTCCTGTAACCTCAGTTAAATCTGAGCTTCACTGTCAGAGACAAGAATTCAAATGTGGTTTTTCCCCTCCTGCCTAAGCCCTTGCCTTTCCTTTTTAGGATTTGGTGTTCCTGACACCTGCGTACTCAAATGTCCATCTAGCACACTACAGAGTTTTCTAATTTATATATATATATGTATATACTTAGGGCTAAGATACAATTGTTAATTTTTTCAAAGAAATTTGTGGTGGTTTTCATGTGTGTGCAATTATTCTGTTTTTTTCTTCACAATTATAATAAGAGTCCAAATCATCAGCCTAATCAGTTCCAAATTCCACACTTTCCTATATAATAGCACTRTAATTTTCATTTATGCTTTCTCTGCTTTCTCTTGGTTTTGTGCCAATAACTTCAAGACRATCAAGCATAGTAAACTTTGTGGGTATAACTTTAGAGATAAAACAGAAGATTCTGAGGAATCCATACCCCTAAACTATACACTTCAAAACCAAACTCCAATCACAAGTTGCACAGAGAAGTGCATCTTCCTCTCTGGAAGCTGCTGTTTTTCTTGATGTAGGAAGAAGTCKTTGTTGTTTGGGGTACATATGAGTTAGAGAATTCTGGAAATTACTGATAGAAAGGGAAAATTTGATTTGGGACATTCCCACAGATTTTGTGGGGTTGTGGAAGGACTGCACTAGGGCTCATCACTGGCAAATGGTAAAAGCCTTTTCTATTGGGTCATTGTTTCTCACAGTTTCACCCAGCTGCCTTTTTGGTTCTTTTTGGACACGCTGTTACAGAACTTGGAGAAACACATTGCATGCAGTAAATGAGCAGTACAAGTTCCTTATTAASGCTACTTTTCCCTTTGGCAAGCTTTTCAACTTCAGAGAGTATATTTCTTCCYTTGCATTTAGAATTAATTTTGTACGCCTTGACAGCCAAATTATTTGACACAGGAGTAAAACACCACATCTGTCCCTCACAGAAGTTGAGTACTTGGACTGAGCTGGTCCTACCAGTGCATGATAGCTTCAAGTGGTCCATGGGCCAGAAGAAAATCTTCTGGTATGAGGGAATTGCAATGTGTATGGGCAAATACAGAGCTGASGTGGAGTTCAACAAATAGGGACAAGATGCAAATAATTCAACACTCAGGCAAAAGTGATAACCATCATTGTTCATGCCAACATGTAAGTTGACTTTTAATTAGCTTGGAATTATACTTTTGCTGGTTTGGGTGAAAGATGAGAAAGATTTTGTCAGCTGAAAATAAATTGCCTGAGGTATTTTGAGAGATTATTTCTGAAACCAATACAATTCCTATAAAAACTTGAATCCTATATACAAACTATTTATTTTTATATATGTTATATCCATATATAAATTAAATATTGATGTATAAGAATAGAGTGCCTGTTGTGGAAAAGAATGTGCACAACTCCATGTGAAKGGGGGATGCAGCTTTGCCTGACTCAACCAGTTATAAGTGGTTTTCTGGCAGTGAGTGAAGAGATGAATTTAATGACTTAAACATACAGGGACCTATAGGCAATGTCTGCACAGTGGCTATTTACATTTGAGAAATGGGAACAGGTATCTGAGGAATTTACCAAGGTAAGTTAATAGGTTTYTGAGTGTGCAGAAAGATGCCTGTACCCTGGAGAAAAGCAGCATGCAAACAAATTTGAATGTGTAGGGTTTGAATGTTGTTGGCACTTGGCAAAATTGCTTATCAATAGCTTATTGAGTAAACAATTTACTTTTACAAGTGTGGAATATTTTAAGTGATGGAATGAGAAATATGATAGTAGTAGTGATAAGGAGGGCCATAGCAAAGAGTGTGATTAACAAAACAGTAGAATTAGGATAGCAAAACCTCACACACAAGGTTTTGTTTCCAGATAAAGGATATTCTACAACTGAGCCTGCATAAGGTGAGTGCAGTATACTTAAAAATGAGATGTGGAAAAGATGAAATATTTAACTGGACTAAGAAAACAAAGAGGAGTATAATATACAGTGGTCAGCACTAATGATCATTCCAGTTGGTCAGTTGAAAAAGGCATTTGACAAATGTCCTAATCACAGAACAAAACAGCAGAGAGAGACTGTTTTAGTTTTCCTTTAGTCAAAGCCAGGAAGTAATTGAGAATCCTGAACTGAAACTCTCTGGGTATCTCTGCTCTGCTTATGGAAACTGACAGGTCTCCAAGTAGGAATATGATGATTTGTGAGAAACTTAATTCATAGAGTGAAACTGTTACGTGTTTGTATATCTGCGGAATGTATCCAGTTTGTAAAACGTGGAAGAAAACAGTGAGGGCAGCTTGCCCACTTGAAGTTCAAATCATTAGATTAGCTATTAGGATAACTGAATGAGCAATTTGTTTTAGTAGTATCGGTAAAAGGACAGAAAACCGTAGAAGACTCGCATCTTTCAATAASCCAATTAACACAGAGTGGGTAGTGAACAAAGAGTGACTGTCAGTGSTCATGAAAAATACAGCTACTGAGCAGTCCAGGCTGAAAGGGAGGTGTGTTGGGGTGTTTGCTATTTTTTCCGTTTACTCTTGTAAATTCAGAAATATGATTCTCKCGTAGAGATAGCTGGGCTGAACCTGGAACTTTTCATATCTGTCAGAAGATATCACTAAATAGGATTGTCTTTGGAATTAGCCTGGCATTTGAGATCTTCAGAGGAAATTGAACCAGGCACTAGGGGAACTCTTAGATGTTGATATTGTTGCTGGTAATGTTCTTGTTGCCAGGAAAGGAAAAGTCAAAGGGAAGAGGCAGTGGAATACTATGATGTTGGTTTGGAGCAACTCTTTGGGGCACACCAGGGCTTGTGTCTAAATCAAAGGATGAAAGGGAAGAGTAGCACGTGTGGGAATCCAAAGGAAGATCAAAGTAAATCCTAAGGGTGTCAGTGGTTCTAAAACTTTGTGGAAACAGGGCAATGTTAACTGCACTGCGATACTTCTGTAAATTCCTCAAAACAGGTGCTGGTGTACAGACTGTACACGGTGGGGTTCGCTAGCAGAGTCTAGAGACACAGGAGCTACAGCAGAGTAAAATTGGTAACAGAGCTACCTAAAAGACAAATGGTCAAGGTTAAAATGGCAGATCCCTGGCTGACAGTGTGTGACTGCCCCCTTACTTGAGAGGCAGACAGAAGTACAGCACATGGGCAGTGGGTTGGGGCACTGGATCCTTTATTGCCTCTTGCAGCCCATGGCACTACCATGCAACTGGCAACACATGGAAGTAGTTAATTCCAGTCTTTTATGTGTATGTCTCAGCTTCTTATTTCTGCTTTTCTAGATTGTCCCAGGCTTATTAACACTTCCATTACCCTCCTGTAGTTTCTTATTCTACTCCCTRTCTACTAAGCCATTCACATCTGGTAATCTTTTATAGATTTGTGGGTGAACAATATGTCTTCCTAGTCTAATTTTCCCAAAAGGTCTTTAGCCATTTCCCCCAAAAAATTCCACCTAGGACAGACATTAAACAACAAAAAAATGTCCTCACAATCAATGTTTGGCAACATTCKTAGCTGGTAATGTGGTTTTTCTGATCAGAAACTATGGCAGCATTGATGTGCAGTGCTACCAGGGCTATTGCAGTGCTTGTAATTACATTTTTTCACACAGATTCTGACTAAAAAATTGTCAAAAGTTTGAAGGACCAAATTATGCCTAGCACTCACACTTCAGAGAAATAGRAGGCATTTGACAGAAAGGGACTTATTAAGATAGATGGAAAGCAAAAATGCACTTCTGTCTGACACTTGTCCACACTTAGATATGGCAGTCAAGGATACTGTGTCTAAAGGAATAAATGCATTATTTGTTTTCTGTTACCTGTATTGTGTGTTTGATAGTGCTTTTTTGGGTTTTGTGTAGATGTTATGCAATAATAACAATTTTAAATTAAAATGCCACATTATGTGATTTCAGAAAGGATGCAGATAAAACAGATGAACATGCACTGAATTTCTTTTTTGACCCTGAGTGTATTTWGTTGCAGGGAAATTCAGCATGTTCTTGAAGATGCCCTATTTATAGTGTATTTTGGGTCTCTGTCTTTAACTAAATGAAATATATGTATGTATTTATTACACTTGCCTTTTAATTTCAAAACAGTCCAGCCCGGGAGTAGRACAACTGTCTTCTAGAAAGTTCCTGCTTTGAGTAGAAAATCTGTATCCAGCATAACTCTCCCACGTCAGGCAGTTTTGCTCTTACCCCAGATGAGGTAACAACACCTGAATTAGTTTGTTCATTTGCCCTCTATTTCTCCTGATGTCATTCACTGTTTCAGTGTGGGTACGTGGCCAGTTTTACCCCCTTGCTATTGTAATTCATGTGAAATAAATGCAGCTGAAATCTCACAATTTTAAAATTGCCATGCTTTTTACTTCTGTGGTCTTATCTATGGTAGTCCAGGGGCCCATGACTCTCTTCAGAGTGAGGAAATGTGTTCTGGCAATGGTAACAATGAAATGCAAAGTTCTTGGCACTTCTGGAAGCATGCTTGGAGAAATGAATAAAAGGACACGGCTGCTTCAAAACAAAGGATCAGGCAAGGGTGCAAGTGAAGAAAGTGTCACAGGAGGACTGCCAGAATACAAGCTGCCTTAGTGCCTATAGTGTTTGATGAAGTTCAGGTCTGAGAGCAGGTTAATACGAGAAAAGCACCATGTCCCCTGAAACATCTGTGTCTTAGATGCAGTAAGTTCATTATGTCCTAAAGGCAGATTTAGGCCAAACATCTTCTCTTCCCAGTGCTTGGTTCTAGATGTGCCACTGGAAGGAGCTGAAACATACCAATTGTGCATGGTCTCTGGCATTATTGTGCAGCACCCCTGTAAATATAATGGGGTGAGTGGGCATCCCTGGTCTCCAGACACAGAGAAGAGAAAAGCTAAGGATTATTTCTGGTTAATTTTCTCCCTGCACCTGCATTAAAAACTGAGGTTTTCCAGGGGTGACTGAAATAATGGCGAGGGTTGGTGCATTTGGTTTGTGTGTCGAGGTTTTGCAAGCAGKGGGGCTACAGGGCTGGCTTCTGWGAGAAGCCACCAGAARCTTRCCCTGTGTCTCWYAGAGCCAATGCCAGCTSMTTCCAAGATGGATCTGTCACTGGCCAAGGCTGAGCCTCTGGAGTAACAGATTTATCAAGGGAAAAAATCTTGCTGCACAATGCCAACAGCAGCCAGAGAGAGAAGTGAGAATATATGAAACAACTCTGCAGACACCAAGGTGGGTGGAGAAGGAGGCGCAGGAGGTGCCCCAGGCACTGGAGCTGAGTTTCCCCTGCAGCCCATGGTGCAGCCCATGGTGAAGCAGCTGTGCCCTATAGCCCAGGGAGGTCAGTGGGAGTGCACTGATCCACCTGCAGCCCATGGATGAACCCACATGAGAGCAGGTGGATGTGCCTGGAGTAGACTGTGACYCCTGGAGCAGGGTCCTGGCAGGATTCGTGGACCCGTGGAGAAAGAAGCCCACACTRGWTYGGGTTTGYTGGCAGGATTTGTGACCTTGYAGRGGAGACCCACACTGGAGCAGTTTGTGAAGAACAGCAGTCCAYGGGAAGGACTCACATTGCAGAAGCTCATGAAGGGCTGTGTCCCATGAGATGGACCCCACGATGGAGCATAGGAAGAGTGTGAGGAGACCTCCCCTGTGGAGGAAGSGGTGGCAGAGACATTGTGTGATAAACAGTTACCATTCCACATCCTCCTGTGGTAGATAAAATATGGAGTGAAACAGAGACTGGGCATAAAGCAGGGCTGGGTGGAAGATCTTTTAAAATTTGGTTTTATTTCTCACTTTCTTACTCTGACCTGATTGGTAATATATTAGTTAATTTCCCTGAGATTAATCTGTTTTGAGCATGACAGTAATTGGTGAGTGATCTCTTCYTGTCCTTATCTCGACYCATGAGCCTTTTGATGTGTTTGTTCTCCCCTGTCCAGCTGAGGAGGGGAGTTATAGACCAGCTGTGGTTGGCATCTGGCATCAAACTGGGATAATTATACAGCTGGGATACATTACAAAATGTAATGGGATAATTTACACAGTTTGGGATAATTTGCAAAGTTTGAAGCAGGTGGGAACAAAGTTAAAAATGGGCATCAGGGTGAGCTTGGCCAGCGCTGTGATCATCTTGGTATTAAAAACTCTCACAAAGACTGACTGGAGAAGAGCTGAAAGTGCAGATGAACAAGTTTTCTTAGGAAGTAAGTTGTCCTGTTTTTCTGCTGGTCAATGAGATGATTCATACTGTGGTCAGATATGTGCTAGAGAGAGAATGGGAGTGGATGATAAAGGGAAAAAATGCAGGTTTGGCAGCCACAGTTAAACTCCTTTGGACTGCTTCTGGCATTCAAAATTACGAGTTGGCAAGTCACTGCCCTGTAGCTGCAAACACGGCAACAGATTAGGCAGTGTTTATGTTGTATTTTCCTTTTTCCAGTGCCATGTCACCTTTTTTTTTACTCCTTTGCAGTTTAAGCCTTTTGAAGGCATGCCTGAGTTATGTGGTGATTGCCTGGGGAGTTGCACAATATATTATATACTCTATTACCCACCCTTGCAATCCAGAACATGCCAGGGTCCTGTAWGAAAATGCTTTATGATCACCCAAATGCTCAAAAGATGAGATAGGAATGTCATCTGTTATCAAAAGGGAAGGGAAATACKTGGATTATTTATTGGTGCTGGTTTGGAGACTGGAACTAAAAAAAAATAGTTTTGTGTAGTGTCTTCAAAGAGTTCAGCACAGCCATTATGGAGAAAAGACTGAAAGAGCTGCTGATGATCTGAGACATCTCTAAGGAGTGAAAAGGGGTAAAGAAGATGTGGTTTTRATATCTGGAGTAAATACCAAGAGARGGTCAARAAAGCACATTAGCTGAGGCAAGTAWGGTAGGGTCATGCAGGAAGAGCATTTGGGGAAACACAGAAATWACTCTTCAGGAGACTGTAATGATTATGAACGTTCCTAGAAAACTAAGCACTGTGGACTATGATGGTGACAGGAGGACAATTAGGGATCACTGAACTATAACATTTGTCCGGCAGTATTTTACTGCCTAGGAGAGACTTGACTTTTATGATTTATAACCTGTTGAACTAACATATGACCAGTAAGAACTTCAAGCGTGTTCTGCTACAGCTCTATTGAAATTTTATGTTTTGCTGTTTATATTGAATTAAGAAACATTTATTTTTTGAAAAMTATAGTAAGACCATCTCTCTGAACTGAAGCCTCCTGCTAATCACATCAATTCCTAATAACTTGCTTATATAAAGGCAGARCATTAATTTTCTTACTTACAGTAAGGAATACTTTTCCCTGCCTTCTATCYTCTACATTCCAGCTGGGAGCATGTGATGCAGCTCTGACCCAGATCCACCTGCCATCTGGACTACCTTTTAGAAACACCCYTTTTCATTGTTTGTAGCATCAATAAAATCTCTTTAGCTTTGGCCCCGCTGTCCATTAAAGGGATTCTCAGATATAGCTACACAGATTACAGCAAAGCACAGCTGACATRTATGACAGAAACAGCTGTTGCTTACAGGCATCCARTCTTGTCMCCTCCAGTTCTCATTCAGTCCTGCRAGTGACTGCTTCTTTTCCATAGGAGTAAGTGGAGCTGGGTTTCCAAAGATCCAGGTCTAAGTGGCCTCACTGCTCTCGTGCTCCTGTAATTAGCTGTGAACGCCCTGGGGAAGACCAAGATCTCATTTGTGGTTTTGGCCTCAGAAGGCCATGGAGCAGCCTAATGAAAGCTGTTGCTGTTCAAGCAGATCTGGATATCTCATGTGATTTGATGTATCAGAGCAAAACTAGCTAGCTGCATGTCAGTGCCATACCAGATGGCAGTGGCTACGTTAAGARCAAGGTTAAGAAACAGCTCTCGTGTTGATGGAATGTATCAAAGAAAGGCATTTTCCTGAGGAAGGTTTTTTGTTTTGTTTGTTTTTGCATTGCCACAGATGATCACTGATCCAGAATGTTCACTTGGCCAACAGAYCCTTTCTAGCTTATCAAGTCTCAATCTGTTGATGACTGCTCAAGTTGGTCTATGGAAATTTGGAAAATACACCCTTTTATTCTTAATTCCTGTAGAGTTCCTTGTTGTTCTCATAACCATTTCCTAGCTCATGAAGCACAATGCAACTGCATAACAGTGAGGAACAGAAACAAATTGATTACTTAATGATCAGTAATGTAATGAACAGTAGTGGGATGTGCATTGGAAAACTACAAAAATCAGTAGACTGCTGATTTTTAAGATGTAAGAAAAATGRAAGCCTTTTCAGTGACCCGTGTCACTGAATGTCTTGATGCAGATGACTTCTACTAACTCTGTAGAGTTCTTTTTTTGCAATGCTTCTTAGATATCTATGCATTTATGTGACTTTTAAAGTAAAATTAGCCTGTTAAATTTTAAATGAACATGTAGTAATTGTTTTTTAGAGAAAAAAAACGGTTTATAGGTTTACTCTCCTGACTTGTCAGAAAGTTAACACCTTTGAGCAAAAACTAGGTAAAATTTTGAATAAAAGATCAAGTGGTTTTCATTTCAGATTCGGTAATACAAGAATTGCTTGCTTTAATTTTTTTTTCCTCAATCCTTCAAAGTAACAAATTTAAAGTCTCTAATAATCTCTCTGTGGAAAAACTTGGAAAAAAAAAAAAACCTAAATGCGTTGCACTGTTTTGGATTGCTTGACCTAATTTAGAGCATTTCAGCCTTTTGGATTAAATTCAATGAGAAATTGACATCTACCAAGCAGTGTGCCAATTGTTACCAGTAAATATGAAACGCCTRTGAGCTAGAGTGAGGTCATTGAAGAGAAACCAAAAAATGACAGGTCCAGTTTGCAGTCAATTAAAACACGATTTGAATTTTAAAGTAAATCTCCTGACRTTAGCAAGTGCCAGGGCTTTTCAGAGTCACGAGGCAGAAATGACTATTGTATGCTTTCCTGTTGTAAATTATGAGATTCGCACATTTGTGACACAGTCTAGCTGAGAGAAAAACAAAGCTGAGACCATCTGAAATGAAATCATGTTGTGATTTGTGCCAGATGGGTGCCTGAAGTAATTACAATGTCAGTGCTTCCTAAGTAGGGTAACGATATGGACCTAATTCTGGTCAGTCTGGAGAAATCTGTTTTGATGAACTTTCAACTCTATTTAGCTCAGACATATGTTGAAAGATAACCTAATGGGATGTTACTGCAATCTGCTTGCTCTTACCCAGGCTATTGAATTCACTACTGCCATAATTATACCAGTGATGGYTTGTGCAAGTATGGAGACAAATGGGCTAAGGCCTGTTATTTTTACACTTGGTGTGAAATCTAGAGAAATAATCTGTGTCACTTTGGTACTGTGGTTTGTTATGAGTGWAACAGTCTTGACTTGGGAATCTTTGTTGAATTAAATTTTTTATTAATAAGGAAAAACCTCTGTTCTGGGTATTTGGGTACTGAAGGGGAAGCAAAAAGAAATAATATAAATAAACAGTTAAAAGCATCAACTGCATTCCTTCCCCCTACCCCAGGCTCAGTTTAACCCAAGCACCTATTCTAACCCCTCYCTAGACTTGTTTTCCCTTATTTTCACTTCAGATTAGGTTCAGTGTTCCCCATGCCCTAGGGGAGGTGAAGTGCAGGAGTTGGGGTCATGTGCCATAAAAGTATATTTTTAGTCCTATTTTACTGTTTTTCCCACTGTTATTTGGCTTCATGTCCTGCTCCAGAGAAGCATCCAGAGCCAAAGTGCCCTTGGGGGTGCAGCATCTTGTTTGAATCTGCAAAAGACAGTGCACAGACAGACTTGTACCTGCAGCACTGTGTTTTGTAAGAGTTGGAGGAAATGGTTAACTTCAAGGAAGGGCTGTTTGATGAATTGCAGATAAAGAAACAGGACTTGATAAAGAATTATTTCTTAAATCTTAGTTGTGTGTCTTAGTCCTTGTGTTTCATTGACATCACAGTTGTCTTTCACCCTTAATAATGAGACAGCTGTATTTCCTCATGGACTCCTTTAGGATGACTTCTGACAGGTAAGCAGACTGCTCATTTATCTTAAACCTCAGCATGCTTCATGCCCTTCTTCTTTTGCTGCATTTTAATGTGTTCTTTGCCATTTGCTGAAACAGTCATTCAGCTCACCGCGATAAAACAATTTTTCAGTGAGGTGGTGCAATAGAAAGGCTGAGTGGCTGGGAACAGGAGTTTTCTTGTGTGTGCTCTCACACCCCTGGCAGCTGATGGTGTGTGTCCAGTCTGCTGACTCAGGATACATAGCTTATTCTTTATTTCCCACCTAAATCTCTACAGAAGTGTCCCAGCCATGTCATCTGAAGAGTTAAAACTCAGATAGCTCATGCTGGGCTTTTTAATATCTCTGTGAATACAGTAGTGTTGGTTCTGAAGTTGCTGTTTGAAGGCTCAGAAGTGCAAGTCCCTCTTGGTTAACACTTGATGCAGGCTTGAAATGCTTTTCGGGTTTGTTTTCTAATTGGTCATCATCCAAAACTTATCTTCACTTTAAAGAGGAAAACTGAGATTTGCTGGGATTTGAATGTCTGTTTGGATCCGACATACCAAATCGAATGCTTCTAGATGGCAAGTCTTGTGACCAGCATATCCTATTCATTTGAGCAGAGCAGTCTATTTTAGAAATTGTCCAAGGCCTGTTTTATTCAAAATGATCTATCATGCTGGCTTTACATAAGCTGAAGAAAATATCTTTTTGCAAAGCTGACTGAAAGTCAGTAGACCAATTTGTGTAAAAAGAGTTCGCTATTTCAATTTAGAATTATATTGAGGATGGAGGAAAAAAGAAGAGACCTTTTTGTGCTGAAAGTTAAGATGAGGACAAAAATAATTCCAGCATAATGGTCTCACCCTGGAAAATGGGGTTTCATTAAAATCAGCCTTCAGCTGAGACTATCAGAACTGTCAGTCACAAGAAGAGGTTGTTAGGCATGTAATTCTGTGGAAAGATTGTAGGTGCACAGGCTGCCTGTTTATATCTTCCATGAAATAAATACTTCCACWTTCTTTGATTTGAGAAATATGAGAATAGTTTATTTAGTCAGAAATGCCAAAACATTGAATTTCTGAAATAAGATTCATGTGGAAAGGAATGTGCTACCTTATTGTGAAWTCTGTGAAGAGTTCACATATTATATTATTTCCTGCCTGGCAACTTGTCTCTCGTGTTGTTGAGCTTGATTTCAGAGGTGATAYATATGCGTGATGTTGAACATGGCACATATTTAGGTGTTTTGGAGAATCTGAAGAAGAGAATGGAGTGTTTGGAGAATCTGTGACTTTGCAAGATGTTTGCTCTGATGGAGCTGAGAGGTTAGCTGCACGTGTAATCCCAATAGTTTCTCAGGACTGAAACAGTGGGGTCAAATTTGACATCCAAGAGTCCATGGATCCTGATGGGATGTACCCACAAGTGTTGAGGGAACTGGTGGACACCATTGCTGGGCCACTCTCAATCATCCTTGAAAGGTCATGGCAATCAGGAGAAGTGCTCGAGGACTGAGAGAAAACAAAAGTCACTCCAGTCTCCAAAAAGGTGTAGGAAGGGGGATGCAGGGAGCTACAGGCCAGTCAGTCTCACTTCTGTCCTTGGATGGAATGGCTCATCCTGGAAGCCACCTCAACAAGGTGATCATGAGTAGTCAGCATGAGTTCACAAGAGGGAAATAATGCTTGAAACAATGTAATTCGCTTCTAAAATGGGAAAGCTGGCTGACTAGGTGAGGGGAGAGAAGTRGATATCATCTACCTGGAATTCAGCAAGGCTTTTGGCGCTGTCTCCTGTGACATCCTTATAGGCACACTCATGAAGGATGAATGTGCACAGGTGGATTGTGTACTGGCTGAACATTAGATCCCAAAATGAGGGCATAGAGGGCTTCCCCAGGAAGTTCACTGATGACACAAAGCGGGTAGAAGTGGCCATGAAGAGTCCTTCAGAGGGCTGTGATGTTTAGGGGACTGGGGCACCTCTTTTGGGAAAGTCTGAGCTGGGTCTGTTTAACCTGGAGAAGGCTGAGAGGGGCCTCATCAATGTCCATCAGTATCTGAAGGGAGGGTGCCAAGAGGATGGAGCCAGGCTCTTCTCAGTGGTATCAAGCAATAGGAGAAGATGGAATAGGCAGAAATTGCCACACAGAAAGTTTCACCTGAACATGAAGAAGAACACCTTTATCATGAGAGTGATGGAGCACTGGAACAGATTTTCCAGAAAGTTTCTGGAGCCTCCCTCACTGGAGATATTCAGAAATCATCTGGACACACTCCTGTGCAATGTGCTGTCTACTCACCCTGCTTGATGAGGAAGGTTGGACCAGATGATCCTCTGTGGTCCTTTCCAACCTTACCCATACTGAATTCTGTGATCTTCAGGAAATTAATTACAAATAACTGCCAAAAGAGTTGTATCTATTATTGAAGTTGTATATGTTCTAAGAAGGTATTTTAAAAAGATAAATTTTACAAATACGAGAGATASTTTCTACAGTAAGTGAATCAAAGTACTTTGTGGCACTAATTGAAAAGGGCAGAGATCTAAATTATAGTATTAAAGTAATGTGTATAATTATTTTTGCTGTTTTACTGCTCTTCCTAATTTGTTGGCTATGATATTAATATCATTATGAATGAAGTTTTAATGAAATTGAGATTCCTATGTAGAGGGAAAAAAATACAAAGAGAGTGTTTTTGTTGTCTGTGAGGGATACTAGATATCCGACAGTCTTGATATATACAAATAAATGGCAATTGCCACTTAGGCAATTTTATGTGACATGCTATCAAACTTGTTCTGGCTGTTTGCAGCATAATTCCCATAGAATGTGGTGATACGTTTTGGATTTAGCTTTGAGGGCTTAGAGATTGGCTGCATTTCCTGATTTGTCTTAGTCCACATATTCAAGCCCTTATAAAGCTGAGGCTCTCAAATTTATCTCTGTGATCTGAGGAGACACAACAGCTCACCAGTCTAAGCATGGCTCTCAACAAACAAAGGCTCTTTATTTGTTAGGGTAACATGACCAGTACATGTACTCTGGTTTCAAGAAACAATCCAGTATGAGTAGTTGGTTTGGGTTTGTTTATTTTCTTTCCCAAGATATGGGGACCTAGATGWTATTTAARGTCCTTTGCAACTCAAACCTTTCTTTGATTTTATGATATTGCTTTATTTATTCAAAGAGGTTTCCTACCTGTTCCCTAATATCTGCAAAGACTGTTAGTTTCCTAACTGTTCCTCCTGCTCCCTAATACCTGCAAACTCATCCCAGGGTGCAAACTTTCATTGGACTAAGAACTCTAAGATGTATCTCCATTTGCAGTGTTGTATGGACGCTTGACAATTCTGTATGTGAAAATTTCAACACGTAGTATGCTTGTAACAGTGCATTGAGTGCTGTTGGAGTGGGCAAAATCTGTATATACCAAACTAAACTTGCACAGGCATTGAGTAATGGACAAAAGAACTCTGAAAAGGAGCATTTTTCCTTAAGGAAAAGTAGAGCTCCATAGTCTTGTCTTTCAAGACAAAGYGCCAAAAAACCTTTAAAAATTGTCATCAGTGCTAAAGGAAATATCTTATTAGATACTCAGTGTGATGGAGAGATTGGTGTAATGACAAAGTATCACCTCCTAACTCTCAGATGCTCTCTAGGTGCTAAGTATTTATTCCTCATGCCTGGGAAACATGCTGTGAGTTACTGCTTCTAACCCTGCCAAAAGCTTTTTCTGTTTCTGTTTTTCCTCTGTAGATGTCCAGCTCCCCTTTTCTAAAATTTGTCTAAATGTTCTGGAACAAAGCCAGTTACCTAAACCCAGTGTTTTCGATTTGGTACCCTAGATTTATGTTTTCTGTAGTTTTTCAAGTCCAATAAAGGCTTTGAGTGTCAAAAAGCTTTTGTTTCCTGCAATATCTCTTAATCTGCTGACCCAAGAAAAAAGATACTATCCCTGCAAATGCTACTTCAGCTGTTCTTAACACACTCCTATTTCTTGTCCTTGTCTCACCTGGTCAGTAGTTGGAGGTTGTAAAGGTTTTTGAAGGTTGTAAAGGTTTTTGAAGGTTGCAAAGACACATGAGTTAGGGAGGGATTAATTTCAACTACTCTTGATCCAGCTAAAACTTCAGCATTTATGTTAAAGCAGCCAACTAGGCTTCCTCTGTGAAAGAGGAAAACGGGTACAAGCAAAAGAAAATTATGTTCTTTTCTAACTTATTATGTTCTTTTATTGCTTATTCTCTTGTAGGAAAACCTGAATAACATAGAGGAAAAAACCCACAACTTTAATCCTGTCAAAACCCACCTGGTTTCTGTTCCACCTTTTCCCTTCAAAAATGTCTGATGCTGCAGCGGGGTTTATGCCCAGATCTCCAGAATACAGACAGCACCTGATGGCTTTCTGAAATTTAAACAGGGAGAGGACCCATTAACTTATAAGAGATMGTTCAGATGAGTAAATTTAAGTACAGGAAAGAGGAGAGTAGGAAACTTAACTACTCTCAGGCATTTAGGATTAGGATGCTGCTGTTTGGTAATTTGTATGCAGAGCAAAATGCCTTTAAAATAGCAATTTTGCTGTCTGATTTATTTGCACTTTGTATCTGACTTTTTAATTCTCTATTGCTGTGGACTTCACATACCAGTGTGTTTGCTTTATGTGGCTGAAAAATTCATTTTCATTTTCAATGAAAAATGCTGCACTTAACCTCCCATTATTAATCTTTTGAGACTTCTGTATTTTTCCAAAATTGAATTGCATTTAAGTTTCTGTACTGGAGTGTTTTATCTCATGTCTCACTTTAAATGTGSTAGTTCTCATTTCTTCTCTTATAAAACAAACCAACAACAAAGAAAAAAGTCCAAACTTTTCATACTAATGCTAAAATGAGGTTCAGAGAACATTTACATGTCTTGTAATATATTCTTGTGGAAGACTTTTTTTTTTTCAAATGAAATATTCCAGGTTATCTCCAGTTTCAACATCAAATAAGTGAATTAAAGCTCTGTTTTAATAGATTTCAAAAAGAGACCTATTCACTCTTCCCTGCATGTGATGTTTTTACCTGGAGCTTCAAAAAGACACCTGAGGAGATTAAAATTTTAATAAATTATTTTTAAAAGGGAAAGGCCATACTAAAATACATGTGTTAAAATTTACTAATGGTTGCTGACATTTCTAATGCTGTTTTTAAACATCTGTTTGTAAGTGCTGGGCATTTAGGCTGTGAGTTGTTCTGAAAAAAATTGCCTCTTTTCCTGTTTATTTTTGGAATGTATTTTCTTGTAATGCCAAGCAAAAAGTAAAGATATGGTAGGTAATTTCCACCACAAAAGGAGAGAAAGGCAAGTACTTAAACTAAAGGTGATGTACTTTTGGAAATGCTGCAAAGATTTGAGATATTTTAGTTATAAATTATTCATTTTCTAGGCTTGCTTTCTTACTAAGGCAAGTTCACCCACAGAGTAATGATAAGGGGTCATAGAAATTACAAGTATTTTTAACAAGTAAGTGTCCCAAACTGTTGTATCTTTTCTAAACATTATAGCTGAGACATACATCATTCTGAAATAATTTTGAATGCCTTTAGATTTGTAGTTTTTAAATAAAGAAATTAAATGTTTTGTCCTCCAAATGCATACTCTATCTGTGCATGTCCTGTGCAATTTTCACGTAGTATAGACATCATTAATAGTATGATTTGATCTTCAAATTTAGTTCCAAACAGAAATCTGTGCAATTTATGGAGAAAGGTGCCAATTTTCTTGTRTCCTTGGTAAAAATAGAAAAAAAATTAAAACTGGTGAATTTGTATATATGCTTAGCTGATCAACTTTTAGAAACTTCAGAGATTTTATTTGGCCAGAATGAYTGTATTAGCAGGTTGACAGAATGCAAGATGAAACATTCTATTTCCTATGACTCTACCATTTAATACAKGATTATTATGTAGTCTGTGTTCAGCATATTTTTTTTCTGATTTATAGTAATGCATTATTTTTGCATATTTCTTAGGAAAAACTGTTGGATTTTTTGTTTCTTATCTGATTTGAGATCAGAAAACCTTGTCACACAAAAATGCTTGTTTATCTACTTATTTGCTGGTGTAATAGGTGTTACAGTTTAAATTACTGTTATTTTATAGAAATTCTTGTGAGGGAGGGATTGAAATCYTACAGTCTCATATTCACTTTCATTGAAATAAAAAGTAAATTGTTTAGATAGTCTATTACTGGTGTTAACATTTAAATTAAATGAACTAGAAAATGATCATACTAGAGAAACAGTGTCCATAGTCAATATAGCGTGGCATGTGACTCTTTAAATTGTCCATCTGTTTGTGTTTGTTATTTATTCACATCCCTCAGGAAGGTCAGGAAAGATGAACTGTCTTTGAGTCAGTGAATGTACTGGAAAGGGCAGTGGCTCTTCAACATAACTGGACTTCAATTTATTCAAATTCCACACCCTGCATAAAAGCATTTCGTGGCAACTGGGAAGTTGGCCATGGATTTGTTTTGGAATTGTTGGTTCTGCACTCCCAGATCCACAGCTAAAATTTTKCATATTTAGTCCTTGGCAATTCTGTAGCAAAAGGATGATAACATAGTCCATTGAGACAACATCCAGGCCTGTGAAGCTTCGGGTTATGCCCTTTTTTGTTGTTGCTTTCACTACTTCTTTGTGAGCAAGGGTTTTACTCATTACATTTGTAACTTGGTATTGTCTCCCACCCTTATTATTATAAAAATAATGATTGCAAATAGCTGTATAGTGATAAGATATTAATAGATGATTAAAGAAATTATTTTTGGATGGATTGCAAAAAGATTAGTCAAGAATGACTTCTTGGTACTCAAGTCAAGAAGGTCAAATTGTCTCTTATGTCCTTTCAGCAGTGAAACATAACCTTGCCTAAAGATCCCTGAAGTCAAAAGGAAAAATAAGGGTTTGGGATGAATGCTAAAGAGAGAAACCTGGTAGTAACAGAGCGCTTGCCCATCTCTCTTGGAATGTTTTCTAGTCAATTAGCAGGGCAACTTGTGCTGCCTGAGAGTAGTGGTTTGTAATGCCATTTGTACTCTATTTTCCTTTTGCGTTTTGTTAATCTTTGYGGAAAGCACAAAATGAAACCACTTTGGATAAGCACTCAAATCTATTGTCACAGTTTAGATTAATTACACTCAGTTATATAATGTGACCTGGAATTAATAACCAGGCTTTATTGGGGCTATTAAATCAGAGACTTTCTTACAGAACACTTGCAAGTATTAAAGTTGGTTGTTTTTTTTTTTTTTCCCAAATGATATGCAAGCTGGATGACTAATTAAGCCTGCTGATGTTCCTGTGGCAATACTATGGATGAGAGAACTGCAAATGTGCCAGGTTTCTGGTGTAGGTAATTGTGTACCAAATGTTTATGTACAAACAAACACACACTCAGTGTCTGCTCTGAGGCACATGACCCACTGCTAGTGTGTGATGTGAACATCCCATAATGCTTACTTTCTCTTGGCATAGCAATACTCTGATATCACTACATCCCATGATATTTCAAAGGGAGAAAGAGGCTTGCCTGGTGTTTTTTCATTTATCATAACTTACTATTTTTCATTACTGTGGTATTTCTTCATTTTCTCTTGGAACAGGGAGTGTTTTTTCCAATCTTACTTTTT
>NW_026623421.1:982175-1058095 GCF_030028575.1 Malurus melanocephalus
CTTTATTTTATTCATTAACTTGAAAACAAGCAAATTTCAGTAACGTGTTGAAGCAAATAAACAATAAATCCAAACCATTTTCCTGGGTAATACAAGGTGAGACCTTCATTCTGCAGTTCAAAATTCAATCCCTGTGAACAAGTTTGCCCTTGCARTCATGCCCAGATGGTCTGGGAATCTTCAATTTACCCAAGAGCTGCTGCAGATTTTGATGATCTTCAGAAAACAYAATGAAAAATAGATTTTAGGTAAATATTAAATATTGCAGAACTTGGGTATAGTCAGAATTTTCATAATGCCCATCAGTTCCAGTTCTAGTTCATTCCCTGAATGAACAGACTGATTTCTACTATAGCTTTATTTTAACATGTGGGGGATTTTTTTTTTTTTTTTTTTTTTTTTTTTTTTGGGGGAGATGATTTGTTTTTTTTTTTTTAGTTCAAATCAGTTGTCTACAATAGAAAGGACTGTGGATTCTTCATTATATATTTTCAGGCAGATACAGTTAATTTTATTTTGTGCCTAATTTAATGTTTTCATTTTTTCTTAGTATTGTAGAAGCCCAAAAATAMATGGTCACATTCAAACCTGAAATAAGTGGAATGAGGGGGAGCTGGCATTTCTTCTCCCACTGAAGTCACTTAATCCTTTTCTTTCTTACTGACTTTTCTCTCAGCCCACTGGGCTTTGGGATTAATTATTACTTCAGTGGATKACAGTTGGAGATAATCACATGAAGAGACTATTTCAGCTTTCTCTGTCATGAACATTGTAGTTTTGAGCTGACTGACATGACATAATTTGAAGTTTTTTTCAGTGCCAGAAGATAGAAGGTGTATATATATTTATAATTATGCTGGTGGTGAACGAGGATACGTGGGCACAAAGAAGCACTACTATAACTTCTGTTGGGAGGCTTAGGAGATAGAGCCTTAAACAGATTTTGAGAATGTGGAAATACTAATGAAATCTTAATTAGGTGTGGAGTTCACTGTTACYCTGGTAAACACACAAATAAAGCCATATTTCTATTCTGTAGTGTAGCTGTGAGGATAACATATGGCCTCCAAGCTTTTAAGATTTTTTTTTTTTTTCTGGAAACATTTATGCATCATTAATACTTAGCCCTTCTGGTAGGGAATAAAACAACATTTAGAAACATTCCCTTTTCTTTCTGTCTCAGCATGTTGTTTGTTGAGGTGGGATGAAAATCAAGCCAGAGCTATTTAGAACATCTGTTTCAAATACTGGACATCCATTTTATTATTCACTTTTCCTGATACAGTGTCACTTTCACTTAGGGGTTTTTATAATATTCTAATACACTGTAACTTTATATGAGTTTGCAAATTATTGAGACTTCTTTCAGTGGTCTTGAGGTGCAAATATGATTCCTTAAGTGCACCTGTACCTAAAGAAAAAGATACTTTGTAGGTGCATGCAAGTGAAGTGCTAATATTTGAATGAGTGTAATTTTATATTTGGCACTTGCAAGCAGTGYGCTTTAAATGTTATTCCTTGAAAATTATTTGCTTCCATATATAATTAAGGGTGAAAAAGCTGTTTTTGTTTTATATATATATTTAAGCTAAACAAGAACTTCTTTGATTTTGTGACTGTGGAAACTGGAAGATCTTACTTGTTTTTAGATGTTGTTTTGTATTTGAGAGTCTCATTTGCTGGAGAAGGAGTGTTTGTGAGGGACAGGTGAGATCCTGAGGCTCTTCAAGGCAGTTGCTGCCTATGCCGGTGCACTCGGATCCCCCCCTGGAAGTCTCACCAGTAAGACAGACAGTAGATAACATCAGTCTGCAACCTTTCATGCAGCCAGGAGCTCAGTTAGATCTCTCTCTTCTATCCAGGTATTAATTTTCTTGTTAAACTATACTGAAATAAAGCAAATGTTTGTTTTGATAATTTGATATTTCAGTTCTCTTGATGTAGCTGAAATTTGATGATGGTGAGCAATCCAGATCTAAGCTATGCTGCAAAATTTGGTTGTGCAGCATAATGTTTGCTCAAACTCTGTTGTAGCAGCCTAAAATTTTGTGTGTTTTTTCTTTGTGGGGTTTTTTTGGCTTTTAATTAAATAAGCAAAATGAGAGTAAAGACTGGCATTAATGACATTGCCTATTTTGATATTAAATCCTATGCTCCCCATTAATTTTCAGGGTTTGAGTTGTTGAAAGCTTTTCTTTTGATAATACCTGATTACCTAAATACTAATAGGAGTAAACTCAGAGCTTTTCAAGGAAAGAGTAGAGGTTTCTGGTATAAATGACATTTTGAAAACAGCTTGGGAGTGCTAAGATAAGGCTATTACCTAGGTATTTCTGCAGAAATGATGGACAGTTCAAGGTTCTGACATTTACACTGCTGTCTTTAARTGTGTTTTAAGATACTGAAACAACTGAAGCAATTTTTACCGTGTTGCAGGTTGTCCCAATGCCCTGATGACTATCTTGTGCCATGTTTCACTGGTTTTACTTCCATGCCTGGGGGTTAGAAACCCAGCTCTATCTTTCTTGGAAGTATGCAAATAMATAAAAAGGCAGCACAGTCTTGAGGACTGGGTAGCCAAACAAAGCACAAGTCTCAAGGAGTGACAAGAGAATAATTATGGGGATGACACATGCTTGTGTTTCTCCCAGTGARTTGCAGAAGGCAGATTTTGCAAAGAGTTAATGATGGTTTAATAATGGTTTAATCAATGGTAAAGATGTTTTGATGTTTTCTTTTTTCTCTTTTTTCTTTGTGTCACCTGCGCCTCTCCGTTAAATATTTAGGAAGATGATTTGAAGTTGTGTGGCCCATCAGAAATGGGGCTTGTAGGGGTGTATCCTGTAAGTTCCAGCAGGCATTCAATCTGGCTGTAACTGCTGTAAGTTTAACAATTACACTTACTAAAGGAGAAAAATGGGGCAGTAGGAGGRTGCATCTTCTCTCCACAGGTGTGTTGTCCTCACCATTGGCAAGGAGGGAGTGGGGGGAAATTGTACCTGAATTAAGAAASGTGGTGTTCAATCCTACCAGGCAGAAGCTCCACAAAGTTTAAATTGCTGTCTGGAGGCATGCTAATTGTCTTCTATTCTTTTGAAGTGTTCCTGCAGTAGCTTAAAATAAAATAAATCAAGAAAGACTGAAATGTGTAGCAGTAATTKTTTGAACTCCAAAAAGCCAGGAGAGAGTACAGCAAAAGCCTGCTTTTTGTGGCACAGTTGGATACCAAGGCTTTACTCTTATAAACCTGTCTGGTCTTTCAGTTTGGTTGGAGAGTTAAGGTACTTGCAGAGCTGTGAAATAATTTTGAAGTGTATTTATTTAAAATCTTCTCTAAGGAGTAGCCTCCTGAGGTGAGAAATTTGTTTTCTTGAGAGACCCAATGGGATACCAGYCATCCAGTGTTCCTTAAGCATCCTTTATCTCAGCACAGTGCAGGCTGTGTAATACACTGAAGTCTGTTCCACAGCAAAAAAAGACAGTTTTGAATGAGAACCACATTTGGGCTACTTTACACAGCAGGGGCAGCTATTTTAAGGCTGCTGAAGTTCACTGTTTTTMAGAGAACATTTGGAAGGCACTGCATCCAAGCCAGCCCAGGTACATTAAGTGTTTGGGGAAGTATCAGTGAGTGTTTAACATGCTGAGGGCTCTTTTAGCGAGCTCATCGCGTTTTCTGCTCTGCGGCACTAAGTGTGGGTGTCCTTGTGTTTTATGAATGCAGATCCTGAAATTCTATTTGACTGCTGTGTAATAGCACAAGATAGTAGAAAAATCTTGCTTTTGCTGCTTCCCATGGACTGTTTTAATGTGCTCAGTCAGTTTGAGTTGCAGTATCTCACCAACTGTTCCAGTTTGCTTCAGAAATGTTATGTGCAGCATTCCCGCRGCCTTTTTCTTGACTAATGAAACTATTCAGGGCAAATTTCAGGAGGCAGAGATGAAAAGGCTGCTAGAGCTTTGTTATATACCATAACAGAGTTTGAAGAACTCTGAATTTGTATCTCTGTGTAACAGTACCTTTTCTATTAAAAATGCATTAAATGTATGTGTACATTCTCGTTCTTCAGAGTTGGACAATGAGATTTTTATTCTGTCCTAGTAATAAAGATTTCTATATTTTTACACCCCAAATTGTGACTTATTTTCCTTTAGTCACTGCTCAGTTTGTGTGTATTTCACAGAAGATTTTGGCATCTGTGATATATTTGATATGTGTGATAAAAAAACTAATAGACACCATTTGGATGGTACTGCATCCTTTTTTTTTTTTCTTTTTAACTCTCTCCTTTTCTTTTTTTCCTTTCAAAAGCAAAATGTAATTGTGTGATGCCTAGAAAAACACCAAAGGAATATGTGAATGTTTGCTGTTCTGATAATTTAACAGCGATTTTGACTGAAATTGTTTATCTTCCTCATGTATAAAATTGTGTATAAAACAGTATTCCCAACCCTGTATATTATATTTCGTGCAAGTCAAAAGGTTTGTGTTCACTTATTCATGTTACTGTCACAGTTGAATACAAATATGGTGATTTTTGTTATGGTAATAGGTGAACACTTCCTAGTATTCCTTCTTGGTTTTGCTGTTGTTTGTTATTCAGGGTGGAAAGGATTGTAGCACCCAATTTAATAGAGTCTACTCAAGATGTATTTTGTAAAGATTCTCAMAGCAATGCTTTGAGCTGTTCAGAAACAAATACACTTCTGACAGCACAGGAAAATTGATGAGTGTTCACATTGTAATGGGTATAGGTTTTCCTAGCATAAAGAGAAAAGAAAGAAGAGAGGAAATAACAGAGAAGAAAATATTGTAATGGCCCAGATTTTAATACTGATGGTAACTGAAGGCAAGTTTGAGGACTAACATTTGTTTTCTTTGATAATTCAGCTCATTAAGTGGGACCTAAATGGAATCCTTYGGCTCTCTTGGGCAGGCAAGATACAGCAATTGAGCAATGGCTAATGTGTTTTATCCAATAGCTGATGCAGAGGATGATAAAGCTGGTTGAAATATATTTGCTGGCTGTAGGCAGAGAAAAATTAATTAAGATTTTWAATTCTCATCTGGGAGAGAATTTATACCCCAGAATTTATAACATRGTTAAAGTTAACTACAATTTTGTTTGAATAAAAAACCACTATGACAAGYAGGAAACTATTAAAGCATGCTTACWTGKAAACATCTAAGAAACAAAAAGTCAAATTCTTTATCGTTATTGTAACATTGCTAGAATAAAAATACTGCAGGCTTAAAAAAATATTTAATACAGACAGATACTGATTACTCAAGTTTAAAATAAAAAAAGCCCAACAAAACAAAACCCAAACTCAAAACAATTAAGCATTGCCAACTAGCCCTGCATTGGGATCAATCTGGGTAGAATATATTTTAAGTTTGTTATTGATAAATCTAACTTGGAAACTAGCTAGAAGCAAGTCCCAGTGAGTGTGATGACTCTTTAATTATGAAAGCACAGCTAATCRGCTGAAAGCTGTCCTCTTGCTAACTTCTGCTGAGAAATTTTCTTGACACCAAGGGATACTTTTTCCTTTTCYCTTTCCTCTTCCATTTAATTTTCTTGTATTTTAAGACATTGAAAACCTGCCTTCTGTCATCTGTGGAACAAACTCAGTTTTTGTACAACATTTTGAGTTACTTGTTTATCAGTGAAGCAGTCAGCATCTGTTGGAACAGAATTTTGTAGTAGTCGGTTGTCTTGCAAAAGAGGATATTCGTGAACTGGAGGAGCACTGAGGGAGGAGTCTTTATTGAGCACAAATGTATCAGGCCTGCTTTGTTAAACACAGCATATATTTTCAAAGATTTATTGTATAATTACCTTGATTGGATGAGGAAAAAGTGCCTAGAACTAATCAAAGAGCCACAATTCATTGGTTTTAATAATCATTATTTGCCCCCTTCTGAATTGCAGGTGCTTGGTTTGAGTGTAAGGATGGTGGTGCTTATCTTCATGAGCTTTGATTAATATCTAATTCTTTGCATCGCAGAAGGAGCTAATCAGGTATTCAATTTGCTAATCAGCTTCTCAATTTGATTAGTAATACACTAATCACTTAAGAAAAATCAAATGTGACATATGTTTAGGGTTTTTGACTTGAAGTTACAACCAACTTTGAGGGTGGGGAGGTAGGAGGATCTGCTTAATMCTACCAGTTTGATGGAGGGTTAAGTAGGAGGCAGCTGCAGCCTCTCAAGGACTACCAGGGAGGGAGAAAAGCTCAGAAGCAGATGCTGCAGCCATTGCTGTTACATGCTGCACTTGAATTGTTGTCCCTGGTGCCTGCTTCTTTACCTAGTCAAGAGTGAAAGTGAGAAAGCAATGTCCTTCCTCCTCAGCTGATTATTTCTGTTTTCAGTCTTGGAATTTCAGTGGGATTTCCCTTTTGTAGGTTTTTTTTTTTTTTAACATGTCCTGAGAAATTATATTTTTAGTATTTAGTGTTGTTTCAGGGTGTCTCTGAGAACATGGCGACATGTGAAACATTTTTACCGGTGGTTTGGGGTTTTTTTCTTCGCACAGTTGACAGGCACTGCTCCTTGGAGCAGTGAGACTGTTTCTCTTGTCTTCACAGGCAAAATCTTTTTTAGCCATTTTGTCTTTCCTTTTTCTTTTGATTGTAAAATTCTCTCTCCTAATGAAGTCGTCAAAACTTGCTTCCTTTGTTGTAGTTTTATCTTCATCTTTTTCCTGGTGAGAAGTGGACAGAGCTTTTCCACTGCTTGTGTTGTACTTACGTTGTTTCATTTGTTTTTGCTTATTTACTGTGCTCAAACTGCATTGCTGAGCTGGACTTTATTAAAAAGAGCAAGTGGTTCCCGTAAGCTTGTTAGAAGTTAGAGTTATTTGCTTATCTGAAGGTTTATTAATTAATAATGCTTTCTTTGTGTTACAAATCTGTAGGGATATCTCTGCTCTGTGTTCCAAACCATTTAGGTAAATAAACAAAGGAGTAARGTATGCTTTCCATATGCTTCCCATTTACAGTGTACATTAATGGAATCAAAGTCAGATGAAGCATTTACTGAGGACATAARAGACCAAACTGTCTTTTTGTCAGAGAACTTGTTAAAATAGAGAATTCAATGGACTTTATTRCATTAAATAACATTTGGTTCACCTTTAAAAGCATAAAATAACATTTTAATTATTTTTAATCAGTATTTAATTTCCACTTAAAAAAATGTTGTGCCTTCAGCTTGTAGATGGTTCCATCTCTTCGCTTGTCTGTTGCCTGGCAATATTTGAAATGGTAACTGGCTGAATATTGGTCCCAATMAAAATAAAGTGTTTGTAGTTGAAGTCTGAAGGCATAATTGGGATGGTAATGATACCTAAATGTAAACGTGTTCCCTTTGTTTATCTAATGAGTAGGGAAGTGGATGCATCCACATCTGCTTCAAGTAGATTGAATATCAGCTGTAGCAAAACTTCTGCTTTCAGTCTGTATTTGACTATAAACCAACACATGCTGACCATCATTTGTCAAAATAATAAAAAAACTGGGAGCAGAATGATAAATATTGTGATTATTGCTTTTTGTCACCTTCTAAAAGCAAATATGACTTTTGGCTTGTGGATGATGGAAAATCATAATTTTAAAAGGTAGGAACTTCAGTTCGGAATCAGTGGTAGCCTTCACCTGCCTCTGCCTGAGGTAGTACTTCAGGTTTAAATATTATACTGCTTGCAGGCCTTCTCCAGGGAATGAACATGCAGAATAAAAGGACACAGTTCAATATTTGATGGTCATTGAACAGCCCTAAATTTTTTCCCACTTTTTGGTAGGATATGTCTGGATAGAAGGGTGAGCCTAAGTTTAACTTTGAACTCAGATTTAAGAAGTCCGTTAGTATTTTTATTTTGTTCTTTATTTTAGAGTCAGATGACCCTCTTAAAYTAAATAGGGCAGAGACAGAAAGGCRTGACAAAGGTATTAAKGAAATTTCAGAAGGAAACTGATCRTGTTCTGCTCTGTGGCTGRGGAAGCCTTTGCTAAAGATSGTGTTCAGATTCATGTACTTTGATTTCTTTTTGCCTCAGTGTCCATAATGGATTACATTTGCATGTTAGAGCAAAGTTTGGATGCTTTGTTTTTGTGACAGTGTTAGGCCAAAGGGCTTTTGGATTCAGCCTGTGTCAARATAAACCTTGGAAAGAGGAGAGAGTAAAGAGAGAGAGACTGCTGCTAAGCCAAGGCTGAGCCAGGGGCCTGTTTTGCTTGCAGAAACATTGTATTGCCAAGCACTGAGACAAATCCCCCTTTGCTATGAATCCATAAGAGGATATTTCAGTAGGAGTATTTGTTTGGCTTCATGAATATTTAGTTTGCAATCTGTTTTGAATGCATGSTTACAATATTTCCATCATAAATATGGCCATTAATAAGGACACAAAAAAGAGGATGGCATTGGTTAAGGCAGAGGCAGGGAGTGTGTGTCTTTGTACATGCTCAATTAGGCCTTAGAAGGTGGTAATTTATGGCCAYGTTGTGACATTAATGCTCAGTGATGGAGTGGGATATTGTGGAAGGATTCTGCCCAAATGTCTGMGGCTGCAAGCACTTGCCCCTTGGAAGGAAAGGCACAGAGAGGATATTCCCAGTGGGATTCAGTGGTGCCTGCAAGTGGGGCAAGTCCTGTGCATTTTCACTGACCATGAAAAACAAACAACCCTGTGGTTCAGCCCTCTTATTTCCTCGGCCTGTTCTGCCTGTCAGTGGGAGTGTAGAGTGTCGATGATTTTGGGATCTTTCCAAAGAGCAGAACAGCTGGGATTCAGACTTATGCAGTGTCTTGTTACTCTTTCATTGGTATTTCTGGGGAAAAAAAAAAAAGGAATTAAAACCCCCAGAACCCTTAACACCAGATCTGGCCAYGTGTCACATGGCTCTTTGGCAAACACTCAAAAGTGTATTCTGTTTTCTGGCATTTCCCTTGCAGTAAATATGAGCAGTTGCCTACTGGTGCTCAAGTGGTATGTGATAATGAATTTTCCCAGAGAAATGGGAATGTCATAGCAACCTTCTCAATAAAAGGATAGCTTTTAATAACACTAATATACTCCTGGTAATCTAGAAACAGAAGGATATTTTCTATGGTGTCATGCTCAAAGAAATGTGAGACACTCACTAGGTTGTAAATAAATCTGCCTGCTCCTTCTAAAGAGCCAGGGACTGCGGTAATGGCATTCAAAATGATGCTGACATCAGCCCAGTAGTTCTTGCCACAAGTGAAAGAGCAAATAGTTGCCATTTAATTCTAATGCACTGAGATAGCCTGGAGCTAAATAATACATTTTTGTTAGTAATTATTTAGCACAATCCCAAGCTGCAAAATAAATTTGCATATGACTCGTGTCTTGAGGATTATCTTGCTTAGAGRGTATATGGGAACACAGGAAGGCAAACGACTCCAAGTTGATGGTTTGTTTGCATTATTTCAACTGTTAAAATTATCAGACACCTTTAAATAAAAATGAAATCCAAATAARTTACTGGTTTTAAACATTAAGGTCTCCTGCATGCAACATTTAACAATATTCCATCAAAGATATTATATTTTTATGTGAAAAGGAATGTATGAATACAAAACCACTATTCTGGGTTCTTAGGTATGGAATCTCTGTGTTTGTTTTTATTAATGTTTAAATAATTGAACACGTACAGTAGAGGCCACGTGAAATTCCTCCCCCTCTCATTCAGTAAATGGAAAAGAATCAATTAATTACTCAGAAATCTTTGTGGATCAATTTTGACATAGCTTTAAAATGCAACAATGGTGTTGATTCTGAGATTAGCTCAGATGGTTATARCATGGAGCTAATAACAGYGATGTTGTGGGTTTGATCCCTGTCCAGGCCATTTACTCAGCACTTGGACTCAATGATCCTTGTGATCCCTTCCAGCTCAGAATATTCTGTGATTCTGTGTTGAACTCWGTGCAAAATACAGTGAAGGTTTGTTCATAGGCAGTGATGTGATCCCGTGTCTTTGTGCTTAACTGTGATCTTTGARCCTCTKTGCCTCTGAATGMGCTGGACCAGCGGGGCTCCTAAGGKCTGTGAGAAACCTGGCTCTACTGGAATATCCTCCCTCCTCATCTGCCCCTTGCTGGGCTATTGAGAGTGCTYCTGCCACCTTTCCTGTGCAATGGAAACATGCTGGAGTGCAGGATGCAGTGCAGCTCTGGCAAATCCTGAAAATGACTCTACTGATGAGTAAAGAATAACATTTATCCTCAACAAACCCCCTCACTGGAAAGTGCTGTTCCAAATTTACACTGTATTGCTCTTTCCTATTTTATTTTTACATCTCTCTGCTTTGATTCCTCTGAGGCAGCACTGGTTGCAGCAGAATTGCAGAATTGTTTCTCCTGTTACCCAAACATTGGTGCCCCAGAATGTATTTAACAGGAAAGTACAAGGGCACTTTTTGGGCACCCTTTTCACATGTGGGGCATTTTCCTGGCTAACAAGCATCTCTGCTGTGAGGAAAGGCTAGGAGAACTGGGACTGCTCAGCCTGAAGAGAAAGCTCAGGGATGTCTTGCCAATGAATATAAACACCCAGAGGATGTAAAGGGGAAGCCAGGCTCTTTTCAGATGTGCCCAGTGACAGCACCACAGACACAAACTGATATACAGAAGGCTCTGTGCCTGCATATTGGGAAACACTTCCTCACTGCAAAGGTGATAGYGCATCAGAAAAGGTTGCCCAGGGAGGTTGTGGATTCTTCATCTTTGGATATATTCAAAAGTTATCTGGGCAGGGTCCTGGGCAACTGGCTGCATGTGGCCCTGCCTGAGAGGCAATTTGAGCTGGATGACCTCCAGAGATCCTTTCCAGCCTCAGCCATTCTGAGATTCTGTGAAATCCTTTATCTGGTGTGTTATGTTTTTTTTGCTTAGTAGTAATTTTCATTTGTATGGGACTTCCAGGCAAAAAAAAAAAAAAAAAAAAAAAAAAAAAAAAAAAGAAGGGAAAAATCAGCATTAAAACAAACCTAGCAAGCCTTGTTTAAACAGATGGACTGCAAAAGGCGGGAAACACAGTCTTTTGAGTTAGCTGGAGCTGTAGATATTAGTCCTCTGAGGGTGGTGAAGAAGTCAAATCTGGGGATGCAAATAAGCTCATGTCCTAGTTTGCTGGATCCAGGAATACCCAGTGGTCACTGGGTGGTATTGAAGAGGCTGCACAGGGAATACACACTGCCTGATCACAGCTGAGAGCTGCTGAAACTGCTGCTGTCACTTGCAGCCCTTCCTCAGCACACAGGCTGACTGTAGATAAATGGGGGGMTTAATTATGTTTTTTAAAAAGAAGGAACAGTAAAAATGAAAAAGGCTTCATCAGTGAAGGATGACGAATGTGGAAAAATCTGCCCTTCTCTTTCTGATACTTGAGGTTTCAGTGATTAGAGGTTGGGATTGAAGCAGCAGCATGCTTCGTGCTCAGAGAGGTCCTCTCAAGCTAATAGATAGGTAGCTATTATTGGCTATTATTAGCTAATAGATAGGGGCTATTATTGATTTGTAAAGTGCATCTTGACAGAGCTGCATGAAAGTCTGGGAGTTTATTACCCACCTCTGTCTAAGGCTGTGGGAGTTTGTGCCTGAAGATGCTGCCAGTGATAATTTCTCTCCAAATCAAGTATCCTATGTTTAAACTGGAATCAGACTGAGTGGCTTTTCYGAGATGAATTAGCACAAGCTTTCAGGAGGTGTTATGTAGGCTAGGCTGTGTCTACTCAGGGTGTAGGCTGTGGGTCCCACCATCTCCTTCCTCACCTGCAGCATGAATCCCTGCTGCAATTGAGCTCTTGAATCTGAAGCAAGGCCTTTGTGAATATTTTGTAGGCTGCTTAGTTCTAATGTAAATGAGCTTCTTTTAAAGAGACCTTTTTTGTTCTTAATATGCAGCCTTGGCTGCTGTATTTTCCATTGGGAGAGGTGATGAGGATGCTTTYATCTTGCTGAGGCAATCTAATGTGAAACAGATGAGAAGAATGGCAGCAACTACAAACACTTCCTTTGATAAGCATTATTTTTATTGGTTAGGCTTGAAATTTACAAGTGGAATAATGTTACTGTGATTTATGTGTTAAGTCTTTTAAAGCTCAGTTTCATTAATAGGAAACTTTATATCAGGGAGAAGAGCTTTTAATATGCATTTACTAATTTCTAATGAACTTAACCGTGGCATTCAAATTAATTTTGTTTACAGTGAGAAGTAAGTGCAAATCAGGTCGTAAAGGTTGCCAATCTGAATGTTTTGGTTTTACATATTAACTCGGAGTAGCTCATTCTGAAGGAAGGGCATGTAAGGGAGATTAAAAATTTGAATCTAGCCCTGAACTGTGATACATAGTAATTAGGTAATTTAACATTTGTTAAAAATATGTACAATTGCATTCAGCTGTGTTAATTCTRAAGATGACCCACTAGCAAGCAGACTGACCTCAGAAAACTCCCGGGGGTTCCGAAAAGAGATGACATTTTATTGTAGCACAGAAGGAAGTGGAAGCACAGTATGGTTCAGACACCTGAATCATTATGGCARTGGAAGGTTCCTTTTAATTGGTTAGCCTGGGATTTTCAAGAAGTTCACATTTGGGGAATAAGGAAGCTAGAGTGCCAGCAGATTGCTGCCCTTCAATTTTGACCCTTAGCATAGAGTGAAGTCTTGGAGCTGTTCTCCACTAATGGGGACARGGCAGGCATGTAGAGAAAAGCTGGGAGAACTTGAGGTCTGAAAACCCCAGACAACTTAATCTTCCCACAGAATAAGGACAAGAAAAAATTCACTCTGGTTTGGTCCTCTGTAGTGAGGCTGCATGTCATCACTGMCTTGGAAGTGTTGATTTGCTGATGGTGTGCAATCACAGGACTGAAATAATTTGGCCTCATCCTTTTCAAAAGCCAGGAAGATCTGAAAGTGCTTGTTCTTTATGATGGATAAATTACACATTGATAAATGTTTTCTTGCACAGGATACTTGGGATTTATTTCTTTAGATATATTTGTAACCATTTTAACACCTGCGTTTTTTTCTGAGATAAGATATAATTAATGGACTAATAAATTTTTTTTTTAAATGGCATGTTACTGGGTGGTCATCTAAAGCATGCTTCCTAAGTAYATTATTTATTGAGAATTATGTTGTTTCTAATTGATTACATGCCTTTGTGCACGCTGGTAATGACCTCATAATTAGAGCAAAGTGCGTTAGATTTCAACATGTAGGGAATGGTGCTATAGCATCAATGCTGACTTACAGCAAAGGTGTTAAACCTCTCAAGAGGTGGAAAAAAYTGCCGAGATCTCGAGTGACATCCAGTAACCTGAGAAACCGAATTCTGAAAATAGATCCAAGTGATGAATCTATGAATTTTACCCATGATATTCTGCCAAAAGTCAAGGAGCTATCACAAAAAAATGACATTTTTAGTGGCTTTTTTTTTTCCAAATATTTCCTTTCAATAGCTTTGGTGAGKCCTCTGCACTAGGCTGGTGGAGACCAGTGGTATGGAAGCACTTAGTGGCCAGCAGCTGCCTCTGGAGGTACAGAAAGATGGCATCATTTATTACAGGCCATGGTTATATTGCACAAAGTGGTGACCCGCTGCCTCCTCTGGCTGAAGGGAACAGTTTCTCAAGTGCCTCTGCATGGCACACACTGCACAGGGCTATGATCATCAAGCTGTACACAGTTGGATTTATTATTCTGTCACTTGACTGCTAGGGAAAAATCGAAGCACTGGAGTTGAGTTAAACAGCAAAAAGGAGATATTATTGCAAATATTATAAATGACCTTGTTTATTTTATAGATGCTGCTAAATAGTAGAAGCATGTGGAAATAGAAATGTCAGTGTTAATGCCTCTTGCATGCTTCTSCTATTCTGTGTTTCTCTGCTGCTGTTAATTGAAGGCTGGTGCTAAAAGATGAGGGGAGTAAAATTATTTCTTAGGCTTTTTTCTAAAAACTTTTCTACTCCTGCCAAATCGACCCAGCTATTTTTGCTTTAGGATCATGCAACTGGAGTCAAATCTGGACAGCATTCTTGAACTGCCTCTCAAACCTCTTACCCTACCACATGAACTCTTCAGGCTTCTGGTTCCAGAGCTTAGTTTCAGGTGTTGTCAGGGTAATTAGCCATATCTATATSAATTTGTRTCACTGAYAAATTCACTGATAAATTGCAGAAAAAACTGACGACATATTTCCAAGTAACAGCATTAAAAAAATTCTGTTACTTCAGATATTTGCCTGCCTTCTTTTCTTGTCTGTGACTATGTCAAAATATAATCATGGTTGCATGGCACATTTACTGTTGTTTACTTATTTCTAAATGGAGGGGAAAAAAATGCATAGGCTTGCTGCGATGCTTTCTCCCTGTGGAATGTTGTTTTCTGGCSATGCTGAGGGCATTCAGAGGTGTCCAGGGCAGCCCACAAGATGGTCATGACAATGCTGCAAAACCCCTGTTTTAGCTGGGCTCTCTCAGCCTGTGTCAGACTGGGTGCTTCCCTCTTCCAATTGAGGCAAGATCTTGGAATTACAGGAACTGACCTGTCCACTTATGTCCATTTGGGGTGACTGAAGGCTTCTTCTCTCTTCCTGGGCCCTGCAGCGTGTCCTCTGGAGAGCTGTGGAAAGGCTGGGAGTGCAGTGTGATCTCTGGAGAGCTGTATCAGCCTGTGGAGRGRCTGGGGAYGCAGTGTGWCCTCTGGAGAGCTGTRTCASCCTKTGGARAGGCTGGRRRTGCTGGATGCTGTTGGGGTTGGCATTGAGCTGCCCCCCTTCCATGGCCATCCATGCACCCTCTCACATCTGCCTTCAGCCCATTGCTGACTGTTCTCCACTGTGGTGCAGTGGTGCAGGGGAATAWTTTAAGAAGTCTGATAAAAACTGGAGAGTTGAAGATGGGAAGTGACAGATAATGCATACCAAAGTACTCTCTCCAGCTGTTGTTGCCTGRAAATGGGAGAGTTTTGCCCAAATARTGTGTTAGCTTTTGTCTGTTCAAGGTCACCCTAAAAAAGGAAGGCTGTGAGTGTTCTTGAACCATGGTTTGAAGCAGGGTTCTGGTGGAAAAAGATTTACTCTCTTCCAATATTTCAGCTGTTTCCTGCTCCAACACTATCTCTGGGCAGCTTAGATTTCAGTCATTTTTAAATATGTTTCATCAAGATGCCTTTGGGATGCTTCCTGAGATTTYCTGGTAATTTTATTCAATAACTCTGTTTTAGTGCCCCAAATTTTGTTTTGATTGACTTTATTAAATGGGCTTTGATTTTCTTGATACTTGAGTAGGAGAAGCTTTTCTTGGCATTTGCAAATATTCAGTGTTTGTTTGGGTTTCTTTTTTTGTTGTTTGTTGTGGTTTTTTTTTCTTTTCTGTAATTAGGTTTTATGACAACACTTGCCATTGTTTCTCTGCTTTTATGAGTATGTGTGCCTAGACCGGCTATCACTGTTTCTCTTTTTATCTCCATTATGTTCTTTTCTGTATTTAAAATTCTCAGATATCTTGAATGTAGCTGTTTTAAGTGACTTTGGTGAAACTGAGTTATTTTTATAGGGCGTGTATAGATTCGCATAATTAGATCTCTGCATCATGCCTAACCTGTAGTGTTGTTCACGAACAGCACTTCATAAATTTTGCCTTCTATTCTGATTTGGGGCTTTTCAGCAACTGATTTAAATGTCAAATTTTCTATTAGTTGAAGAAGTTAAAAAAAAATGTAAATTTTATGTGCCTGATGATGAAGCTGAACTCTTTGGGCTCTGTGTTCTCAGCAAATCCCAAATTTAGTGAGCAGCCATGGTGAAAGTGACAGGCCATTGCAAATTAAATTATCATGCTTTRGGCAAGCTGATTAAGTGGGCTATTTTATTGGCTATTTGAGGGTAAGTATGTATTTCATTTCTCTGACATAATTTTGCAGGTAATAATGATGCCTGTAGTGCCTTTGTTTTGTAACCCCAAAAAAAMCCCAAAAACTTTGGTAGAAAAAAAACTGAAATGAAGGTAAGTAAATATAAGCTAATTTAAAAAAAAAATCTATAAAGGAAACAAAAAAATAGTGGTTGAGTATAGTACAGAAAGAAACTGGAGAACAGCAGCTAAGAGTGGTAGAAAAAAAAGCGACTTCTTTTTCCCTTCAGTACTAGCTGGAATATCCTTATGCATCACAGCAGGAAGGGAAATGAATGGGGGGAAAAAAGCTCTGACTCCAGAAAGAACTGGTTCTTGGAAAAAGAGAAACTAAGGACTAACATCATAATTGCAGTTACTGTGAAGATAAGAATTGTAGACTACATCTGTTTTATTCAAATAAGGGAAAGCAAATAGTTTTTTTGTTCCTTTTGTAATGCATTTGGGGATATATCCATTAGTTCAATGTTATGGAACAGAATTGAGGGAAAAACACTGGCAAGCTGTCTGAAACTTCAATTTGTTGTTAGAAATTCAATATTTATTTGAAGCAGTAGGTGTGTCTTTTCTTTTGTTTTTAATAGTTAATCAGTGAAGAAAAATACCCTCACAGTAGAGAGGTATAAATGGGGAGAGCTATAATTCTAATTTATACYACCTTCTGCTGCTGGCTCATTCTGGAGAGTAAGGAGACCGAGATTCAAGTTTACATCCCAGCAAAATGTGCTTAGCCGTATAGATACTCTTGTGGTCGCTTGTCTTGAAATTGTTTGCTCGATTATTATTATTGTTATTCTTATTATTATTACTATTACTACTATCTTATCATAAAATTCCATACCTTCCTGTATTTTGTAAAGTCTGTCTTGCAAACACCCATACAACACTTTGGAGGTTTCCCAGGTTTCCAGGAGACAAATAACTTTTATTCAGTTGTGGCTTTTTGGTTTTTTTTCAGCTGATTTTATTCTTGTAGAATAGTACTTCCCAAAGACAGATCCTCTTCAAAGCCTTGGCCTATGTACATAACCATTGATACCTTTTGAGAGCAATTCCAGTATTTTCTTATCTCTCTCTGTGTAAGTTGCATTAAACTATCTTTTGAAATTATTTAAATACTTTGTATACTTATAAATATGATAAATTCTTAGCAAGTCTATACCTAAAATTCAGGGTAGACTTTCAATTATTTTTAACATTTTATCAAATAGCAGAAAAATGTTTCTGAAATGATTCAAATGGTTACTATTCAAGCATTTTCATCTTGAGACATGCATTTTGTTAGGCTAACAGAGTGATATGTCTATTTTTTTTCCCCCCTCTCATAGGTATTACAAAATAACCTACTTTCCCTTTTCCCTTGTTTAATATATTTTTGTTACCATTTTCAGAGCTATATTCAGCAAAAATGTTAAATATTAAATCAGCTGAAAACTGAAACAGCATTTTTCTCTTTGTGTTTRTTTATTCAGTATAAATATTTTAATTCCATGAATAAAAGCTAGAYTTTAGAATGATGCTGAAAATTTGGAGAATGATAGCAGCAATGAGAACAACTTGATGAGTTTATAATAAAATTTATTTAAAGAAATAGGTTTGACTGTCCAAAACAAAGAACTGAGTCTCTCTTAATTATAGGAACTTGGAACTTGTGGATTCCTACATGGCATGGTACCATCTTGGAGTCCTTTGGTTGCCTACCCATTGTTTTAAAGTRCTCTTACTCAGTTAAAACCTTGCTCTGGTTTCATCCTTACTCCATTTTTTGCGTTCTTCACCCTTCTGCTGAAAACATCCTGCAGTATTGTACCAACTTAACTATTGAGAATACACAGATACAGTAAGCTACAGTGCAATATTTTTAGTATTTCAGCAATATATTATTTATATATCCCTGACAGAAGTAGTGCAYGGAAATTCTTTACTGACAGCTATGCGGCAGCACCCTTTCAGTCTTCTTACATTCACASTGCCAGGATATTGGATATTTAGTTAGTGTCACTGGCATGTGAGTCAGAAATACTTCATGTTGCAATGCATTGTCCTTGTATAATTTAACTGCATGCATTTTTTAGCATCTGTCTGCAAATGCCGCTCCCCTCCTGCCTTTAATTTTTGCAGAAAAATTTCTTTATTACCTTATAGAATCATTAACCATTGTACTTTTCATGAAAAATCCCAAGATTTGGGATATTCATGTGTTATCTTTGTACAAAACCTATTCATTAGGGGTACTTACTGCATTATTCCACCAAACTCTGCCAATAAAAAAAAAGGGATGTCTGGAATATCACCGTAAATCAAATCAAGCTTTTTCACCTGAATGAGAAAAGGCAGTATTTGACCTGTGCTATTCCATAAGAAAGTGACAAGCTGTCAAATTTTCTTCCAGAAGGTTCATTCGCTAGAGCCTATGGAGTATCTTGTCCTTTAAAAGCTGACTGCCCAGCACTGTTTTTTTAAAAATCCAGTAGAATGCTGGGATTTTTTAGGAAGAAGTAGGAAGCAAAGTGTCATGATGACACTGAATAATTCCATGGTGTGGCTGCATGTTCAATGTTTGGTTCTGGTCTCCATCTCACATAAAACATGCAGTAGAAATGGAGTGGATTCTACAAAGGGCAGCAAGTATGAGCAAGGGTGTGCAGTGACTTCTGTGCAAGGAGGGACTAAATTGGCTGAGACTCTTTATCCTGAGAAAGGGAGCTTATTTTAGAACTCTATAAAATCGTAAGTGGCATGGAGAAAATTAATAGGGAAGAAATGTTCGCTGTCTCATCTATGAAAAGAACAAGAGTTCAGTGCATAAACTGAACTTGCTGCACGAAGCTCCAARTAAAAGTTGACATTGGTGTAAGTTATGCTTGGAGAATTTCAAAGAAAAGAAATCTTTGAAGTACTATTTTAAAACAAAAACAAAGCCCACAAAAAAAACCACAAAAAACCCAAACAATGAGGCAAACTAAAAAACAGTCTCTGAAGAAAACTTCAGCATTCCAGTCTTGAAAATCTAGAAACTGTTGGAGGCTGAGGATATCCTATGTATTTATGCTATATACTTGTTCCATTTTGAAGCTCTTCCATCTCTCCAATTGACGTTTGTTCTTGTAGGGATCCTAGGTGGRCTTGGGTTATCTCTTGTAATGACTGTCTACCAGCAGATTAGCATGTAGAAGAAAGTTATTTTGAAATATTTTTCTGAAATGTTTTGGTATATACATATCTAATGATACTAAAGGTTTTATTCACTGTAGTTCAGTGTGAAGTAGAATGCTGGGATAGGAAACTGGTTTTCCGAATTTTGAACTTGTAACAGTGATAAAATTCTTGCTACTCATATGAAAATWCGCAGAAATCTGGTTTGGGGTTTATGGATTTTTTTTTWWRRSKYTKTGTKKTWWWWTTYWSWGTATRTGTRTATATATATATATTTTGGAACAAAMACTATAAATTTATTGGTGCAAAGCAAATRCATTATAAAGAGTATATAGATATTTTAAGAACATAAGTGGTTCCATATATTCAATTTCTATAATCCCTCCTTTTAAGTAACACTTGGTGAAGGAGTTTAATAGCGCCATTTTTCTTCCCCTTTTTCCTGCATGCTCTGTCACTATATAWAAAGAAATCTCTTCGATAGCGCTTATATTGTTACGGAGAAAAAGAAGGACATYCAGTTTCCCCCAGCAAAGTCATAGAGGCGTGTAGCAAGAAAACCCTCAAGATCTCAAGGAGGTTTTTCAAGGGGGATGCTGTGAAAATAATTTTGGCAATATTGCTAATGTTGAGGTGTGAATAACACAACTGATGGCATTTTTGAAACTGGCCTCTCTGCAGAGCTCTGGTGCAAAGGCTATTTGTCTAGAAGGCAACCCAGCAGATTGTAAGAGAGGAACAATCTCCTRGTCACCTTCATTGACAATGAAAGGACATGGAGGTATTCTGTACTTTGCCTATGAAAAGCATGATTTATTGAAACAGTTTATCTACGAAAATAGCATTGCAAATTTTTTTTAAATAAAAATGTTTAGTTATATTTTAATATAAAAATTTGACAGTGGATCCTGTTTTGTGTTTTAGTTATTTATAGGTTCCTTCCAAGTGCCTTGAGCTATGCATATAGAAATCATCTCTGCTATAAAAAGGAATGACTGGTTCCTTCCCAAGAGGCTTTTGCATGGTACAAAGCAAAATAAAAAATTGCTTATAGTGCACATCTGTGATATTGTGTAACTTAAATTTTTCCTGCTKCTTGACATTTACTTACCCGAACTGCAAGTCAGAGAATGGTTTGTCATTGTGGTGACTGTTTTTTTCCTTTAATGAACATRAGTGTGTTAAATTTGAATAATTACATTACGTGACATTATTGCTGAAATTTACATACATAGAGTGAGTAAATTCGGAATAATGATTCCCACAACACTCATAACTTGTTCCTTTTCTCATCTGAGGTGTATTGTTCTCTGTTACTCTCAGTAAGCTCTTGTGCCTAGTTGAAGACAGGATGTTGCTTCTCTGGTTGAATCACTGCCTTTCTTAGATACAACKTTGGATTTTACAAAGTTTGTAATCACGTTGTAAATTCCTCAGCAGTAGTTTAACTTTAGTGGGTGGAATAAATGCAGTGGGAAACCAATGCCCTTCAGTGAGAAATCTCTCTCTTCCCTCTAATGTTTTTATAACTCAAATGTAGACAGTGTCAAGGACTGAAATTGTGCAGAAGTTCTGGCCAAGGGCAGGCCAGTCATCAGACCTTCATGCAAGCCAAGARGAATTTTGGTTTTTTTAGGGCATGTTTTGACTTGACATTGTAAAATAACTCTGCTATAGGTGTTTTGCAGCTCCACGGTGTTAGGCTGTTGCAACATGTTTTGGTAATGGGTTTTCTGYTGGCACAGTGACATTATTTTCTTAGGTGAGATCAATTAACACAACATGCAAATACTCTAGATTTAATTTAGTTGAATCTAAATGAACAGTTACGCCAGATTATCTGTGTTGGCAGGAGGGTATGACTCTTCTCCTGAGGAAAGCTCTATTGGAAATCTTTTCAGACTGAGTCACTATAAAATTCTTGGAATAACAGTTTAGGTCTATAGCTTGCTTGAAAGAACACAACRGGTTTGGGAAGATAGGCATTGGCATATCCAAAACTTATTCTCAGAACAATGTGAACTCTTTGGAATTATGATTTAATCAAAACAGAGAATGACTGCAGGAACAGCAGTGTCTGTTTATGTGTAAGTGTAATATAAGTTTTTATTTACTCATGTAAAATAAAGCAAAAAAATGCATTAAGTTCAAGAAATATGGTTTATTTTCACTCTTGGAAGCTTTGCTTTATTTCATAAATAAGCATCCTTCTAATTGGCAAAGGACAGAGTGTGTCTCTGTAATAAGAATATTATTTTAAGGTCAGGCCTTACAAGACAAAAAAATCCTTTAGTGCTATAATTAGGAAATCTTTAAGCTGGTGGCAGAGGGCAGGATTGTCAGGCAGTCAGCAGATGTCCCCAGGTGAATTGTTACAGTGGATACCCACAAACCTGGCATCAGCTGTGTAGTTTAGCCCTCTACCCTGCAGTATTTAGGTTTGTCTTCCCCTTCAAGGTGGCTCCTCCGCAGGCTTCTTTGTAGATCAGCAAGTAAAGAGTTATTTTGGTTTCTTGTTGAAACAAGGCATTTTTCATTGTTCTGGCTTTTTCTTTTTCTTTTGTTTTGTGTCCTTTTTTTAGTATCTGTACATGCCGTAAGTTAATTTTTGCTGTAATTTCAATTTATGTACTTGAAGTGAAAGTTTGTTAATTAATCAACTGTTTTGCTAATTGGTATTGTGCCTGGCTGGGATCTAGAAAAAATTATATGCTTTCTGTTTCTCAGTGTATATTTGGGGCGATGTGTGTACATAAATTCATGAAAAATAATCAAATGCATAGATGAAGAATGCTCTATAATATATTTCACATATGTCAAAAACAAACAAAAGGTGCTTTATCAAGCAGCCTCCAAACAAGCTAATTCTTGAGCTAARAATTTTATCCTAAGAGTAATTTTCTTTTAATAATTTACAGAAGAGACTAATTTGAAAATTCTTTCACCTTAATGACTTCTGTTGGTAGCACAAAGCTCCAGTGTCATCAGCATTCCACAGCTAAAGCTGCCAKCTGCTGAGGAGCTGCCAGGTACATTAACTCTTATCAACTTAACAGAGATTTGTTTTAAGAGAAGCTGCCTTCTTCATGATAAGTTCAGATTGAGCCTTGACACTTAATCTAAATACTGGGGCTAGAGGGATTTTCCTGGAGGTAATTTTGAGTGATTATTAGTTGATTAAAGTAGTTCTCTGTGTCAGTTTCAATCACRAATTGGCCTTCTGTGTGTCAGAGGCAAGGGTTTATCATGCTGATGGACAYTGGTGTGCAACTGAGTGCTTTTCACAGAAATTGGAAAGAACAGTTGGGTAATCCCCTTTTGCAAGCTGTAACAAATCCCGCAGCGTAGCTCTGCAAACATGTCCATCTAATGCAGTAGCACAAAGCAGCTAAAAGAAAAATACCCTTTTCACCTCGTGTTTTAATAAGGTAGACGTTCATGTGTGTGAAATTTGTTGTGTGTGACGCAAGCTCATTTAAAAATAAATAGGCATTCTCAGATAATGAAATTTTAAATATGTCAAAAATGTAATGTGCGTGTATTGGATATTCATCTTATTGACTATAAGCAGAAGAGCTTATTGAAACAAATAATTATTTTGGTTTTTTTAATTGAAATCGGAAGTATATATAATTTTTAAGCCTATAATCACAGCAATAATGAGTTCTTATGCCATGTTCCAAGTACATTATGCTTGGAAATGTAGCAAAAGACAGGTTTGACTATGGCTGTCTGCCAGCTTTGGCAGAAGGTACTCAGTTTAGAGGTAAATAACATTTTTTTGTCCTCATTGTACCTTTGTAAAATTAGTAAGATTATGATGAAATAACGAATTTAAATAAAAGAAGAATATAATTTGCAAATCATTAATGAAAAATTGTTTTAGAAATCAGTTTCATTTTTTTTATAAAGTAAGAATTCTGATTTCCAGAAGTTTCTCTTTAGGGTTTTTTTTTGTGATCATTTTTTGCCATTAATTTAGAATACAGAAAAGTGACCATGTATTAATCCCATTACTATCTTACTACCATTAACTTCATGCTCTTACCTGACAGCTCTTGTTTAGTTTGATTTGTTGTGAGTTGCATACAGTCTGGTATGGCTAACTTGGATAATTCATGAGTTTGCCTCCTTTTAATCTTGAGGAGCTGGTATTTGGAAGGGCATGTCAGCAAAAATTTCTTTACTATGTGATGGCACAGATCTGCAATTTGCTACAACACTGAGTGAGGAGGCTGCTGGGGCTGTCGTGTCACTCTAAGGAGATCTGGCATGGGAAGGGGTCTTGTCCGTGAATCCCTGCATGAGGAAAGAGGGCCAACAGGGCTTCCTGGGGCCAAACATCAGGCACGTTGGCTTGGAMTTGAGTGCAGAACCTGTCCCATGGTTTGAGAAGGAAGTTTGTGCTGTCTACTACCTTCTTCTGGAATCCCCTATTTTCAGGCTTATTTGGGGTGCAGTGTATRTTTTGTGTTTCCACAGATGTGTGCAAGTTCTGCTGTGCAGTGTATAGAATCAGGAAAGGTAGCCACCCATCTATCCATAAGATCTTCAGGGAAGCCTTGACTTTTTAAAAAAATCTTTAAATAGGTCAACCTTAATACAGTATTTCTATGCCCCTATTTTCCCAGATTTATTGATCTTAACTTTCCTCAAATTCTTGTTTGGAATTTTTCTCCCAGGTTCTGTAAATTTCAGGTTCCATTGATARCTACAGAAATACATGAATAGGATTCTGCTTATCATACAAAGATGATAAAGAAAACCATTTCATATTCTCACTGTCCTTGTTGACTAATGCAAAAGTCAATATTTTTACATAACATTAAAGATCACATTAATTTTTTTTTTTAGTTTTTCTATCTCTCTTTGCAAATTGTGTCACTTGTATTTACTGCGGTTCCAAAGATTTTTTTTTTTTTTATTCTGATGTTCTTGTGGAAGTGAGTAACAGGAATATGATTCAGGTTTTTACATTTGTGTCAGAAGAATATTGGATATTCAGTAAATTTTGGTTTTACATTTTCAAATTTTCAATTTCATGTATTTATACAAGAATGATCTTGGCCAATTTTGGTAGCAGGAGATGAAAGGCCAAAACTTCACTGCTGAAAACTTCAGAAGTAACTTCCTGTTTTTGTAATTAAAGTTTTTTATGTGTTTCTGAAGTATTACCAGCTGATAGGGGAAGGAAGAGGCTTAAGTGGGTATAAAACCTTTTATCAGGCATTTTAAATTTTTGATAGATTTCTGTAGTAAAAAGTGTACATAGAAAAAAGTGACAAACCAGATTCATGGTGTTTATGAACGTTCTCTATTTTTATGTGCTGATTTGTTCTCTTGCTYGTATTGTAGATCTGAATCTTCTACTGGCTAAATCTTTTAACTCAGYTGAGTATTGGGGAAGTAGATACCCATACAGTAAACTTACAAAGAATAATTTCTTTTAATGGGATTAAAGTATATGATCCTTTCTGAAATTAAGGTATTATAATACTAGCAACCTTAGAAAATTCTTTTGTGTATAATAAACAATAAATATCTTTGCCAACAGAAGGATATTTGCGACACAGAAACACTTTTACAAGGTTAAACCATAAATTTTTATATATGTATACACTCTTCTTCACCTCCTGCCCTCTGCATAGTCCCTGCACTATGAGCTCAGATGCAGTGCTGTGAAGGAATATTGTTGTGTGAGTATGGTACTTAAAAATTGTCGTGGTTAAATAAATCGTGTTTATATATGAAGGAAGTAACTGTAATTTGCARGAATTGGCCTTCTTTGTTGGCAAATGGAGACATAGAGAGACATATTTTAAAGGAGGCWGAACCAGCTGTGCTATTTCTGCTTCAAGCCAGAAACTTTATGGTTGCTGACCACTGAAGCATGCCATAGTCATTCTGAATCTTTGAATTAATGATTATTTGAAATAGGATTAGGAAGAGGAAGGGAAGGGTCAAATTGAAAACTGCATCAGTTTGTGTAGCTTTGTTCTTAAATGAAACATGAGGTCGTGTTGTGTGTGAGAGTAATATTTATCTGTTTCTGSTCTTCCGTTCTGGTGGTGTTGCTTTTCCCTCAAAATGGCAATTTGTGGCTGTTGCATGACCACACTTGGCAGTTTCATGTGGAGAGGAGAATTGGATACAGCTTTCTGGTCAGGCATGAAGGRGATTTAAAAATTGCCTTGAAAATTCAACCAAATTGAGTGAATGATTGTGTTGGTTAGCCAAATAACAGCGAAGCTGCTAAAATAAATCAGATTTTTTTTTGTCTTGCCCACACTCCCCCATTACCTTTTAGGATAAAGAGAGTAAGTGCCATTCAGTTGTTCTGGAATGGTTACAGCTGTGAGATGATACAGTTGACTCTTCAGTTTGTTCTCTCAGTCAGAGTTGTACTTGAAGATGTGCTTTACCTACTTGTATCACTCAAGCAGTGTGCAAGTGAAGAGGGGTGTAATTGATTTAGCAAGGATGCAGTTTCAAATACAGCTAGATATTTTTCAATAACAATAAAGAAGTAAATGGAAAAGGAAATTACTTTTATTTTGCAATGCATCATTCTCTTTAGCACTGTAAGCTTGCTTTCATGTATTATTCTGAGTGTGCAGATTTTTTCAGCAAAACAATCTATTGTGAAGTTACTCAATTCARATATACTTCTAGGAAGCAGGTGTTCCAGTCTTTATTTAAAATAAAACTTTAGTGATTTTTCTCTCCATGATCTTAAAAGGTTTGAGGTGATTTGCTTTAATTTACGAGACTTATATTTAGATGCTCCCATTGATTGCATTCTGAAACTRTAGTAGTTTATCACAAAAATCTGTCTTCTTGTCAAGATATTATCTTGACAAGATTATCAAGATAATCTTTTGAATAGCTCTTATGACTTGCATTATGTGTGCCTTTTGAAAATGTTTTCRTACAGAACACCTCCTGATATTTTTATGTTTTAAGATAGAAACACTGAGCTGTTGACCAGAGAAAGAGTAAATGCCTAACATGTTCCATTCTTGCAAGCTGCTGTTGTAACCACCTTGCTGTACTTCGCCTCACACCCGCCCAGGCTTTGAAGAAATGTGCAGAAATAATTACAYAGTTTAATCCTTCAAAGAACAAGCCCAGTTCTTGGATATATTAATTGCACCTTGTTAGAATTTAGTTGGTTTATTTTTGCACTAACATGATATTAGAACAGTGTTTCATGCATGTGGTATTGGACAAATCTCTTKCATAGCTTGGGACAATTGTCTACCAAACTGATGGGATTTGCTTTTTTTCTTAAATTTTTAAAAAAATTACAAACCCTGAAACCTCCAACAGATCCAAACTCCAAACACAATGATTTTTTTCTTGTATCTTTATGTGTACTGCCTAGACTTTTAGATCTCATTAAATTCATAAATWATTTGTCCTTTCTTTTCTTTAAACATTCTTTCAACTGAAGATACGTAAAAAAGTTCATGGATAGTAACYTGCTTTTAGGATAAGAGGAAATGGAATGAAGTAGTGCTAGAGCAAGTTCATGTTGCACATTAAGAAAAAGCTTTGCAAACTGAGAACTTAAGGAATGTGAAGCATTATATATTTTGATACAAAGGGGACAGATAAGGTGAAGGTTCATAACAAAAAAGAAATACTAGGTATCATGTAATAATTTTATTTAGCTGAAAATCAGTGTTTTAGTAAAAAAAAATCAATATTAGCTTTTCTGTAAGAAGACAAGTATAAAGTACAAATATAAAAAGCTAAATGAAATATTTTTAGTGAATGTTTCTTACTTTGTGCATTTAATCTGAAGAGAATATTTTAGGCATTTTMATTTAAACTGATCTAGCTGCTCAGCGAAATATTTTGACAGGAATTCTATTCATGGATGTTTATAATTTTCATTCTAGAACATCTGTTTGCTTCAAATCTACTGAATTTGCTGGTGAAAATGTCATTGCAAATGGATTCTTGTAAATGGCTGGGATACTTGTAATTACTGYATCCAGCTTTAATATAAATGTTTTATATATTCCTTGTGTCTTCTGCAATGTAATGTGATTTATTAAAATGAACCAGTGTAAAACAGGGTTCAAAGTATATTTCACTTAATTTCCAGAATATTTTATTTCTTAGTTGTCTTTAATGAGAGTAATTTCTCTGTGGCAAGCCCTTCATGAAACCAGCGTAGGAGCAGAATCAAAATAAATTCGAAACTGACTATGGGTTCCAGTTATAGTGATTTAAATTTTGAATAGCAGACATTCTTCTCTATACCTACAGTAAGTCCTGCAGCTCACAGAATCACAGGATGCCTGAAGTTGCAAGGCTCCCTCAGCCCCACCCCAGTCAGGTATTTATACAGATTGATGAGATCTCCCCTAAGCCTTCTTTTCTCCTTTTCCTTTGTTCATCTGTGGCCACTTTCCTTACAGTAGCATTTTGGTTCCTTATGATACCCTGCCTTTTGTATGTGGAGATTTTGAGGGATAGTTTTGGAATCTTTCTTATGGGGTATATAATSGAAATGTAAATCCTGAATTGACAGATAACAGCATTTCAGRTTCTTTYAAACAAAMATCAGTGAATAMTARCAATGTGCATAGAAATACTGAAATYAYTCTAACTRAAAWAAAGAAAATTGAAGGASCTATCTAGCTGTCAGAGGTTGACCTTTAATCCTGTAAATCACTTCAAGAACACTGGCTGTGTTTTTATTGTATTTATATGAATGATGCTGAATGAAACATATGATAGGTCCCTTTTAAATTACCAGATCAGGGAAGCTTTGTCCATTTCCCATTAAGGACCTTTGGAACACTCTATATTATTTAGAAAGAGTTGAAATGAAAAATTAGGATCAATGCCTAAGAGAAAAAATTCTTAAGAGTTATTTTTGAAATGATCAAATACAATTCATGTTTGAACTACGTCTTCATGAGAAGCCCATTCTCCAAAATTTAGAACTTGTCCCTACAAAAAGCAGAAGCAATAATAAAATGGGTTTATTTATTGCAGGCAAAAGGATGKGCCTGCCTGCATTGCCAAAAGAACMAGGAATAGTTTCAAGGTTCCATCTTTAAAAATATTGGCAGATACTGGGGAGGGAAAAAGGAAAAAGAAAGCCTTTGCAATTCCTTTTTGAAGGAATTTTTTATAACATCATGCGCTATGCACTGTAGTGCCTGAGAGTTTTCATTCTCGTTTCTGCTTTGGATTCACTGGAGCCTCCTTGGAGGAGTCTTAAACCTTCAGCTCGTGTGCTCAAGCATGATGACTCCTCAGCCTTTTTGTAGGCATTGAAATTAGTCCTGCAGAAATGTATGAATATAGTTCTTGCCTTAGAGATTCTRTCAGCAAGCAAAGCTGTAATAACAGCTGTGTACTAGAGCAAGTATATTATGAATCTCTAGATGAAGCAAAATGCACGCTGGCTTTTTTTAATTTTATKCACTTCTTTGGTACTGCTTCTTCACAAAGGCTGCTAAGATATGTATACCTGCTAAAAGCTTTTTCAGTACTCAGGGGCTTTATTTTGTTTATTTGGGTTTTTGTTTCTTGGTTTGGAATTTTCAGGGGTTTTTTTATGAATAAATTTTCTCTCAATCATTTGATCATTTTCCCAGTGATGTTTGTACATCACACAACTGATAGGAGTTGGTGTCTAGAGAAACCTGTGATCAAATACCTCTGAGAGCTGGCTTTACATGACATCTAAGTCGACTCTCAGTTGCTCTGGATTCACTACCCTGATGAGGARTAGCTGATTTATTCACATGCTGCAGAATGTTTCTCTGTCAGATTTCCTCTGCACTCACSATTCTGGTGGAACTTATGACCAGTGTAGCTTCAGTGCACAGGATTTACAGCATAGGTGGATACATGGCTGAAGCATGAAAAGATCTGTATAATCCAGTCTGAAAGTATGCACATTGTACACCAGGCTTTTACTGATGGTTTTCTGTGAAAATGCATTTTATTTATTTCTTGCATAGTTCTCCTTAGATTCAGAATATGAAGCAATTTTTTATGGGTTGGAAATAACACTGAAAACTTGGTTTTGAGTAATCCAAACCACCTTTACTTTCCAAATTTTTATTTTTTTGTCTTAATTATGCTTCCAGCATCAAAACTTTTGGGCAAGTATACAGATAGTCACCAAACAAGGATATGACCCACAAAATCTCTAAGTACAAAAAAAAGTAAATAATAAACCAGTAACTCAGCTGTTTAAATTTAAACAGGTTCTTACTGTCATGTCCTTCTGTATAGTTCAAGCATGGTGCTTCTTGCACAGAGTTCTGTATCACACACTGGAGAGATGGGAAATCTCCAGGCCTGATGCGCAGTAGCCCACATTACCTGTCACTCTCATATCTTGCATTGATTTTTAAAATATTTTTTTCTTGTTTTTCTGTTTTTCATTGTATCCTGCTGTTGGAGTTGTCATGCTGAGACTTTATCCTTTCCAATACTTGTATCACTGCTGAATGCCTGTGTATAATTTTTACACCCAGCTGTGGCAAAAGCATGTGCTATTAAGATGCAGAAGAAAGGTGAGAATTCCTTGCTGAGGCAAGTCCTTAAAAAAATAGAAACATTATACAAAAGAAAATACCTTTTTGCAGTCATTGAAAGCATTTTAGGTGGATGGATGATTTTGTTGTTTTGGTTTTTGTTGTAGTTTTTTGATGATTTTTCTTTTTAATTTTATTGTATTATTTTATTTGACCTTGTCAAATTTATCTTCCCTCCTAAGTTAAATAGAAGTGTTGGGAGAGATTTAACTTCCATACATTCTGTGAATGAGTTCTTGTTTCTTGTTTTCCAAATTCTGTCTGTTTGCAGTGCAAGGCTAAGCTCATTTTTCACAAAACCTTAACAAGGAAATATGAAGGATTTTTTGATTGATGATGCATATTTTTGAGTGACTGACTGCCAAATAGAAGAGGGAGGTAAATCTATTTTGGAAATATGAGAATGAATGCATAGCCTTAATAACATGGTAGGAAACATTTATAAAATTGGATGTATTCAMGATATAACCCATAATACAGTCTAGTTCTAGTGATCTCTGACAGAAGTTTGAAGAAAGGAGACTTGTGTGACCCTGAGCTTGAACAGAAATAGAAGAAAAAGTGCTTACACTGTGATGTGAGGAATTCCTGCAAATATAGTCTCTGTCCCCAGAGAAGGGCAAAATACTCTTCCTTAGCAACTTAACAACAAAAAAACTTTTTCTTCTTGGCTATGGTTTATTCTTTCATCTTTGATGCTGTTTGAAACACTATCATTCTTTCTTTTAGTGTGCTAATTATATTTTCAGCTTGTGGTCTATTCCAACATTTGTATTTTTTGCCMTCAAACTTCAGCTTAACCAGTTTTTCCTCATCTTGTATTGGTATGGGTGATGATTGCTWTTCCCATCTTATGGCATCTTCTTAACAGGACCTTTCTCCACTTTGTCAATTTAATTTTGAATTTAATCTTTTCCTCTGATGTGCCTTCTGTCCCTTCATTCTTGATGAAATCTGCCAGTTTATTCAATCATCCAATTGTTAATGAAAAATATTGGACAGAGAACACACCCCAGTACAGCCTGTTAATACATATTTCTCATTTGGAGAAATCATTGACAATTAGAGCTTGGTCAGTTTTCTCATAACTTCAACATTATTCTCATAGAAATTTCACTTAGACTATTTTTTACAAAAATTACATTGGAAAAATAATGAAAAATTATGTCAGATGGCTTTAAGTTGGGTATTAGAGTGTGCTTTTCCTCTCACCTTTAGGCCCTTTACATTGCCAGAAGAGCATTTGAGATGTCTTTACATGACTGTTTTTGACACTTTCTTATTGGGTCTTATTCAGCTTCTTGAAACTTTGTAGGTATCAATCTTGATTATTTGGCATTTTTCTGCAAATTAAAATGTAACTAGATTACTGGTAACTCTCTAGTTTTCCACAGTTCTGGCTTTTATAGGCAGACTTTTTATTTGCCTTTTCCTAATTTTCTAACAATTTAGCTACCCTCTTCAAACTCTCAAAGAAAACTCACAACTCAGACTGCTGGATTGTTTGGGTTTATTGGTTCATTGGCTTTTTTTTGTGTTGGTTTTTTTTGTGTTGTTTTTGGGTTTTTTTTGGTTTTTTTTCTGTTTGTTTGTTTGTTTTTCTTGTTGTTGGGTTTTTGTGTTTTTTATTTGTTTCTGTTATTGGGTTTTTTAACCATTCCAGAGCTTTGCTGTCAACAGACAATAATCTTGTGGCCTTTGTACCCTTAGAGTGTTGCATATCAGTCAAATTCATCCTGACTCCACTTCAATATTTTTTTCCCTGCTGTTATTTATGGGCATAACAGTGAAGAATTGAAGGGGAACTGCAGACATTTATTTCCTTGTGATATTTAGATGAACAAGTGGTGATAAGTAGAGCTAATGGAATATAACTAAGTTTGTTTAGTGGAAGAGCTCAGCTCAGCTGCTTTCATAGTTTTTCAGCAAATAAAGGAGCATTTTAGTGTGCTCTTGCTTAGAAGGAGTTCTCAGRTCAAGTTTGGATCTAAACCCCCTGCACTGCATGCTTGTAAGGTTTTGCAGTGTCTGTGGATTGTCTGTCTCAGCTGGGGAAGATTCCTTGCTTCAGAAAAGGACCTGTTTCAAAAATGCCTGTCCCATCATAGGCTTCAGAGTCTGCACTCAGTGCTTGGGGACAAGCTCTGGTGCTTTCAAAGTCCTCAGTAGAATGTCCCACTCTGAAAAGGACACTTCAAATTCAGGTTGCAAAGCAGATTAGGTTATTTCTTTTTCTCCACTTGTTAATTTTTCCCATGTGAATTAGGTCAATTATTAGATCAGGTGAGCACAGTGTTAATTTAACTGGGGAGATTAATTCAGTGTCTGATCCCCTAATTCTTTCATTTTTCCTGGCTATTTCTCTTTTTTTCAAGACTTTTTTTTTTTTTTAGTTTCTGTAAAAAAAGAAGACTTTACATTTATGTTTAGTATTTCAATTTTTCCTTGCCAAGCAAGTTCACAAGAAGCAGTTCCATTTCTTGCAGGTAAAGATGAGGTATTAAGGTGAGTCAAAACTCCCTGTAAACTGCAAAATTGCATGAATACAGGCACATRCTATTGGGTAAAGCCATGAATGGGGGCAAATTCAGCAAGCATCTGAGTATTCTCTTTGACAAATATCAGCTGAATTTATGAATTCTCTGCTGAAAAGATGCAGTACACTGCTCCCTAAACATAGTGACAGGTTTAATGTTGTCTATGCTATTAAAAATGTTCTTTGAAGATGYTGTTTCTGTTTGAGAAAACATGTATGAATGCAGAAGACCTGCAAATTACTAAAAAAAAATCCTTCATAAGCATCAAAAAGAAAAAAAGAAGCAATACATTAAAATCTGCCTTGTTAAATTTTTTGTACAGAATTCTGCATTTGTATGTAGTTCCTTCAAATGAAACAATAGRCATTGAAACCACCATCATTTATCCTAAGTATCCAAATTTTTACATAAGATATAATCTTGGTGATGCATTTCTTAATAGCCAAAAATAACAACCCTGAGTAATAGAAGAACCTTGATTATGAACATGCCTTTCATTTTCTTGTGACAAGTGGCACACATGAGAATGTGCMTATGAACAAAAATTGGTTCAAAATTATGATTATAAGTTTTTTTTCTCTTCATGTCTCAAACTCTGCTAAAGTTGAAAAAAGACTGAGATACTGCATGAAATCTGCTGAATAATCTGATTTGATTATAATTATTATAAATTCTGGAAAGCTTACAGACACCTGTCTGTATTTTATTATAGGGAACTCAGTTTTGCTCACATAACTTTTTCTCGCAGTTCTGTTTAGAAAATTTCCACTTTCTTATTTGCATGTGTATGTTCACAGCTTTCCTTTCTACACCTTAATGAGTGTGAACATTTCTCTGTGAGCTGTCTTCCTCAGAGCTATGACAGTGCTGCATGCTACCCATTGAGAAATCTTTCTCGAGGAATTGAAATGAAGGGAACTGGGAAATTGTGGTAAATTATAATTACATTGTAATTAAGAATAGGACTGAAAAAGATTTTTTTTCTGATGTAGGACCAACTAAATATTCCTTAGAGGCATGAAGCTATTAACATGCTAATGATTTTTTTTTTTTTTTTCATTCGGGCCAAGTTGTAGCCAGCACAAAAATTGCTAGTATTGACATTCAAAAGAGTTTTTGAATTGCTAAGTGGAAAATTGAAGAGAAATTGATGTTTTACAGTAGAGTGGATCTTTGATTAAATGTTACATGCAATCACCAGTTTTCCCAAAAAGGTGTGGAGTGTAGCACACTTCAGGAAGTACTGTGCTAGTACAAATTTTATACTMCTTATGTGAATGTGTTTTATGGGAACATGGCTAATATTGTACTCTGTGGATCCCTATTCCTACTTCAATGTCACTTCACATTCTGTCAAAAAGWGGAAGAACCATGAATAATTGCCAGAAAGAAGAACAATGCAACCCAGACCTATGTCTCAAGAAACCATATTATTTTCAGTAAAACAATTGGGAACTTGAGGAATGAAACAACCAGACAAACTCTTGKTTGCARGAGAACTCATGTCCCATCTATAGCWGCAKGATTRTACCATGATATACAGTTAAGTATTCCTAAAATTCAGTAATTTTCTCTTATTTTTATAGCTTGCTATTGCAACAGACTTAATATGATTTYTTCCAAATTTATGATTTGTGGGAAGAGCCATCCTTGCTTATTTTGTTTGTTTGGTGAATAATTAGTGGAATTGCCTTCTAAAAGGGCAGAAAAGGCCCCTTGCTTGTCATGATCCTTAAATCTGCAATGCCAAAGCAGAGGATGAAATGCCTGTCCTTGAAAATTCCTGTTAAAATACTCTTTGTGATCACAAAGATGCATAAAATGAGTGTTCCTATTGCTATTGTTGACACAGAAGAATTGATGTTTACTAAGGTACATTGGATGTCCCKAACACCTGAACAAGATGACTTGCATTTCTTTTGTTTCCTTTTGACAGCCAAAAGCGTGGGTTTAATATGTTTTAAATCAAATTGCTGGATTCAGARCAAGTTCATTAAGGACTTTGATAATGAAAAATTAGAACAAGTGAATTGCTTTTCAACATGAAACAAGACAAGCACAAGTTTAACAAGGTTCATGAACTGGACTGAATTTAATAAGCTGTCCTTATCTTCTCTTTTATGTTTTTAATTGAAAGAATATGCAAATCAAATAAAAACTCTGAGGATGTGGACCCATAGAAATTAAAGATAAGTGGTGGACCCTGAAGTCCTGAGTTTCARTTTCTGAAGAGGGTTGATGTTCACCAATTCTGAGCTTTTCCCCAGTGATAYGGTTGGAGGTTTTCACATAGCCAGTAAAAATTTTTCAGTGAATTCTAGGTGAAAAATTGTGTAACTTTTGGAGATGGTGAGCTGTCGAAAAAATGCCTTTGTTCCTCAGTCCTTGTCTCTGAACTGTATTTCTGTTATAAAAAAAAACAAGAGTTAGGAAGCTGGCTTGTCAGACTACCCACTTGCTGCTGTAAATCCATGTCCCTCTCTTCTCACCCCTTCCCMGGAGATTTGGGCTTTATGCCTGTGCTGGGAAACCTGCATGTCATCCTCTTCTGTCAAGTCACAATATTTGCAACAGTCTCTAGAAGTGAGCAGAGCCACTATTTTTGTACAAGAYGGTGCTAAGTTCAGTGGTGGCTTTGATTATGCGGAATTCAGACAACAGACACTGGAAATACCGCAGGCAAATACAATTAGGATGAGCCTAATTCAACTTCTTTACTAAACTACAAACAATAAGCATTTGTTTATAAAAGTAACTTTGTTTCTATTGAAGCTCTGAAGCAATTTAGATGGGGGAAGCTCCCCATGGAGTTGTTATAGGTAGGATTATCTCTGTGTACRTGTGGGAGTGCGTGTGGGTGTTTGGTAGGTGACATTGACAGCATTGTGAGCGGAGTTCAGTGCACCATGGAAATGATGGAGAGGTCAGGGAATGATTCATCTGTTGATCCTGTTCCCACTCAGCTCCTGCCCCGGGGCACCAATGGAGTGTGGTGGCTGAGGACTGACAGGCTTGGGCTTCATGGATTGCCATTCCTGTTGTGCAGCCGGCCACCGRTTTGTTCCAACACAAGTTTTGGTTTGCCCCTCTCTGCACTGGTTTTGGTTTTCAAATGTTAGGACTTCCCTTTTCATAGGGCTGCCTGAGCTAACAAAATCCTCATCTTAACTTTTATCCCTGTGCAGGCCACTCAGGTTTTATGTGCTTGCCAAGACAAATACGGTTGTCACTCAGTTGGGTTAAGGAACATCACAAGAATTCAGAATAGGGTTCAATTCATCCCAAACATGATACAATATGTTCCTGAATTTAACCAGTGAAACAAAATCCTGAAATAATTTATTTATTTATTTTTTTTTTTTCAAAGTTGAACCATAATTGTCATGGAAACACGTTTCTTGCCAAGTACCTGTATTCAATCTATTTCTCACCTACAACTAGCTTCTCAGTGGGTAGATAACACTTAGAAGTCTGAAAAGATAGATCTACCTTCAACCTACAAGCCTGTCCCACCCTGTTTTGGTAATAATACTCAGCTGTTCTGTCATGTTGAAACCACTAAACAAATATTGGCTAATTCACTGAATAATTTAAAGAACAAAGTATACTCCCAGCAATGCACAGGACTGTGTTTAGCACATAGTACAGCAGCAATACATGGATTTCAAGTATTTATAAGAGATTTAGAAGATGTATTGTATTGTCATATGGTTAACACATTTGGAAAAATGTCTTAATCAGGTAATTTCACATTATAATGACTGGACTTCATACTGCAAAATGGCCAAAATGACATGTTTTTTTTTTTAAAAAAAAAGCCCATGTGACTACTGAAAAGTCCTTGCATGTTTCTGTCATGTAATGATGTTTTTATGATTGAATAGTACTTTAATTATTATACAGTGATTCTGTTTTTTTTTTTTTTTTTAGAAATTACAGAAATACCTATGTAAGTTAGTCCAAAACAATCAACAGAGCATACTAATTGCAGGTGTTTTGTTTTTAGGCTCAGTTTGAGTATCATTTTGAAAATCTTAACCCTTAGAAGAGATGGCACAAAAAAATACAGCCCTTTTGTCAAAGCTTTAATAATGGCCTAAAAAACTTCTCTGCAGCAGATGCAGACACTGTACAGAATAAAACAACTCATAGTAATTATTCAGCAGTTTCTTGGGAAATACCATTGAAACTGAGGAGTAAATCATCTTTTCAGAAGAGTTTCCTTCTCTGTCATACTTTCAGTTTCTAAAATTTTATATCCAAAATTCAAACAKTAGCCTTTATCTAAACACTTGYCTTTTTCATTTGGGGCATTTCTGGGATTTTTTTTTTCTTCCAGATAAAAAGCACTAGATTATAATGATTGCAAAATTATTTGCTCTTTTTCTAGGCTATTTGTGGTATTTTTTCCTACTGAATTCTCAGGTGGCAGAAAATCAAATAGTCTTCCATTTTCTCTTTAAATAGCAAACAAAATGGGAACAAGAGGCTATGAAAATTGCTGCTGAACCTCTCWTCATGCTGGACATAATAGGATGCTAATAAATATCCCTCTGATATTCAAACAACAAAGGTTTTATTTTTCAGTTTTCTTTTAAACTACTATAATCTCTGAAAAAAATAAARTTGCATAGAAAAGGTAGAAAAGCAGAGCAGAGGAAGGTTGGAAAGAAAGCAGAGAAATTGTCCATTAGTGTTAGAATCTGTGTTGAGTTCGGAGACCTGAAAGCATGAATTCAAGTTTTACTTGACAACTGCATGACTGAATAGTTTTTCTTTGTCCTGATGAAGACAGGAAATGTACAAGATTTACAGATAAAATAAAAGGCTTTCAGCGAGGTTGCTGCTGGCAGCACAGAGTATTGTTCTGTAAGGTATTTTTTTCAAGCTCCTACAGGTAATAAAATATAATCATGCACATATCTAATTCTCCCAGCTTCACTGCTGTTTCCAATGCTGAAATATAGATGTTATCTACATCTTGGTCTTGTATTCTAAAACTTAATTTAAAATATTTCTGCAACGTTTGTAAGTTTAGAAAGATTTGGTTTCTGTTGTGTCTCTATAGGCAGTCTTTCCAACCCATTTTCATTTTTCATATGGTGCATGTTTCCTTCAGTGTATTTTGAGAAAATAATACCTTTTGCAATAGCAATGAAAGAYTTTTGGGCTTCATAATAATGTGGTTTTGTCTGAATATTCTTTTGCTACTGCTTCTTTTCTGCCTCTGGAGCTGATAGAAAATTTAAGGTTATGAATACATCTTAATAAGACTGTTCCTCTTTAAAGGAGGAAGCTTTGTGTGATGAAAARTTTCTGTGGTGAAAAGTTTTGTGTAATGAATCTTCTTGGAGAGAGTGGATTGTATCTCACAGTATGGAAGCAGTTGGGGCTGTTGCAGTAATTGGAAGCATGATGGKACAGGACTGCTCTGCAGCTTAATGCAAATAGTCATCTCCAAATGAAGAACTAGGAGGAAGCATAAAATAAGTTCTCCAAGAATAAGTAAYCCAAGAATAAAGCTCTCTTTGCTTTCTGGGGAAACTTATTTGAGTGATTAACAACACTGAGTCAGGACAAACAAATCAACCTGGTGGAAATGATGTCAAGTAGAGTGAGGAACAAATATGAAAGTGAGTGTGAAAACAAATGTGAGAAACTTAGCAATATTTGGTGTGTTGCATAGCTAAGGGCGTTACTGTTGTTAAAAATGTGGACTTCATGTTGTGGTCAAGTTTAATGCAGAGCTGCTCAGAGAGAAGAAATCAGAATCAAAACGAGTTTCTGTAGGGAGACAGACCATGAGACTGTCAAGAAGATACATATTTTCACTTCATGAGTTTCCTGAAGGTCAGGCTTAGGATGCTKTCTTTTCTCTTTGTTCCTTGGCATAAACCTGAAATGTGGTTTGACGTTCTCAGTGTCCAAAAATTTATGCAGTTGATGTTAATAAAATACACACCAGAGCCCTAACCAAGCTAACATCTACAATATCAAAGTGAATTTTTTTTAGCTTCTTCATGTATATGCATAGATACACTTACTTATCTTTCTATCTTTCTGTATCTCCCCCCTATTTTTTTCCTTTCTATTTTTCTTTGTCTTCACTGATGAACGGCTAGTGGAGTGGGTTCTTGTTCCATATTGTGAAAACAAAAAGCTCTTGCATACATGCTGAGAAAAATGACTGGTTATGGAAGTAAGTAACATTAGCAAGTGGCTGCCTTCATGTCCTCTGCTTCTTTCATTGCTCGTGCAATTGAGYGGAGCTCAAAATTCCATATCTGAAGGATGAACTCTGCTAAGTCAGCATGATAGGAAAGATCAGGGTTGGAATAGCTTGGTTTCGTTGTGCTGTTTTATGCCAGAATTTACCATGCTTGATTGTACATTTTATCAGGGTTACTGGTTTTTATCTCTGTAGTGAGCAGAAGGCTCCTGCAGGCAGAATAAAAGGCTCTCAGGACATCATTTGTCAGCTAATCCCTCTGTTGAAAAAATGCTCTCTCAGGAGAAAAAAATCCTGTGCTATATTCGCAGTTGTGACAAAATATTGTGCCACTGTGAAAATTACTCGTACCTTGGGTATTGGCTGTTCTCTTTCATTTYATACTTTGCCACTGGGGCACTTGTGCTTCTAATCAGCTTGCCCTCAGAGGGGACCCATCCACCTTCTGGTATCTCTTGATGGTGCAAGGGGCGACAGCAGGAAGAGTGGCAGCTGCTTTGTTTCCCACCTGTAAGTCTGGCTGTGACACTTGGCTGTGATCAAGCACCCACTGGGTGACAATCACATGGTGTTCACGTGTCCAGCAATGCCAATCACATGGCAAATATATCAGGTACAGATGCCGTGACTGCCACGTGCCATTCACGTGCCAGTTGTGCCCCCGGCATGTGTCATTCACACATCCATCATCTGGCAATCACGAGCCCGATGCTTCTGTGCAGAACAAAATTTGAAATGTAGTCACTTAGTGTTGCTTGGGCTGTTGCTCTCTTTTCTCATTAATATTTAAGTTTGTGCRAGGAAATTGAAAAACTGTTGTCACTTCATTTGATTCATTCTTAAATAACTGCAGACCCMTGCAGGAAGCGTTGATGTAGTAAGAGGTGTCCACTATAAATGATCACTGCTTTGGTTTGTGCATGAATTCTCMTCTCTGTGGAAGTTTCAGAAGTTGCTGAAGCAGCAAAAAATCAGTAATGTGGAATGAGGTTGAGTCAATGAAGGGTGATAAGTGTAGTGATCAATAACTGAGTGATTTGTGAAGAGTAGTTGATGACAGTGAGTGTGTGTTGGGTCCAGATGTGTTTGTGCTGTGGCAGTGGGAGCAAGGCATGCTGAACTGGAGAATTAAAAGTGGATTTTCTTTCTATACTGCAAGGTGGGCCATTCCCATTTTCCTCCTGGCAGTTAAAGATGCTTGCAAATGGCATTATTTGGCTGGATTGAAATAGTGCCAAGTAAAATTATGATGATTTTGTCTAAACTAGGGAAACGAGGGGTAGGATGGAGTAGTCTCTTGTGTRCAGTGGCTTAGGGGAAGGTCACTTGTTCAGTAATTTGGTTTTAGGCTGTGGTTTTGATGGCTTTGCTTACATGCAATGTTCTCTTCATATGCCTCTGTGATAAACGAAAATGCGGCAAGGATTTCAAATGGATTGCCATTAAATGAAGCAAAATTAAATGAATGTGTATTGAGTTTTTTTAACTTGGTTGCCCATAATTCAATAGTTTTTCTTCTATCAAAGAAAATTTTCAGGGAAGAAACAATACATGCGTTTACAATTGAAGCAGTAATTTAAAATTCTAATAAAATAAGTAAAATTCTAATAAAAAATAAGTCCAAAAGTTTGGACTTTTATTACCTTCTTGCACTTCTCTGATTGGTCACATGTACCTTGACTATTGATTTAGTGAATTGTAGCTTTGTGAGTCATACACTCAACAATGAAGTTTTAGCTATTGTAATCTTTGTACTTTTTAATCATTAAAGGTTTCCCTTTTCTGATTTTTGTCAGGAAGTCTTACTCATGCAGGTAATCCCATTAAAATTCTCTGAGACTGCTARTGTGAATAGTCTGGGTCTAAATTAATAAAAGAATCTCATTTCTATTCTTSTGGAGTAGATGTATATAAAACACTGAAAGTGCTTTAAGTGTTCTTAAACCCAAGCTGTAAAAGATACCATAAATTTAAAAAGTGACAGTTTCTATAATACATAGCAAGAACAGCAGAAATTATGGTGACTGCTGAGATGCTGAAATTACTGTGAATTTCCTTTAGTTAAAAGGAAAATGGGGATGTGATTCTGCTTTTTTTGCAGTATTTTTATGTCATTGTAATGCCACTGACTTCAATGGTTGTCGACTTGCATCTGTGTAGGAGTATAAATATAGATATTTATATGTATACMCACATATGTATCTCTTGCCACTTCAGGAAAATTGATCCAAATAGACGTCTGGGTTTTTAGTGGAGAGAGCACCATSTTGTAAAACTCTAATAGCTAAAGGTTGCTACTACCATTGTCTTTAACATGTCTTTAACTTCTCTAAGAAGTTAATTTACATCAAAGTTATGTACATGTCTTTGACCTGCAGTGTTTTAGATTGAGGTGAATTGGAAAAGGTAATTCTAAGGAAAAAAAAAACCTTGAAGTATTGGACAATTTTAATATTTTGTCAATTATTCTAACCTTTTGACATAATTTTATTTTTCAAAATGAGTTAATCTTGWAAATTTCTTACATATTCTGTCAGTAGTCTTAAATGACTTCTTCTGCTAACACATGCTTTATTGCAAAGTTGAGTCATCATTCTGAAAAAAAATTAGTTGAACAAATCCCAGGGGTTTTATAAATTTGTTCTATGTATAATAGAGTTTATAAGCTGCTTCATCTGAATCAGCATGCCTGCAGGAAGAAACTTCATAGGTCTTCCAGAGCTTTGAATTCTACCACGCATGACTTCTCAGAGCTTTTCAGCATTTTCAGCCTACCCGACAGGTTGAGAGACATTGCAGATGGCCAGCAGAGCTAGAAAGATTTTACACACTCAGCAKCAGTCATTTCAGCAGATCTCAGTGGCTGAGCAAAGTGCTTGGGCTTCCCAAAAGCATCAGCCCAGGGTTTGTGCTACGAGCACTTGGTGCAGAGAAGTGTTGCTGTGAAGGTCTCCCAGAGAAAGCTGGAATGCATCAGCTCTTTTACTTCCTGTAAAATAACTGTACTGTTATTCCCATGCTTTCCATGATTCCTTTTCAGAAATACATCCAATCATCAGAGGATGTTTCAGTGGGAAGCACTGATGCTTTTTAGTTATTAGCAATGCACGCTGTGTAAAGCCTAACAAAAAATAACATGGTGGTGGAATCCTGAAGGTGGTGGTCCGAGACAACTTTGCATGAAAAAGATGTATAAAAATAGACAGATTTCTGCAAAACTGGAAGAAATCTTTCTTATTTTCGAAGACTTTTGTTTTTGTATTTTAGCATTAGTAAGGCACTGTCATTGATTAACATATTCAGTAAGCTCCTGGGCCTCTCTGGTAGGTCTTAGGTTTTGGAAGATACTCCTGGACTGTGCTGTACAGTCAGTAATTTCAAACGGGGGCTGACTTTCAGAAGCAAAGTGAAGCAGCAGTTCCTGCTTTGTATGGAGGTTTGGGCTTGCAGTCTCTAATTTGCCCACGCTTTCCTGTATTTCCATACTTTTATTGTTGAACTGTATATGTCCAAATTCCAAATAGGTAACATATTTCAGAGATCTTGCATCCATAAACACTTACTTACAAAAATAATTCCAAACCCTCCTCTTTACAGCTAGCTTAAAATATTTTATGTGTGTTCCTTATAAAAATATAAGCAGATTTTTGCTAATATGCCCTGCCTTCATTTTCCACACAATTCAACAGAGGAGTGAATTACACTCATGGGAAAGTAATGCAAGGAAAAAGCTRGTGCAATAAATATCTCATTGCCCAGGAGGTCCTTTTAGGTCCTGATATTTTATGATGCATATTCCTGGACGTACACTGGCACACAGACTCACCCTGTGGGATTATAACAATCACGCCTTGAAAATATATTTACATTCTCTAATAGTGAATCACCTGAATTTATCCCAAATAAAAAAATAAATCATCCCAGTTTCTGTATTCAGTAATTAGATTCCTTTTGCACATTTTTATTTTTGATGCATAAGCGTTTCTATAAATGGATTACATCTGGGTACTGTGATGAAAAGGTTATTAGAAATGTGACACAGACAGATAGTCCTTGTGTTAAAATAATTCCCCAGTGGCAGAAGTGAAGCTCTACGTTGGCCTTGTGTGACTGTAACAAAAGATTTTAGCTGCTGCTCTGGGACAGTGTCATCCCAAGGAAACATAATTTGTCAAGGTCCCCTAATTTGTCTTTCAGATTTTTTAACCAATATATGCACAGGATAGCCTGATTTGCTGTAAACTGTTTTTAGATCCCTAGCAGTGATGAAGAGATTCAGGTAAATGTATAGTTGACATGCAGAAACATTATATCARCCTTGGAGATAATAGCAAAGTCATTGTCTGTCAGGTGATGTCAGAGAATATGCTTTTTAAATTCCACACAATATGTTTATATTTCTCAACTACAATTGTAAAAGCTACCCAAAAAACCAAAAATGCTGTAAACTCGCAGAAATTGTGTTCATATTACCACGAATGCAGTACTGAATGCARTATTTAAAGAAAATGCAGTCCAAAGGTTCAAGAATAAGATAAATGACAACAACTTGCACAAGCACTTGCAAAAACATCTGCTAACCTTTCCAAACACAACAGACTTTCACCTTGATATGTTTGCATTGCTTGGAAAATAATCTGCTCTCCATTAAATTCAACACTAAAGGGCCCAGTGGGTGTAATGAAGCAATAACATAGTAAAAAAAAAAATCCCTATACTTATAAATGCTGCCAGAGCTATCTGAATATTTTATAATGAGCAGATAATCTGAAAAAAATTGTTCCTGCTGTGAAAGTATAAATGATAGTGTTCAAACATAAGACCTAATTTCTCAAGGTTTTTTTTTACCAGAGATGTTTTTAGAATTACATTTAGAGAAAGGCAAAAGTAGATTTTTATTTTTTTTATTTAGAAATATCTTTCAAAGGATAACTGATTGAAGCACTAAAATGGCTCTTTTGTTCTTTTATGCTTCCTGTATTTTCAAGGTCTTCTGTTAAAAATGTGCACACAGTAGTTCCCTAAAACAAAAGTATCACAACAAGGTAAATGGTAATTATACATGGTGAATATTTCTATTTGCTAGGACCTCAGAAAATTTGAAAATTCAAACCATAAAACTCTGAAAATCTTTGGAAATTATGATAGGAATTCAAATGACAAGAATTAATAATTTCTACAATTGCTTAAATTTAAAAAAAAAACAAAAAAAAAAAAACAAAACCAAAAATTCCTGGTATTTTTCCTGAATTGAAAAGAAAAAGTAATCTTAATTTTAACTATCCCTTGGTTGTAGCTTTTAATTTCCTCTTCCCCACTGTTACTGYGATTATTGCCACTTTATTTTATTTCATGTCTAATGGCTGCATTTTTTTCTGCGTAACTAAGACAATTATTATTCTTTATTTTGCAATGTTTGGCCTTTTTTTGGAAAATGGTGGTTTATTTTTTAAACAGAGTTTCCACAGTTTATTCACATGGCTGTCCTTTTAATTTCTTTTTCTGTTTAATTTTATAGATATATTTTCATTCTTATATTTCCAAAATACTTATTTCTGAAATACTCAGTCACAAAAGAAAAAAAAAAAAGTGACCATGTATCCAAAGAGATAACCTATCAGCAAACTGGTCACAAATACAAACTGAAATTTAATTTTAAAAATTGCCTTCTTGGATACCGTGGTAGTTAGCAATTGTATTGGAGTGTTAAAAATGGAACTTACTTGTCTGCAAAAATGAGTTKCTCGTTATGCCCAAACAGCTGTTCATGTTCTTGCTTTCTGCTGAGTTGAAGTTTCCATTGGATATTTAGGTACTGGAAAAACTCAAGATATTTAAGGTGGAAAATGGCACTTACAGGATATCTGGATGACAGGTTGTAGGCTGATTTCRTGTATCGGAATTGATCCAGAGAGACGGAAATAAGTGATTTTTATTTATGAAATCAAAAGTAGCATTCTTGTATCAGCAATGGTGTAGCCAGCAGGACCAGGGCAGTGGCTGTCCCTCTATAATGGGCACTTGTGAGGCCACACCTYGAATCCTGTGCTCAGGTTTGGGTCCTTCACTACAAGAGGGACATTGAGCTGCTGGAGCAASTCCAGAGAARGGCAATGAAGCTGGTAAAGGGTCTGGAGCACAAATCTGATGACAAGCAGCTGAGGGATCTGGGATTTTTTAGTCAGGAGAAAAGGAGGCTCAGGGGTGACCTTATAGCTTTCTGCAGGTACCTGACAGGAGGGTGGAGCCAGGTGGGGGTCRTCTCTTCTCCCTTGTAGCAAGTGATGGGAGATGTCCTCAAGTTGTGCTAGCAGAGGYTTAGTCTGGATATTAGGAAAAAAAACATGAACAAAAGGGTTCTCAAKCYCTTGAATAGGCTGCTGAGRAAAGTGATGGAGTCACCATTCCTGGGGTTATTTAAAAGATGWGTGGATGTGGCCCTTGGGGACGTGATTGATCTGGCAATGCTGAATTAACAGTTGGACTAGATGATCTTAAAGATCTTTATCAACCTAAATGATTCTGTGATTCTAATTTCCTATTCTATTTTCCCCCTCCCCTTTAAAACCTGTACTGGCTGCCTACCTTCTCAGAAATACTGCTAAACCCAAGGTTTTGTCTAGCAGAGGCAGCTTGAATTGCAGTCGAATGTTTCTGTTCCTTCTTTTTGAGCTCAGTCAACTCCAACTGTTGTTGACAGGAGTTTTGAGGCTGTGAGCACAATTTCCATATGTGGAAAGCAAAAATATGGAAAAAATAATGCACTTCAGGTTGCTTGACAACAACACACTTTCTTAGTAGGCAGAGCCCTCTTAGCTTTGTCAGCTCTGTCATTTGTCATGGTAATTACTGGCTTGGGTACAAGGTACCACAGGGTGTTTCTGGTGGAGAGGGAAGTGACGAAACACAAAACTGCTCACTTTATCTGCATGGAAAAAGCATCCCTCTGGACCTGGCACCCCACATGTAGCTGATCCTGTGTCTTTTTGGCCCTATTTTATGCAGAAATCTTTGTTTTCATAGGGACCGCTTCTGAAAACAGATTGAATAAAGAGCAAATGAGGGAGCTTTTGTGGCTTGTAAGTCATCACAGTAGTGCTTCTCAGATTTTAGAAGCTGATGTTTGCAAATTAATTACTTGGCCTTTAAATAGTTCCAAACCACCCAAAGTGCTCCATTATGTTAGCACAGGCTTGAGAAATAGATATGTATTACTAGCTAATTGAATAACATATGGTGTTGATTAGTGCTTAGCTCTTTTTATAGAACTCAATTAAAAAACTGACTGCAGTATATTTTGAGACTATGAGATGTCTGTTGGTTGCTTCTGGCATGAGGGAACTGCTGAACCAAGAAATAATGAACTTTTTTTGGTTTAATCCATCTATAAGTTCCTTTAGGATCTCTTGGTGCATGTGGCTGTGATGGGAGATRGGCAGGGGCTTGTTCATTTGCTGCACTTTTCAAATGCAGCTTTTCCTGGAAGATTTAAGTGCTCTCCCGGCAAAGCAAAACAAAAGCCCAGGCTTTTCTTTTCTATGCTGTTGCTTAAGGTATGGAGATATACAATGAGACTATCTCAGATGGATAAATATCTATTCTTATAGGGTTCAGTTTGTAGAGATGCATTTCTTGGGAGGAGTCCTRGGACAGAGACATGAAGTGATAAAGCCCTCCAACCCCAAATAAAATCAATCTCATTTTGCCTCATTCCCCCTCAGCTCCCAGCAACAAACATGTGAGGAAAACCTGCCTTTTTAAATTTCAGTTGATGMAGTTTTTGCTTAAGAGATTATTTTCCTCTCAGACTTCACAAAAAAACAGCTGAGATGATGATGATGATGATCTTTTTATTATTCCCATGGATGATTGAAGTGGTATAGCAGCTAGTAGAAGTGATCAGACTAAGAGGAGCTGGRAGGATATGGAGAAACAGTAAACAAGAAAATAAGATGTTTCTCTGTTTATCTTCACCTCCACACCCCCTGCCCGCTAAGATGCCTCTTTTACATTATTTTATGTGGAWTTTTTAAAGAGAAAATTCAGTAAATATTGGCTTCAATTGTGATATGATCTGAGCTGTCTTAGGGAGACAGCAAGAAGAGATACTGAGTTTTATCCACAGTTTTATCACTGACTAGTAATTTAGCTCTTGGGTGTATGACCTGACAAACTCTTTCTTGATTTTTAGAAGCAAGTGATTATTCTCATTACTAAAACTTATTGGTGAAAAGCCTTCCTACAGTGTAAATTACTTAATGCATATATTTTCCAGATTTTCACATAAGATTTTATTGTATTATATACTATTTTGTATTTAAGTTTAATCTGAAAGGCTCAGGACAAAGGAGGTCCTGAAAAATAGATTGGTTTTTGAAAAGCATTCCCAGATCCCAGTAGATTCCCATTCCACAGTAGCTCTTCCACTGAGATTACATTCATTTGTCCATCCATCCAGAGAAAACGGATGAGTCCTGCAGCGTATCCTGAAGGTTATTCAGGTCATTTGGGAGGGAGTTGTGTTTTACAGACRCAGTGCTTTTCACCCCGAGTGACCTTTCACTGTTTCACTGTTTAGTCCTTTTTGTTGTGGGTTTGTTCTGCCACGGCCATGATGTGCAAAATGGGCTGTTCATGACCTAAATCATTCTGGGCTCCAAACCAGGAGCAGCTGCAATTGGCACCAAAAACGAAGGGCTATGGTGTTGGGACCACCCAGTGATAATGGGGGTGGAGGAAGCCAAAGATATTTTATTTTTGTGTTCCYGATCCTGCCCCCAGGCTGCCCTGCCCCCACCATCTGTGTTTAAAATAGATGGCAATACGATCATTTTAGGCTTCTCTCAGGAACAAATTTCTAGAGCTAGCATTTTATTCAGTGAGATCCATTAATCAGTAAAAGATTGCAAAGGCATATTAGCACTCGCTGAATTTTTGGTAAAGGCATCTCAAGTACCCAATGCAGCAGCGAGTTTTGAGCAGCCTAAGATAAACAGGAAGACCTTAGCACAGAGATACCAGCTTTGAGAAAGTTCCTGCCACATRGTTTCATTCAACATGAAAAATGTTCTTAAAAGGCTGATGCAAAAGTCACTGTGCTACTGTGACTTTTATCAACTGATGTTGTCCAATCACCTGAAAGATATAGCACCAAATTTATGGAGTTTGATAAGAAGATTCCTGTTATTACTAGAGGTGCTTTTTGTGTAGCGTGCCAGTAGCATCCCCCAAGTATGTGAAAACTGACACGGTGATGAATAGAGGATGTTGAAAATTGATCAATCTCTCTCTTTTTTCTTTTTCCCCCCGCTATTTTTCTAACATTGCAAAAACAACAGTTTCTTGAAAGCAGATGCTCTCTGTTGATATCTCAAAAAATTAGTATTACTATTATTACCTGCAAAAGTTCAGTCTTTTGATGTTTGGAGACACGTTACCACAGGCAGAGCAAGATTCATTCCATCTAACTTGATACCTACGGCGTCGACATCTGCAAAGGAAAAGGAAAACTTTTTTTGAGAACAAAACATCTGAGTTTATGCTTTAGTCTGTTTCCTAGTGAGATGGCTTTCCATAGGCCTACTTGGTGAAATTTAAAGTGCCTAGGAATAGAATAGGGTCTGGGAATGAGTGAGTGAGCCGCAAACATCTGCATCTTTGATTGCTACTTAAATGTCTTTCACAGTTTTGAAAGGCAGTATAAGAAGTCCCCGAATATTGTAATTAGTGGACTTTTGTCCTTAGTGGCCTGTCCATATTTTCTATCCTTCAGCTATTACAGGAATGTATTTATTCTAGCAATCTGTTGGGAAGCAGACAAGGAGATAGGCTTTAAGATGTATGGAATCATAGAATGGTTTTGGTTGGAAGGGACCTTAAAGATCAGCTGGTTCCAACCATCCTGCCATAGGAAGGGAACCTTCCACTAGACCATGTTATGCAAAGCTTCATCCAGCCTGGCCTTGAACCCCTCCAGGGATGGGGAGTCCACTGCTTCTCTGGGTGAGCTGTGCCAGTGTCTCATCAGAGTTAGAATAAGGAATCTTTTTTCCTAAAATCTAATCTAAATGCATCCTGCTTCAATTTGAGGCTGTTATTTCCCCTTGTCCTATCACTACAGGCCTTTGTGAAAAGTCTCTCTTCAGCCTCCTTGTAAGCTCCTTCAGGTCCTRGAAGGTTACTCTAAGGTTTCCCTGAAACCTTCTCTTCTCCAGGCTGCAACTGAGTCATTAATCAGTGGTGAGAGSTCTGCATTCAATACAAATGTCTTAGGTACACAGTGGTCTCTGGGATTTTTGTACTCTCTTAACCTCCTGAATGTACCCAACATATTTGAGTATTGTCTACATAGAGCCAAAGTCACAGTGACTGATACAGTTCTATGCTGATAAGATGGTCTGGAAACAGAATAATTAATTTTAATACAAATGAGCAAAATTTCCTTTCAGTTTTGTTGAGTGCAAAATACGCCATCGACTTGCAGCTAGGAAGGTAAAGAATGTTTCAGGGAAGGATGAGACTTCTAATCCCGTACTTTCAAGCACATTGAGAAGAGAAATCCCCAGGAAATAGCTAGGWTATCTAAGCCAGCAAACCCCACAAATTGCAGTTGTGCTGGTTTTTCACATGGGACAGTTTTCTACTTCACAAAGCTGYAATGTCGTGCAAAGTTCATTTTAGTGGTAAGCATCATTGAGCCAAAATTGAGTTCAGAGCCCCAGGAAAWACAAATGTAAGCATTTATCCAGAGTGCTWTTTAAACTGGCATGAAATTTTGGGATCTTGGTTGCCTAGTTCACTTATTTCTAGTGCACTGCAGGCTTCATTAGGGCCCCTAAAATTGAGAAGGTAGCTGTCTTTTAYAGGGAAAAAATAGTTATCTGCAAAACTGATGACTTTAAAAGAGAGGTAAACAGCACAGTCAACATGAACTCTTTGAGGGCAGGAAAGAGGGTTTTCATATAAAGCCTATCCACATATTATCAAACTAATAAGACACTGATAACAATTAAAAATTGCTTTTAAATAAAAAATTATAATTTTTTTTCTAACCATAGTTTTCCAATAGGATGAACAAAGCATTTTCCTCACCAGTCAAAATTGCTGCCTAAATATTTTTACTCCAGAAAATGAAAGTAAGCACTGAAGCATGCATGAGCTGAAGGCCTGTTGCTTTCATGAATTGGACTTCATGTGTGTTGGTTTAAATCTTTAAATCTTTACAAGATTTTATGAATTTGATTTTTTTCCCATTTCTTAAAAAGTACTAGTTGGAGTGGTAAATYGTATTTTAAAAGTATGTCAGCAAGTTGCACTCAAATATCTTCCCCTTCTTTATCACTTGTCATTTTTATTTAYTTGTCTATTAAGAATCATTGAGTAAGAATGGCTCAGAATGTTTAGACTGGAAACTGTTTTTTTTTTAATAAAAAATTTTTCTTAATGTTTTAGATTTTTTTTTTTTAAATTAACCACTTCTTGTCCAATCAGCATCCTAAATACTGCTATGTAATGCTGGCTTTACAGGAAGTGGTTTGCGCAGGTGTGTAATTTTTCAGTTAATATTTCCTTTAGCAGTGCCATTATATATTCAGAAATCACTGTGTATCGGCAAGGAAAATGGTGATGAACTGTGATAAATATTTCTGAAATTTCTGTTTTTATAGTGGTTACCTAAACTCCAGTTATAAATTATCCCCTTCYCCCTCCAGATTTGAGAGTGACATGGAAGCATACAAAAATGTGTTGCAGCTCTAATGGCATGACATGCTTTTCTAATGAAAAGATGCAYAAATCACTTACTTGCAATTTCCCTTATTTTATTGTGCCTTTATTGRGTGTGTATTTTGTAATATTGTTTTCTGGAATGAGATTAGAATGCAAGACACATTCTCTATACCAAAAAAAAAAAAAAAAGACTTTCATGGATTAGACTGTTTTGACTGGAATATTAGAAGGATGTAATAGCATGCTAATACACTTTATTAGGCTGCCAGATTGTGTGTGTAAATGTTTCAAAAAGAATGAGACACGAGTACGCATAGCATACAATGTTTAATTTACTTATTATAATTGCTTACAAAGTTTTACATCTTGGATGGAAAACCTGTTTTATTGCAGCAATCTTATGGCTATATGGTTAGCACTATAGGTCTAGAGATATACTGTACTTGTAATTTTAAATTCATACTGCTCTCTAGTGGGGAATGCTTTCAATGCAATAGATTTTATAGATATATATTAATGTACAACACATATATAAACTGGGATTACTAAAYTGTTACAGACATCTAGACCAATTCAGTAAAATTAGTTCTATTGTGTTAGCATTTTAATCCTTGTAGTACTTTGATTAAAGATTGCATTTACTAATTTAAAAATATTTTAGACAGATGAATCTTTGGAATGAGCAGTATCTCTRGCAAATTTCAGAAGGTTGAGAGGCTGATAGGTTTATTTCTCAGGAGAAATCTCCTCTTTCARTTAGGAAAAATATGCTATAGATCAGCTTTTGAAAACCTCAGGATTTCTCCTAAACTTCTCTAGTCTCATAACGACTTTTGGTACATTTGTGATTTTTAGGTCATTGTGATTTTTTCATGTCATCACTGTTGGTATAATAGTCTTGCTTTAATAAATAACTGCTTTTATGCTTTTCCTTGTCTCTTTCTGTAATTTTGTTTTGGAATGAATGGTTTAGCCTGCTTTCTCATCTCTTGCTTTCACCAGCTACAATCCTAGATAAGAGCTGACTATACACAGAAGCTGAAATAATACTGACAGAGTTAGCTGAGTGAGGTTTTAATCTACAGCAAGTGTAGATGTCCTCTCAGGCCTGGGTCTGTACTTTCTTAAATGAAATGGGRTTTAGTTAGCCTGAAAGAACACAGATAGCAATTAGATAGCAAGCAAATCTGAAAATTGAAACTAATTTGAATATTGATAGACTTTAGATTTGCATGTTTAGGCAAATTCGTCTTTGTGATTTGATTGGAAGGCAATAAATATCTTTAAATCCTTGGGAAGTCTGGCAAAAAGTTAAGCTGATGAAATTTRAGACATTTAAAGCTTTCTGAAGAATGATTTAGAGTATTTTGTTGTAATCAGACCCAAATCTGAAGGTTTKTTTAGACTTTTTTTAGATACTGAAACTTGTCTGGATTTGGTATTAAAGACCCATTTCCTTGTGTTGCTGTAATAATCTTTACTTGTCTCTAAGTTGATTGATTTGTCAATTAGAGACCAAATAGTATCATTGTATTTAAGGCTGCTGTAATTTTGTCACTCAAAGTATAGATTAGATTCTTTGTCTAGACCTTCATTTATTCACCAAGTCTGGGTGAACAAGCACTTTAAAGATTTATATGGTGTATAAAGGTCTCATCAAAATGCTAAGTTGGTGTAACATTTTGCATTCCTTGAATAGCAAATCAGGTTTGCAATGCTCAGAGCATTTCTTCACCTGTGCCACTTCTGCTCACTTTTAATTGCATGAGCTCAGGGTTACATTGGTTTCACTCGAAGTTCTGCAGATGGGATTATCTCCTCATTTCTGTAGTTGCTGTCTGRTATTAGCTGAATCGAAGTTAACTATCCATCAGTTGTAATCCTGGGAGGTTAAAATAGGAAACTAAGGATGTGTTTATTTGTCTTTGWACTACTCTAAATGAGAAAGTTATGAAATTATTAGACTTGGGCTTGGAAACAATCACAGGAAGTGGAGAGGGATGACTGCGGTTACTAAATATTTGATAAACTCAAGGGTGATGTCTGTGCATTCAAGCTTATTGAACTAATATACAAGGGGGATATTTTTTCTTTTGTGGATTATACCTTCTTCCCCCTTTTTTTCCTATTGGTTTTAGGTCTGTTTCTCTCACTTTTTTTTAATTCTTTTCAATTCTTGCAGTGTTTTAACCCTTTCTTAAATAAGTAATTGCAGAGATGCCACATCCACATCTGATGGGCTCAGCTTTGGGCACTTGGCTGTGAAGTTAGTCAAGTTACACAGCAGAACTAAAACACTTGAACAGAAAACAAGATATATTGGTGGAAATATAATGTTAACATATAAAATGCAAAAAATTATTTTATGTTTTTTAATGGTTTGCGGGTGTCACTATCTTGTCTATATTATTTTGTGTTCTCATCAGTTTTGTCTTGTATGTTGTTTTTCCTTCCCAGAAAAYATGAAGAAGCCCTGGAGCCCCGATTTACCAGTTGATAACCAGTCATACAATTCAGATTTCACATCTCTCCCAGACCGGGAAGGTGAGAAAGAATTAGCACCYGATGGCACTGAAGAAAAGAAGGAGAGAGAAAAGAAACACACCAATTTCACTTTGTGCAACGTTTGYAACATTCAGCTGAACTCTGCTGCTCAGGCACAAATCCACTACAACGGCAAATCCCATCAGAAGAGGTTAAAACAGCTCAGCAATGGAAATCTCAAAAGTGATAATGGTAAGCATTATAATATATAGATCTTTGCTATGTTTTGATCTGAGAATTGCAGGAGTGGGCACTATGTTGATATATATGAATCTTTATTTTATTCAGACATCAAGTTCTTTGATGTTAAAGCAAAGGTTTTTGGTGACTTCTGAGTGCTGGAGGTCATCCCCAGCATGAGCATCTGGCAAATAGCTAAACATATACCATCTGTGTTATTATAAGAGTTTTCATTTTATATTTTGTTTACATAATGATGTTGATGATTCAGCTTCTTTCTCATTTCATTTGCATTTTGATTGTTTTCAACATAATCAGTGACATTCCATATTTCACAGTCTACTAGAAAGGTTATCCTTGGTAGGGGCGTGTTTGTTTTTAATGAACGTAAGTTGGTTGTGAAATAAATTGAAACAAGTGCATTACACAGAAATACATTCCCAAACTCATTTCACTTTAGTTTGCTTATTCAGGGTTCAACCCATAGGTATCGCAGGTTTGTTTAAAAATCATGTCTCAAGTCAGAGATGGAAAACTCTTATTTTGACTTTAATTGATTTCATTGACAGCTTTGGACAAACGATTTTGTAGTAGGTGATATCCTCTTCTATCATCAGAGTGAATTGTCATCCTCAAAGAAAAACACATTTCTGGCTTTTTGTACTAAGGCAGATTAGATAATAGAGGAAAATGATGGCCACTGACAAGAAAAAACAAATTACCCTGCTAAAATTTTCTCAATTTCATAACAGGTAGTACTCAAYTTCACTATACCATGTGTAGAGTTGTAGTGCATTGTTCTATCTGCTTCTGTGCASCTTGTCAGAGAAATTATTGTCTTAATATAATGTACTAATATGTAGTATGTGTAATATAATGTAAAAGACTTTCAGACTTTATTTCTCCAGATCACACATGTTGCTTATTATTTWGTGCCTTGAGCTTCTTCCTGCCCCACCTGCAGAAGGATGTGCAAAGCAGMAATCCTTTGACAGCACTTCATATTATTATTTTAATGGTCTCTGCTTTGTTCCTGCTTTAAGTGTGGGGAATAACACTGATATGTTGCYGAAATATGATAGGTTGTGAGTGCTTTTCTGTGTATGAGATGTTGCTYATTTCCATGAAACACAACAATAAAACGAATAACATTCCCATAACATTGAACAGTACAATTAATTTTGTCTTTAAGTGGCAGGCAGGACTGCAACATTTGGCAATGGTCTGAATTCAGGCTTAGAAGAAAAGCTACTACCATTAGTAGGAGCTGTGGAAATGCATAAAGAAAGATTGATTTCCTAATTGATTAAAGGTACAATATGGTTATCCACAAATGCATTCTTTATAAAACTAAATAAACACACTCTAATTTATTGCTATCTTTGGTAAAGGATAAATTGTTATTGTTATTATTAGCACAKCAATTTTGCTAATGATAGAAAGATGTTTTCTGCAGTTCATTTTTCCACTTTAATCCATGATAATGAAAGAATTAGTAATTAAGCAATGTTGAAATTATCATCAAAGAGCTTCAATCATGCTTCAACATTTATATTCTGGAGAGGCTCAAACTAGCAGTATAGCAGCATATTTCTTAATTCCTCCTTGAAAGTATCCTATGTTGTGTAGCTGCGTTCATTTGCAGCCAGAAAATAGCTGATTGATTATCTAGATCTTTGTTTCAAAGTTAAGATATTTTGGGGGKTTATGTTAAACTTAAGGATTTTTAAATCTGGCATATCTTTGRATATCATCAAAATTTGTGCTCTGCTCAGAGAATAATGTTGGGTTGAGTATAAGGAAAGCATTTTTCCAATGTCATCAAGTCCAGTTCTCTTCAACTGAATGTAATAAATTAGAGAGACCAATATTAAATATTTCTTGCTGGAAGTTAGAGCTGAATTAGAAGTGAGTATTTGAATAACTTTCCYCCCCGCACTTTGAACAGAGATGGTGCTTGAGATGCTTTTTCTAAGTCAAGTAGAAATCAGAACATGACCATCCTTTTACAATAATAGGTTTTGTCATAACTTGTATATCTGAAATATGGGCAGTGTTTTTCTGACAAAGAGTTGTTTTGTTGATGAGACCCCAGCAAGCACAAGTGACATATGACCATGACTAAACAAATTAAGACTTGTCCATTTCTATTTATTATGTACATGCAAATGGTGTTTTTTGAAGGTCATTGATGTAACTGTTAAACATGCATAGTACTGTTTTTTTCAATGTGTGTTGGAAGGATACTTTATTTAAAAGAATGGTATTTCTTGTGTGGAAGTTTGATTGTCACATAAGACAGTTATTATGCTTAATGTCCAGGTTAGTGACATAATAATTCTAGCAACTAAATTCTGTTATAAAGCAAAACAATGTAAATGTTCTGCTTTATACATTATCTTCTAAGGTTTTGTCATCATAGTTACTCATTAAGTCTCATAACATATAAGTGAAGTATCTTTACTATGCACAAGGAAACCTAATTTCTAAATACAGCGTTTCACAAACTACTCTGAGTTGGATATGCATTTACAATGCTGACTGCTCACTTGGAACTAACATACGTGGAAAGGTTGGGAAAAATATTGGAGTTGTGATTTCTCATTTTGTTTCATCTCCACATTATTCCCACAAAGCTGGATAGGTTTGTGTATTTTTTTGTAAGGCGATAATCGGAAGGGAGGATTGATTCATATGACACAAAAGCTCATGTCTTGTTCCAAAATAATTTGCAATGGACTGCTGAACAGAGGTAGGGTTCAGCTGTATTAGCATTTGATTGTGTAATTAGAGTTGTCATGCTGCAGTCATCATCTTCCAGCTGTGTGAAGCAGCTTTTGTTTGTAGGACATGAATAACAGAATATTTACTATATTTGAATCCCTAATTTCATAAGGTAAGTTGCTTATGCGCAAATCCTGTCAACATCAGCAAATATGCAATCAGTAAATAAATGTGCATGGGGGGTTAAAGACAGTGTTTCTTTGCTGCTCTCTTGTTATCTGGACTGGGTTTGAACARCCAGATAAACTCTGAAAAGTGTAGCCAGTTGCTTATCTGTCTGCTTGGCAGCTTTACTGCACGATACCCCTGCGGTTCCTTCCTGGGGCAGAGCAAGCTCAGAGCAGCGCCCTGTGCAGCCACAAAAGTGATGTGAACCCAATGTTTCTCGTGTCATTACTTGGTACAGTGCTTTGTGATGACTTAACAGGACATAGTGAGACATCAGCACTTCTGTTACTGAACTGTATGTGCTTGGGAGCAACACAATTTTCTGTGTGCCTTCCTCCTAATAATTGCCTTTTATGTCACTTAAAAAGACTTCTCACACTTTCCTCATTATATTTCCTCAAAATATTCTTCTTACTGGTGATTTTTTTRCCTTTCTGCTCTCATGCACACAGCAGAAAGGTGACAACAAAGTCAGTGGAGGTTTTGAGTATGTTTTGGGATTAAAAGCGGGCAAAATGTAGTTCCTATGAATTCTGCTGACATTGCAGGACTTCTCATAAAACCAGCCTGGACACTGCCACAAGAGGTGACCTCTTGTGGGAAATCATTTATTCTGACCAGCCGGAGCAAAACTCACATTCCTGTTGAGAGGATGGAAAAATAACTCTGGATGCAAATATAGAGCAGTACCAGAAAGCTGATATTTCTAAAATTTTATGTAAACCAGAATTTCTGCTGTGCATTCTTTTGTGTAAATTGCTGAATCATCGTGAGTGAATGAGGCATGGTTAGGACAAAACCTAAAACTGCTTTCCTCTGCAATACTTCCTACAGTACATTAAGRTAACGAGTGGGAAAATAATGAAGGAGGTGAACAATGTTCCAAAATGAATATAATTCCTTACACTTTAAAAACTGATTTCTGAACCATTATTCTTTTGAAACATAGGAGGCAGTGAAGCATTTGGTGKTGGTTTATTTATMTAGCTCTTTAAATTTATAACCCAGACCAAAGACTATCCAGTTTACTRTKTTTTATTTACTATATTTTAAACTAAACCCAACTACAGCTTTTTTTTTCACTGAAATTGTATTGAAGTAAAATTTTATTGTAGTGTCAACAAGAACATTGAGTATATGRAAGAAAGACGCAAAAAAGTATCAGAACTGAATATCTTTCTTTTYCCCCCCTTGCTAATTTCAAAAAGCAGATCTCTTAATTCAACWCTAAATATTGCTTTAAATGAATTGCAAATGGATTGCTATGGTTATGAGTATTATGAAATATGAAGTAAAAAATTAGGAATGTTTATTTCCTGCATTTTATTCTTGTTTTTCAACCTCATTCARTAGTTGAATGTAGTTTTGTACAACATTCTTGAGATGGCAATTTCCCTAAATCTATGCACTAAATTTTTTTGCACAGTGSTCAGAGAAAATATTTAATCTTTTGCACCTTTTCTTTTGCATCTAAATCTGGAATTTTTACTAATTTGCAGGCGAGAAATCCAGATTTACCCAAACTGCACAGTTTCCTTCCTTGCAGTTTTGCTGTTTATTTTGTCTCTKTACTGCCTTTGCAGTTTACACCTGTGCTGTCAAGTTTTGTGATCATGAAAACGGATACCTTTAGGGGTAGACACATTCTTACTCTTAGGTGGTAAAGTACCGAGTTAAGGCTTTAAGGGAATTGGTGTCATCTGATCTTTTCATTGTGTTAGCCCTCCTTTCTGAGGAATAGGACTGGATGGAATCYTGGAGAATGGAGGAAGTCTTCTGCCAAAGTATATTTTCCTTCAGATAAGGTGATTTTCTGTTAATTTCCTGGCAAGTAAGAATTGTCAGATCAGCTTGAGATGTCCCTGGAAGCCACATCTCTTGCAAACTTTTTTTCTAAGTGTCATATTCCAATGCAAGAACTTCATGGCCAGTTAGCAGTAAATCCAAAATGTATTTTCCTCTGGTTTTAAGCTTCTAGTTTGTGGGTCATAGGTGCCAGTATCTTGTAAAGCATCACAGCAGGTTTCTTCTGGGTATTTGTAATACCTCCTAAATGTCAGAGCTGGAGTTTTCTGAACAAATAAGATTGGCTAAGGGCAGTGTGTTGTCACTTCTACTGCTTCCAAATGTAAATCTTCCTCCTTATTTCAAAGCATTTGTCTGTTTTCATTATGTTCRTGTTTCAGTTAGCGAACTGTTAACAGTTTCTGCTTTCAAGAGCAGATTTGCAGACAAGGTATGCTTTTAAGGCAGCATTTCTATTTGCAGAATCTTTTTTGGTTTATTCAGAAAGATAATACCACTATATCATCATCATAGTTCAGCACAAAGTTTTATCACAAGGTGAACGAAAGACTCTTAAGAGCCAGCTCCCACCAGCCATRTGAATGACGTTGTTATTTCCTCTAATAAGCATCGTAGGATCTCCTTSGTTATGTGAATATTCAAAAAGGATGAATGGATTGTAAATGTAGACAAACTTTTTACATGTGTGCAAGTATCCATGTGGACTTGCTGTAATTAGCTGTCTGCTATTACAGTAAATGCAAAGGGGCTTTGCTAGATTTTGATAAAGATCAGTCACAGTTAAAGCTTGGCATTGCAKCAAGTTGTGGGAAGGCTGTGGAGAAAGTTTATTGAGTGCACCTGGAATATCTTCAACAATGGATGCAATTACAGAGATAAAATATGTTTTAGCAATTCCCCAAACATCCTTTTAGATCTGGGGAGAGAAATCCATAGCAGTTAAACAATTTTTTATGTGACATGTCTAGTAAGTGGTCCACTGAATAGCATGACAGATTTTTTTTTAAAAATATAGGATCCTAAAGAACTGTGATTATTAATTATGGGTAATTCTTCAGAAGTTGGGAGATAAATAGAAATTTATGTCTAAATATACTTAAAGTATTTTTCGAGCTCCTTATTTTCATCAACTGTATTTAAGAATGTGCTTATGTTTTTTGTTGAAGCATAGTTCTGGTCTCAACTAGCAAATTTTTTTTTTTTGGACCACCTGCAGTGACAACTGGCTAAAATGTGCTTTAGCAGCTTATTATGAATCAAATTGTTTAAGGTGTGTGGAGAGGCTCAACCATAAAGAACATCTGCCGAGGGTCTGAATGAACCTCTAACTGCAGATTCAAAAAGTTATGAAGAATTCAATTTTCTGCCTGAATATAAAGCTTCACAGATTCTCTTTTAATTCCCCCAGCTGTACGTGGTGCCCTGTTTTTGGTACCATCTTGAAGCACGGTGCTTAGTAAACTGCCTTCATCCAAAGGACATGGATGTTTTTCCATGAACCATTCAACAGTGACAGCTGAAACAAGTTCAGAAGTCTGAGGTCCTTCTTTGCTGCCTTTTGCCAAACCTGGAGAGAGTTTCTGAGAGCCTTGTGAAGGCAGTGAGGGATGGAGTACTTGGAGGTGTCCTCARCTCTCAAAAAGGCTGCTGTTATGTGCAGGTCAGAAGGTGAAAATCTTCATCCTCTCTCTGCATTCAATCTGCCATACTCACGCATCTTACCCTGCATGTTCCAAATGCTGTTTTGTCACAGTTACTTTGTCCTYTTTAGCCATTGGTGACCTCATGTTTTCAGGCCTTTATGGTGCTCCTARGTGTGTAGCTTTTTCTTCCATATTGAAAAATGACTTCCCTTTATGTCCTCAAATCTGTGTTTAAAAGACCCTTGAAAAATTGGGACAGCCATCATCTTTCTTTTTGAACTTCTGCTTAGCATCAATATAGCCTCTTTTCAATCACTTTTTGCTTATTTTTCCCCTTTTTTTTTGAGGGTAGAACCTGCCATCCATCCTATTTATCTGGACTAGTTTGTCTCTCCACTTAAAAAGTAATACTTTCCTTAGGCAAGCGATGTCTTCATGGCTTAACTGTAGCAGGARCATTGATAATCAATTATAAATTAGCTGGATAAAGTTCAGTGATTCTGAGGGAAATATATGTCCATCCTGTTGTTTCTGAGCTTTGTGAGGTGTTGGTCTGCCRTTCTTTGCTTCTTCCTGAGTGTGGCACCATTCTCATTTCGGAGAAAGCTGGCATTTGATCCTGTATGTACAGATAACAAACTGTTGAAACCTGTTTTGCAGGCTCTCCATTTAGTTCTGCTTATATCACTAGGTCCAATATAGACTATGATGACCATGGCTTCCTTCCAGACCTTCTCAGTAACTTGTCTTCTGTTAATATGATGGGKTTTTTTTTCCCTGCACTGGCATCTGGTAGGCAACAGATCTTCTATGTGTCATGACAACACRCTAAGTTTATCAACATTTCCTGGTATTAATTTCCTAAGAGCTAGCTTTTCCCATATTCAGTTGTTTGATTACTTCAAATATAGGCCTGTAGTCTTCAATGAAGCTGTAAAATGATAACTTTGTGCGTCTCATGTAGAATTATTTTTTTAATTTTTAGGATATCACAGAAATCATGCMGAAGTTTTTAGCTATATCTGAGTAGAAGGAAAAAAACCCCAGATATCATGAGGTAAATTTCACTTATTTTTAGTCCTTTGATTCAAAATACAATGTCTTCTTGATAGTCATATCACTGAAATCTTCAGTTACTTCTTATCCTCTGGCATATTTCTCAGTGGGGGAAATATATCTCAAATCAGAGATATAAGACCACTGTCAATTAAATTAATTCCCAAACCCRTTGATTTCAAGAGAAAGAGGCAAGTTTCCTCTGTGGAGGAAATTAATTATTGATAGCTATGGTGCAAATGATCAATGAAACACAAATTCTAATCTACAGTTCTCTTACTGTGGGAGTGAGTTAATCTATATGATAACTTTCCTTTCTTTCTCATATTAATGCTTATAGGTTAGCCTGGCTGGAGTCTCCATGCAGACAGCATTATAGGTATATAGACATAATCAAGATTTTCTCCTAATTTTTCCACAAATATAAAATTAGAGAGCTGGAAAGATACACTAATTATAAGCAAAGCAGCTCACTTACTGTGTAGTAATACCTCGTTACTACCACTCTTTAGTAATACTTTGTTCTGTAATAAAAATTCAGATTTTTAAAATTCTTCTCTAGAAACTTTTTCAGGMTAATATGTTTTTAAATGCAAGCTCTCCCTGCTGGGGATGATGTATAATTTATTATACAGAATATAACAGCTTTTTGATTATAAAACCAATATGGAATGTTTCTTTTTAACAGGCTTTAGCAGCATAATGGCTATGAGATTAGAATCAAAACCAAGGCATTCTCTCTCTGTGCTGAATTCTAAAGTACTGTAGAAGGAAAAGAGAAAGTTAATAAAGAATAATTTTATGATCAAACCTTTTGTAATCTTTAAGCAATTTCATTCATAATGAAGTACAGTGAAAGGAAAACTGGAAATGTAAAAATTATTCACTTTGGTATTTTGACTGCAGTTGGTTAGTAATTTTGTTAAAGATTATTCAGAAATGGAGTTTTCTTCTGTTGACCCTGTCACGTTTGGGAACACTTAACATCTCATCTGTCCCTTTTTGGCCAGGAGAACTCCATTCCTGCCTTTGATTAATTCTCATTCCATCCCAAAAGAAGAAGCAGTATTATTAACAAGTGATAMAATTTCCTCCTTCCACTTTCATTCATTTCTCAAACTCAATAGAGGTTTGAACCTTAACAAGTTTCATTGTGAATGGATGCTTTTTCCACCTGGCAAACAATAGAATTTTGTCTTGGTCCGTGATTTTGTCTGTTCTAATAATATCCTAGTTTTTTTGTCGGGTATTATTTTGGTTTGCACCTTACTTTGAAATTATTATATTGGGTTTTTTAAAATTTGGTCACCAACCTGAAGAAAACCAATGGCCAAAACATGACCACASTTCTGATTCAACTTAGCTCTATTTTCCCTACATTTGATACAGCAGCTTTGCCAAAAACTGACCTGGGTGTCCTTGTGGACAGAAGGTTGAATGGGATTCATTAATTACACACTGGGACAGTTCTGTGCCCAGTTTTGGGCCCCCAGGACAAAAGAGACATCATTGTCAGGGACAGAGTGTGGAAGAGCATCACTAGGATGGTCCCAAAGCACATGACCCATGGAGAGAGGCTGACAAATTTGGTTTTATTTACTGTGAAGGAAAGAAGGGCTCATAGGGGGTCGTTTTGTACTCTTCATTGAAGGGTTTTTCAATAGAAGGTGTTTGTGTTGTTTGTGTGTGCAAGGGCAAGAGGGGAGCATCACAAATCACAGCAAGGAAAGTTCTGGTTGGATATTTGGATAAAATAATTCAGAACTTCACTGTARAAGTGGGTAAGCATGGGAATAAGTTGACCAGAGAGGATGTGGAAATGATTCTCTGGAGATTTTAAGAACACAATCTGATCCAACCTTGAAATTAGTTCTGCTTTGGGTAAGAGGTTAAGTAAATTCCAGCGATACCCTTCCACCTGAATTCTAAGGTTCTGTAGAAAATACTGGGAAAGCTACAGTTTTAAAGATGCAGAGGTCTACTTGCTTGATTTACATCAGGCAGAACCAAGATATATATAGCCAAAAGCTTAGATTTTTTCTTCGTAGGTGTGTGCTTAAAAAGGAAAAATAACCAGGAAAATTCCACTCTGAATGTCAGGGTGCTGATGGTACTTGGCAGAAGAAAARCAAATACAGTAAAATCTGTATTCATTGAAAAGCTCTGGGATGTAAAACAAGCGGTTGAAGCCTTTTTTACTATATTTTTTCATCAAATTGCCTGTAGCATATTCTCAGAACTTCTGTTGATCCATGTTGCAGTGCATCTAGTTAGAGATTATCAAAATAAAATTCTTGTCCTTCAAAAGAGGAAATGTAGGAACAAAGCTACTAACATACATGGATCTTGTTTTTAGACCTCTGTTTCTGTCATTAGTGGTGACAGAGGGAAGAATAGGTGCTGCAGGGTGCAGTACAGAACATCAGACACAATGTTGTTCAATGATGTTTTAAGGCAGATGTGATCTTCATAGCGGGGCAATATCAATAACCATTCTAACCTTCTTTTTCTTAAAAYAAATTAGTGTTTTATCTGAGCCATTGAATATTTCAATAATAGACTCTGTCATGAAAACACTGGAGTCATCAAACAGCTCCTTAAAAAAATTACGCAGTAACTGATATTGAATTTGTTTGTGGGTTTTAAAATTTTTTTTTATTTAATTTAGTATTTTATTTTCTGACCAATCACATCTAATAATGAAATTTAATTATTTTTAATTGAAAAAACTAATTTTTGTATGGAAACATAGCTTTCCATTAATAATCATCAGTTTCAAAAGTACCACACATCTGTAAAAGAAATTCCTAATGTTTTAAAATCTTGAAATATTTAATAAAAAAGCATTGCCATAGTAGTTTACTATATTTTATTTGATTTTATSACTGACTCTTTGCATGCCAGCGACCGTTGTCAAAAACAGATGAAATACACTTGAGAAAGCCAAAGGAAAAAATCCTGGAACTGTCAAGCTTTAAGAAATATATATTATTCAGAATTACAGTGTTGGCATTCAAAGACTTTTTACAGTGAAATTAATTCTTTCAAGAACAGTGGCAAGCCTCTCTGTTCTTAGGAGCACTCCAAAGTAAAGGATTGTGGAAACAAGCAATGTTATAGCTAAAGAGAGAATGACTAAATTAGTTTATAGCTGACATAGAAATTACACTATTTGAGAAAGAAACATTTTAGTTTTACCAACACTTAAACTCTTCTGGCTTGCAAAAAATTTAATTTCAACAGATTTACTATCTTGATTTTATCTCTATGAGACTCTATGTATGTTACAAATTACTTTTGATACAGGTTAAATTTTGTAGTATAGGTTATTGCAATCTGGCATATGCCTGTAAATCTTGTTGTAAGGGAATTAATCTGTTTATTTTTTATTTCCTTTAATTTTGCACTCAGCGTATCCTACAAATCCATTGACCACATAAATGACAGTACTAGAATGTGAGGCTAAATTTGAATATTTGTGCTTCTGAGTATAACTATTATATATTCATACATACACAAACCCCAGTTTATTCTTAGTTCTGCATAGGAATTTGTAAGTCCTTGGATAGTTTGCCAGAAAATTCCTTTATAGGGAGTGCATTTGTGCACCATCTACAGATTAGCCCAGAGTTCTGTGTGGTAGYGAGCAATTAGATTTTAATCTTTGAAAATTGTAGTCACTGCTGTTTGGTTTTTTTTTGGTTGGTTGTTTTGAGGGTTTTAAAATTTTTTTTCTTAAGTGTTGCAGTAATTTATTATTTAAAGGAATTTTCCAAACAGTATGTTTTTATTTTGTCAGATCATAAATCATACTCATGATGATTGCAAGTGAACCTCAGCAGGAACAGAGTTTTTCAAATGCCTCTAGAAAGATGACTTATATTTCTTYTAACTCAGTTTTCAGTAATTTTTATAATCCAGAAAACCTGCTCTTTCATGGTGTTGTATGAGGGGTTTTTTTCCTTTCTTAAATATTTATATTCTTCTATTCAATAAACTCAAGAAAGCCCCTCACACATTAGTATTCATATTACCTTAGAACTGATATAAATCAACACTTAGCAAGAATAGGCGTTATTACTTCTARCATCTCTAAAATCACATTAGCTGTTTATAGGGTTAATGAAAAATCCTATCTATATGCAACACTTATTTTTCCCCCTGGGAATACGGAGTGCTGTATTTACTATGCAGGGCTATTAAAATGTCCCTGCTATATTGTAGTAAAAATTTATATTCATTTCTGTAGCCACTCCTTTAAAATTTCTTTGGAGAATGGTCTTTATAATATTGCTTTCTTCTTTTGCTAACTAACTGTGGACGTTTTATGAAGTTATCATCATGGGAGGCTTCAGCATTCAACCTTATCTTATCCCCAAAGTTACCCAGAAAGAGACTTGTCACCCTGACTCAGTGTTTGTGGATATCCACGGGATTTCTGGTTAATGTGTTCTGACAGAACTCTCCATGCTCTGCAGTTCACCTGCTGCAGATGTTACCTTCAAATGTGCTGGGTGAAGCACCATGTGCAAACACAAAATGGCAGAACTGGTGAGTTAATAGAACATTTTCTTCAGAAAGACAAGGAGGGGATGAAAATAAATGAYATCTGCTTCATCCTCTATATTCCCTTGATAACAAAGTGTTTCACAACATTCTGGAAACAAACGCAGACAGAAATACAGAAAAAAACGCAGGAGGATTTTGGAATGTACTCTGTTTCTTTTGTGTACAAAATGACCTTAAGGGTCCTTTTCTCTTGATGTTGTGTAAGGTTGAAAAGCACCCACTGTGAGCCAAAGAAGCCCTATGGAAAAGACAGCATATTACCCATACTGAGGGCAGTAATCTGGACAGCAGCAGCTCCCTACCAGACCATTTTGCTGTTACAATATGTGAGATTAGGCTCAAACTGTTTCATCTCATGGAAAACTTTAGAAGGCCTTGGTTCCTGTGGAGAAGTGCTCTCTTTGGTAGCAAAATGCCCTTCACAAMACCCAGCTAACAGTGGCATGAACCCCTGAACAAATTCATATTTATACAGAATGAAAGGGTACTGATGGGGAGTCATGCTAATGAGGGGACAGTAGGATTTGGATGGGGTTTGGCCAATGCTTTTTCATGATTTGGAGGGAAAATTAGTCATTAAAATTCATTTTTATAGGATGGGATTAACTTGCAGTGGTAAAAAACAAATTATTACAGTGAGTAAATGAACAACTGTGGGTAAGACTGCAGAATAGGGGAGGGAACTGTGTGTCTTGCACGTTGAAGTAATTGAAAACCTGACAAAACACAGAATATATTTTGTTTCCGGACCATCTTGAAGCCATTAAGGAAATTAGCATAAATTTCCATAGAATTCATATGTCACATTAATTTGAGTGCCTGGTGCATACATTTCCTACTCAGATGGTGGGGTCCTTCTGCCAGACGCCGGCAGGTCTGTGTAAATTACCCAGCAAAAGCTGGAATGTTCTTTCATTGCAAGCTGACAAAGCGAAAGACATATGCACAAACCCAGTACTCTCCCCAGATCTGCCACTCTTTCATTCCTTCCTCCTTCTTCTTCAAGGAACCYGAGGAGAAGAATTCCCAGTCCTTATTTGAGGAAAGCTTCAGTGAAATGCTCATCTGAGRACTGCTGGATTTTGAGCAGGTTAAAGACTTCAAAGTTCGACTGTAGCATTTCTCAACTTTTTGGAGTCAATGATTCTTTTATTTTCTGCTTTGTTTTTAATCCAGACTTTAAAAATAGTTCTTCCATGCTACACAAGTAAACAACAAAGTTCTTAATAACTGTAACTGTGTTTCAAGAAAAAAACACTTCTGTATGGTATTTTTAACCCCCCTACACATATTAGCAAGATGATATATTGCGAAAATCACCTTTCCACCTGACTCAGCCCAAGAGAGATTTATCCCAATTTATTTATTTTTTTTTTCTTTAACACTAAAGTGCTTAGCAATGAATCACATATTTCATCTGAGGAACCCAGGTCTCCTTGCATAGAAAGCCTTGGGTGAATCTTGGAATTTTTCTCATAGAAATATAAAACATACCTAATTTTATATACTCTAAAAAAGAGTTAAAAAAGTTTCTTAGAGTACAAAAAGACCCATAGCATATTTGTTGTGTTGCAGTATCATCAGTTGTTCTTCTATCACTAGTTTAATTAGATCATGATGTGTGTGGAATTTTTTAATACCATATGGTAATGTTATATTTGCTATGTTGGCAGTCCTGGGGATGGAGATTCTGTTACTCCTACCACTGTGTAAGGCAGAAGGAATGTGAACACTCTAGAATAATACTATGAATAGCACAAAAAACTGGTAGCATCAAAAATTAAAATTAAAGTTTATTGCTTTGGGGTTCTTTGGTGTAAATTCACCTTGTAATATGCAGCCATTTTTCCTCTTTGCTTTTCTTTGTTGGTGAATCTTGACATTCAGGCATAACTTTTTATCAAATTAAATTGCAAATAAATGATTCCCTCAGTAGCTTCCTTTCTGCTTCAGTACAAACTCTCACTATGAATACTGAAAGTGTTGGCAGCTATGTTTTCATAATGTTTACAGAACWGCTCAGAAGTTTACAGCTTTTTTGYGTTTTTTACCTTTTCTTCTTTGTGAAGATCAAAGTAACAAGTTTTTATTGTGCAGTGGTTGTTAACATACCAAACCTTATACTCCCACAGGTATAGTAAATTCTAACATCCCTGGCTTTTTGCAATTAGTGAAAAAAGCCCTGGTGGGTTTTTAATTTACCTGGCAGCGCATTGCTGTTTGAAGCTGCTGCTGGCAAATTGTGGAAGGGCTTTTTCTGAGTAAATGCTTGGGGGCTTGATCTGTGATTTTTTAAATGCCTTTGGGAGGTGAGATCAGATGCGTAAGAATGTGATTGTGTTTATTTTTTACATGAATCCCACTGCTAGAGGCCGTCGGGATTTGCTGTATCAAAGATATTTATGAGAATATTGCCCTTGGCTACAGTTTGAAAGGGAGCAATGCAGGACAGGGACAGATGAAGGGTAGGCAAAGCTGGTGACTCTGGCCACAGAGAATGTTGAGAGCCTCCTCSATGTGGATGCCCTTTCTGATGCAGAGCACTCCAACAAAATAGGAGAGTGAGCAATATTCGGCAGTCACATTTCCACTTCAGAGGCTTGTTTGTGTGTTTCAGTTCCTGAATGTTCATAATTTCAGAAATAGCAAAGCATGACCAGGATTAATCACACAGAGTATGGAATCAGTATAGGCTGCTGTCTGTGCATGGCATCATCTTATTGGGAGAGCAGGATCTTCAGGCAGGGGGCTGTTATATTTAACCTTTGGTGTGAAGCAAATCTTTGTTATTTGGACATTTTGAACTTCTGTGTTCTTTCAATTTTCCTGCTTTAAAGGGAGGAAAAGGGCAAGWAAATGGCAGTATTATCTGGCAGGTTCATCATATCAGTTCCTCAACATGTCGAGGTTTAGGTTTCCCGTGAGTAATAGGTTGCAAAAATGATGAAGCCAGAATAAAGAGGGGAGAATTGTAAAATCAAGTTGTATCTGAAGTTTCTTTTACTGAGGGTGTGTTGTTCTAGAATGAAGAAGGAGTTATTTGCCCTCAGTTCAGCCAGAGATCTTGGGCATTACAAAGAATTGTTGGACTCTCTGGTCTTAAAAAGGTCTTTACCAACTGAAATGATGTTATGAACTAGCTAAAGTGCCATTTAAGCAAATTAAKAAATCTAACATTTATATTAAATGTTGCTGACCAGAGTTGTCCCATTATCTGTTGGTAATATACATCTGCTGATTTATAAAAAAACTATGTGCATGCACATGTGCACACACACACASAGAGGGTTTTRATTAGTTGCTGAAATAATGCATAAATCTCTGCCCCTTTAAATTTACTGATTGAAAAATGGAGAATYCCTGCCCTTTAAATGTTCAGCTTTCACAGAGGTTACAGTAAATCTCTTAATCTCCCAAGCACTTATTCTCCTCTGTGTTTTTCACAGACATTTATCCACAGGACATTCATTTCCAATCTGTATTTAAATCCAGGAATAACTATGTGAGCTTTGAGCTATCTGCTTTCATGCACTGCTAATGGGCTCTGCCACAGGAACTCTGGATGTGCTGGGGGGGTGGGGGGAAACAGATTCAAGCCATGTTCGGCTTCTATTTCAGCTTAAGCTGAGTCTCTATTTATTTTTGGTGAAGAGGGCATTAAAGAAAGCAATTATTTGGGGGYGAAGGAAGGGCAGGAAAGATCCACAATAAAGGATTTATTTGTTCTGGCTTTATAGAGAACACCAGTGTATCAGATTTTCAGGCTTATGCCAGAACATAGTTGAATTTATCTGCTGAATGAGGTGTGAGGATTTGAAATATATCCTGGATTTTTGTCAAATGCTCTCAGCAYTTTTTTTCATGTTCGTTAGAAAATTTKTAGTCCAGAATCTTGGGTGCAAATRGYCATAGCTTCACATTGTTTTGTAAATGCATAGTAATTCGGAGTAGTGTGTTTTCCCATTACTTAGTAGACACTTTGCAGTCACTATGCTGAATGGCCCATTTCTTTCAGAGAAATGTAGTATTAAATTGTGTTATAAAAGAAAACACAGAAACATGGTGTTCTTTGAAGTATTTACAATGAAGCTGCCTCTTGATCTTTCAGCATTTTCTCTCCTGCACATCAAAGAATTAATTTCAGTTTTATTCAGGGCGTACTTAGAGAGGCAAAGCGAGGGAGATTGAAAGAAAATGTGCTGAGGAGACCTTTAGTTCTGTATTTCCAGCCAATGTAAAATAGCCCAAATTTGAAAACTATGCTAAAATACATCCAGGAGAATGTGCGATATTACCCTTGAACATAAACATTTTTCCTTCTTCACTTGTTGTCTTCCCATCCTGTCTCCTTCTCCAAGATCATTCTCTTTATTTTCCCACTTCTCTGTCTCCATTCTGTGAACCTTTCTCCAGAGTACAAATCTTTCCCCTTTCTATGCAATGTATTTTTGGACTGTTCTCTGCTAATCCAGCTTTGCTCTTTTGGTGTTATAAACATGTTATTTTATCAAAGACAACAAAATAGCTTCTGGTCAATAACAGCAAGATGCATTTCTTTTTTCCTCCTTATAATATTAAATATACTTTCAGTATTATTAGTACAAAGATTTGAAGGAATGGTCATTATTTTCTGGTAAATGTGCTTAAATTTTGAAACTTTGAAAATATTCTCATTAGCGTGCAATGATGAATCATTGAGTAGAAGACAGATTTTTATGTATCTTTCTTAATTGTGTGTTTTGGTCTCATGTGGAGCTATAAGTGAAAATAAATGGGCTAATTAAACTGTAATGCTTATAAAACTCTTGCCAAATTTGGTTAGACCCTCTTTCCCAGTGCTGGAAAAGTCTGATTCAAATAATCATTCATAGCATGAGTAAATTTCTGGATAGATGGAGRCTAGGAAAATACTTTGGGTCAAATCTTGTGAGATTCTGCTCACTGCTTTCAGTTCAGATTGAAAGAGCACATTGAAGGGAAGCGATGGACTCACATGAGTGTCTTGGCCTCTCACAAGAACACAAAATGGGCTTGGAAAGGGCTGCTGACTTGTGTTAATTTGAGGTTGGACTTCTTAATTTACTGATATGCATAACCTAAGAACAGATGATAATATGGTTTAATTAAGTGTTATCCAGTTACTTAGTAAATGGCTGTCTGAACAAATTTACTAAAAACAGTCTGATGCCAGGAGAAGGATAGCAATGAGTGTGAAACGTGCTTTTTATTTACATTCTTATTTTCAATTTCAAAGGKACCAAAGCTCTCTCCAACCATTCTAAATATGTCTCTGCCTCAGTAAATTTATGCATTGTGGAGTATCTAACTCTTTTCCTACTGAAATAAGCATTAATAAGAGATTAAACAGTGTTTTTTGTAACCAGGAAAGTATTATTTTACATCACTATGCTTTTTAGATCATTTAAACATGAAGCTGACATGAAGCCTGTGCAACAATCTGTGCTCACATTGCAGATTCCAAGCTAAAACTGAAAACAAAAATTAAAAAAAGAAAAAGTTTAGGGTGGAATAAAGATAAAATCTGAAAAAAAAAGTGATTTAAATTTTGCATAACTTTGAAGTGGAAGTTTTCTAAATCTGAAAATTCTGCTCGTTCATAAATTAGTGCTCAATGGCTTTTCAAAAACAATGAGTTTTTGATCGCATCAAATTCTTGTTTGCTGTAGAATGCCACATGTTGCTGACGAATATKTCTGCTTCCTAGCGATAAAATTTCTTAATAGAATTGACCATAGCAATAATTAGAAATTATGAAAGAAACTTGTTTAAACTAGCATTTAACTTTCCAATCATTGCGTTTTATACGGTTGAATGGTTCATTTAAAAATCAGGTGGACTACAGCCCTGATAATTCTTCACAACTTATTAATTTAATCTTAGTATTTTAGGACCATGGATGTTAGAGCCATTCCTCTTTTTTAAATTTTTTTCCAAGTAAGTGAGATAGAGTCATGCTTTTCAGGAATTGAAACCATCACAAACCCTGATTTTTATCTCTCTTATTGCAAAGCTTACAGAAACTTGTGTTTGTCTGTTTCTCARTTAGAGATTTAAGTTTTAATATTTAGCATTTCAGCTTAATTAATTTTCCCAACATTTAATAACTGCATTTAAATTAAGCTGGTGTTGATGGCTAATTATCATGAACTTATATCTGCCTTGACATTTCTAACACACCAATGATTACTGTGAAATTACTTAAAAAGTTCAGTACATTTTAAGTTGTTTACTTAAGAACCCTTTATTCATCAGCTATCATGGGACAGWGCTGTGGCAGTAGGGACTGCAGGCACTCAGTGCTGCTGTAGGAAATAGTTTACACCAGCCTCTCATCTGGAAAATTATCTGGTAGTCCAGCAGGCATTTTCACCTACTTGTGATACCAATAGGGAAATTAGTTACTAAATAAAATTTCTCAGCCAGCCCCAATGCAGGTGTGGAATATGAAACATTCATGTGTCCTGACTTAACTCAAACTCTTGCAATGAGTTTCTGGCAACCAGAATTCGAGTGGAGGATATGATTCAGGTGTCAGTTTTCATGGCTTGCCTCTCTGACATTTACACTCCAAGTCTGACAGTTAATTTGCTTCACCAGTCTAAGTATTTTCATCAAAAACTGTGGTACTTCTCTTTCCTTATACACAAATCCCTGGTGAGAATCAATTATGYATTTAATTAAGTCTATTGAAAAGCAGTGGCGTAGAACTTGGTTTGGTTCAAGGACTTTTACCCTTTAATAAGTTTTAACTRATAATAATGTCTGACTCTGGCTTGTGATATATATTAAACTTTGTCTTCTTAGCAGATCTGCTGTCATAAAATTCTGAAGAGAACTATGATTATATTAATATGTTTCTAGAATTGCAAATGGAATCGTCAGCTCATATTTCTTTTCCCAAACCTTGACACAGGAATGGTTTGAGAGAATACCTGCATGTTTGCTTAAGGTAATTTTTCTATGAATTTTAGTTTGAGGGTTTTCTTATTCTTGACAAAAATGACAGAAACCCAAATGAAAAACCGCAAACCACAATCCCCTGAAAAACAACCAGCAAAACAAACAGACATGCCCTTTCCAACCCCAAACTGGACAGACCACAACCTATAGTTAAGGAATTTTATTTTTTTTTTCATGTAATAAAAATTAAACATTTTAATCCTCTTAGGACATCAGAATAACTTACAGTGTAAATGTTATTTTATGCTGTGTGCATTGTGTTAAGGWTAATAACATAAAATTACAAGTAGTTCCCCAGAGAACAAGAATGGAAATTTGTAGCTACATCATTTCTTATAATGCTCAATTTATGAGATGTAAAGATAGGGTTATGAACTGGAAACTACTCAAGTTTTTAATGCGAGACATATTCATAAATTATTTTACTCCTCTGAAATGTAGTTGAACTCATCTGAGGCAGAAGTGTCCATGCCAAAAAATCATGGTAAAATGCTCAGGCTCACGCCAGTGAGCTGTGGTTCCACTCACTTCCATCAGCCATTCAGAGCTTTGTTCTCTGAGGATCTGCTGCTGCTGCACAGAGGCTTCTGTCACTGTAGTGACTTTTTGCTGTTTGTTGTTATCAGTTTCACATAGCCCGTTTAGCTGTAATGGATGGATGGATTTTAAAACCATCTGTAGCTGCTATTAATRTGGTTTTTCAGTGTGTGTATTTCCACAAGCTTTTGGTAACAGCTGTTTGAGCAGAACTCTTTTTGACTTACTTCCTTTCTATCTAATTTTACAGTACCATTTCCTTTTTTGCTTGTTTTAGGTAATATTTAATGATCAGAAAATGTCAGTCATAAAATTTAAAGGAAGTCCTTTGCAAATGTCCAGTGAAGTGTTTGAATGTTAAAATAAAGTACTTAGCATACATTCTATGTCAGCAATTTAAAATCAACACGGTTTATTTTAGTGGTATTTCTGTCAAGAGCTTATCAGAAGTTTGAGTGTTACTATAAAAGCTCCCTATTTTYACTTTAATTATATGTGTGTGTGTTCTTCTGGCAAATAAAAAAAAAATAATTTACTGTAAAAGTTGTACTCAGTCTATATTTATTGGGAGATTTAAAAATACTCTTGCATTTTAACAACTTCCTAAACAGTCATATAGTGTACTTTCTCCTTGATTACTGTTTGATGTGTGATGTGTATCTAGGTAATAGAAATACCTTCTAATTAATTAAAAGATTATACAAACTTAAGGGGTATATAGGTTTTAATGATTAGAGATTATTGCTGCATTTACACATCCATGGAGAAATATTTTGCCAGAYGTGCATTTCTCTTCTGTTCTGCAGGAAATACTGTCAGTTAATGTTGTTAAAACTTGGRATATGCAGAAAAAAATCAGTGGCCACTTTAAAAACAGTAGACTGAAAACAATGGTGCTATTTTTATTTGGAACTATAGAATATATTTKCCCCTTTTAGCATTCTAGAATGACTTTTGGAAATTTTCTTTGAAGTGACTGATTTTCTAGACATTTGTGATACAGTGACGGCAGWTTTTCCTCTTTTAACTACAGGTAGGAGTCCCCAAGAGAAAAAATAGGTTTTGTTGTAGTCTTCAGAACAAAGGTAAAAACAAAAGGAGAAGTCTCTGGGAGTTTAAATCTTTTCAGCAGCAAATTTTCTTCCACAAGAGTCACTCTTGTTTGACTGAAACAGGATTCCCATGCTGTAGTAGATGTACAAGTTACCATTCTGAGCAGGTGACAACGGTGTTTTTAATTTTTTTTTTTTTCATGTAATATTATTATGTAGTTTAATCAATCTGTTTCCCATTTATACTGTGGTGAGGAATAATAGAAAATTTTCAATTAAAAACCTTCATCATTTAGTGATGATTATGCCAGTTAAATTAGTTCTTGATGTTACAAGCCAAATTGATGGTAATTAAAGCACTTGGTAATAGGAAATAAATTGAAATCCATCTTTTCTTGTCTSTAAGGAGATTTGGCATTTCTGCCAATAGGGTTATATTGATCCTCCTTCCTGTGTGTCTCACCACTTTGTYAGGCTATTGTTTACAGATTATCTGATGTTCTAGTAGTTTTCTTTTGGAAGTAGGAATTTCTAAATAGTTCACTGCTTTTTAAAATCTTCTGCTGGAAAGGCAAGAAAGGTGAGAAGATCACTTTATGAACAAGCTTTACAGTAATGTTTTTGGGCAGGACCYTGTGTCTTCTAGAGTGTGTCCTGAGGTAAATATCGTATTTGGAGACAAATTCTCTCTAGAGCGTATGATGCTTTACATGGATATTCTGTTTTGAGGCCAGAATATAGGTTTTTTCTTCTGCGACCTTCAGTGTGTTKGCTGGATAAGATCAATTATAAGTCAGTCTTAGGTATGGGGCTTTACAATTGCAAAAATCCAGGACATTTCTGTGATAGGTCAGTGAGTTCCAAAATTAATTMTCTGGCTGTACATTCTGGACAGTCTCTGATTTAAATGGCAGCATTTGGGGAAGAAGAGAGCACTGTTTTACAGCCAAGCTTTGTAGGTTACAGCCACGAGTCTTAGAGGTATTCGTACTGCTTCAGCTAAGGACACTGCCCCATTCCTTTCTCAATACCACTGATAATAACACTTCTGGATTTAGTACTCCTTATTTTATTTTTAAAGATAGTCAAAAGAATACAAATTCTTGCTTTCAAATCATATTGCCTGTTTTCACCACAGGAGATCTTGTATCTCTCTGAAAGTCAAACAAATACTATGGCAGGATTCTTTGTTGAATATACTACCAGGTGTTGCCACTTTTYTCATCTTGATATTCCTAGCTACAGCTAGTGAGCACCAACACTCAAGCAAAGATTGATTGTTTTTCTAAATGTGACTTTACAGCATTGCTCGTATTAGAAGCTAATTTGGAGCGCTTCTTCTAGCCTGACSTGAATTTCTTGGGGATTTACAGATATAATATGCTAAGGTACCAGCCAGACTACATTAAAATGAAATACAAGTCTAGCTTTTTTTGACAGGTGAAGTGCTTAACAGTTCTACTTTCTAGTCCTCTATCATTTGAAAGGATCAAAAGAAGCTTGATAGTCTAAAACAGCGCTATGATGCTTTGAGGAGAAAGTTGTCTGTTTGTACATCATCTAAAGCCAAATAATCCATGACAAAACTGGGTAGAATAAGTCTCCCTTGCTGAAACATTATTTGAAAGGCTAATAGTAGAACAGGAGCTGCATTTCTGGAGTAAAAGATAACAGCTTGAAAATTCTGTCTTGGCTAGCTTTGGCTTATGTATCAAAAATGCTAAGCCCCTCCAAAGACAACCTTTGATGACCCATATGCTAATACTTCCTGGCCAGCATTACTCCTGATTACAAAGGAATCTAATAACCTTCCCTTGGCAGAGATTGCCATCTTCTCATGTCACCAATGATCTCTAACAGCAGTGCTGAGTGGGAGTCATGGGAGTCGTGCACATTTCTGCACTGTTCCACAAATATCTGCCCTGTGTTGTTTCATTCAAAGTGTTCTTTTTTTGGCATATGACATTATTTGCCCCGGCAAATTTCAAAGATGATGTAAGGATGAATATTCCAGTTTAAGTGTTTAATTTTGCTAACAGAGACATTTGTGTGACAGCTGCTCTAAGAGCTACAGAAATGGATGCATAGACACATAGGAGAACCYCATGAATTGTACTTTATTCTTGCGACAGGATCCATTCACGTTTTATAGTGTATTATTCCTGCTGTATTCCTCTAATCTCTTGTTAATATTCTTGTACTGTTGCAGTGTTAAGAAAAGGCTTTTCTGAAATAAAGGCTTTACTTACATTTTTGCTAAGCTGTGGTTTCCCCATTGGTACATTTGGTAGCTACCTTCTCAAAAGTATGCATTTAAGAACTACTTTTTTATGCATAGCCAACAGAATTGTGAATGCTGAAATTCCCAGAGACAGCACTTAGTTTAAAAAATAAATCAACCAACCAGAAAAAAAACCAA
>NW_026623421.1:1058125-1072381 GCF_030028575.1 Malurus melanocephalus
CAACAAAAAGCCAACCCAACACTCAAATCCCCTTATTTGGGGAATTTAATCTAGTTACCTGTGACATTTCCTGAATATTTCTTCATCTATCACAGTGATTCATATAAGATACACTGCAGGAGTGGGATCAGGATTAAGATTTGAGCTCTGAGTTGGATTTTGAAAAGTAGGAGGAACTCCCTGCTGACCTGCCTTGCCTGGTTTCTTTTTTAAACATTTTCAATATGAGGAGCATGTGAAGGCTAGGTCATGGTTTATGAGAAGTCACTTGATACTTTCTTTCCAYGGAATACTTGAAAGGTTTTGCTGGRGTATCACTTGCTCTGTACTCCTGAAGGTGTTTTCAAAGTTATATTTTATGCCCCAGCATAACATTTACCTTGAATGCTTCCAATGGGGGGATGAAAATGTTAATCTTGTGAGAATATATTCTTCTGAGAAATATAGTTTTAAGTAATATCAAGGGGACATTAGGGGAACTTATTACAAATGGTTTACCGTCTCCTGATGAGTCTCCTGGATATAGTTTTGTCATGACCTAACATCCAAGTCCCTTTCTGTTTCTCAACTAAATTTCACACTAAATAAGTGCAAACTGACCAGCATTTGACATAAATGTTGCTCTTCTCTTCAAATTTAATTAGATGCAGATGCTAGACTGAGTGCTCTGTTCCCACACAACAAACCCCYGTGTCACTTACAAGACATTTGATGTCTGATGTGGTTTCCTGTCTGTTTGTGGGAAATGTTTTCCTTAGGAATTAATGTCTTGTGGAGAACCAGATGAGCTTCAATATCTGCCACAGGTTTCAGTCTGTTGTCCAGGGCTAGAAATCTGACCTTTTTGTAAGTGCAACCTCTGRGTAAATGCTGTAAGTGGAAGATATTTTAAGAGCAGAATTCATACCTCCTTGGGCTGTAAAACATTCTTTACTCTTTCCCCTTCATAATTTTCTAGCTGTTCCCCCATAATCTGTAATCTTTCAAATCTAAGAGGGTTCCTCTTGCAATTCATTGGGACTTCCTTGAAGTAGTTTTGGAGAACCTCAGATCACAAGAATGAACACTCACATAGGTAGTGAGGTTTTATGTATGTGGAACTTAGTTAAACCTACAGTGCTTTCCGTAATTTCATAGGAACATTTTATATTTTTGATATATGAAAAGGAAAACTACGTATTGTTTTGTTGTGCAAGTGTGTATATGGCAGAGAACTGTCTCAATATTTTTTCCAATTAATTAGATATATTTCTACTCAACTTGGCTACTCTAAGTATACTTTTCACTCGACTAAAAAGGCTTGCTTGTCTTACCTGAACTTTTTCCACCTTCCCTGCGTCTGTTTCCGAGAATGGCTCATTTCTATGCAAAGGAGAAAGAGATCTTTTAATTGCAATTAGTGAATCTGGTTTTGGCTCCTGAATATAGAATTAAATAAAAACCTTCATTTTAACTTMTTTACTCCATTTTGCTTATTTTGTAATTGATGTCTGCTGTAGATATATTGCATTTTAATGTAGAAAACAGAATCAGTGCATAAAAAGATTTCAGGAAATAGTAATGCCTGAGCATTGTTCATTGTAATTTCCCCCACATTGAGACAGTAAATTCTTTAGTAGAATTAAAGTTCTTTTCCTTAGAATAGTAGTGCTACAAAATTTTACACTTTTTAGTACAAACTTTTTACTGGACAGTCATAGTTAAGTTCCCTTATATCTGATGAGTTTGCAACATATCTGTTGAAAGGAAGCATAACATGAACATCCATTAAGAAAATCAAGTTTAAAGGTGAGATTTACTCACCTTATTTTTGTTTGAGTCTAGAAACAAAGAAAATGGACTTTTTGGTTCAGAATGTGAATAGTGTGCTKCTTCTGAAAAATTTTGCTAAATGTTACCATATTTCACATGTTATCTGCATGTGTACAGAGAGATGCACACACGTATAGGTATTAATGGAATTCGTCTCTCTATATGTGTCACTCTGTGCTCTGTGCCAAAACACAAAATGGAATTTAGCACATTTTATAACTGTACCTGAATTTGCCTGTGCTACTCACTGAGAGTAGCCTATTTTTGTGGTCAAATTATCCTGTACCTTTGCAGCTGTTTGTCCTTTTGCAGCCTGCTCAAATGGCTTAAATTTAGTCACCCAACTCCCACATGCTCTCTCTTTAACCAGTAGACTAATTAGATCTATTTCTGTTGTTGTGCCAGAAACTTTCAGTTTCCAAAAAGTCTTAAAAATATTTCCAGTTCTGAATATAATGAGAGGAGCTTTAATTGCCCTGCACTGAAAATATGATCCAAATAATTGACTTGCTATTGAACAACAAATCACTTTTTTTCTACCTGCAGTGCTGCCCAATTGTTCATGTTTGTATAATAACACAGATCACAGGAAAAATTATGAATTATAGCAAATTGCTTTATCATTTGCACTTCTGTTGAGGGTTTATTATTTATCTCAAGATCAGCAATATTTGGTTCATAAAGCCCTTTGTTTGATTTTCAGTGTACAGTTATTTTAGTGCCCTCCCTTTGTTCTGTTAAAGGCTTTGGTACGTTTAGACTCCTTGGTTTTTTTTTTTTTTTTTTTTTTTTTTTTTTTTTTTTTTTTTTTTTTTGTAGAAACTAATTACTTTCAAATTCTGAAGTCTTAAACAACTGTTACTGCGTTATTGCCAAAATTGGAATTGAACACTTTCATGTTTATTACAGGTGACCCTGTTCTGCTGATATCTGGTGGTTTGTGAAGGTACAACATATGCAGTTTAGGGAAGGGGGCAAACCAGTGTTTGTCTGCTGCCTTAAGTCTGCAAGTTTTTTATGAGACTATAACTTTGTTGTGTTCTAGCCTTACTATTAAACTTTAAATTTTCTTTAAAGGTGTTAGCCCTTTACATGAATGCTTTGGCTGTGTTTGGTTATTTTTAAATTATTTTTCTTATACACAGATCTAGAATATCTACTGAAACAGATTTTCTTCTCTGGATAAAATAGCATTTATACAACTGTATATTTTGATTGTCGATAATAAGTATTTGCACAGGTAATATTTTTCTATTGGGTTTGTTAATTCTTTTATTGCTTTGAGAAAATGAATTTTTAAAAGACAAATTTATTTATTGATTTCTTCAGAGTAGTTGTAGCTATATAATTTGCTGAAAGGGTTAGTGTAGGGGCTTCCAGCAAAAGAAAGAGCACAGCCTGTTTTTCCCACTGCCTGTGAATATGAAATGGTGGAGACTGGAATAGCTGATTTGAAAACACCTCGTGCAGAGGGTGAAATAGCTTTAAAAGAGTTGTGATGATTTTGAAACAGAAACATCTTAGAGGAAGATTTGGCCATGAATCACTGCCCCAGAACAGTTTTGAAACTGGTGTGAGTTTTGACAGTAGTGTGAGTGCAGTGATGCCTGTGGATAGGAAACTGAACGCTCTCAGCAGTGCGTGGTGTCAGCCAGCAGCCACCTGCCTGTGCCAGATCTTCCCTTGTGGCTTTCTGTCCCACGGGTGGCTCTTGGATGYAGCGCTGTGTCCCCCCAGGTTTGGGGGTGTCCTTCTCTCCCTCTCTCCCGTGTTAGATGTTCTGTGTCCATGCGAGGGCACTGCAGTATGTGGCACAGATGTGGAGGARCGCTCCGTGGAGAGGCTGAGAGAAGCAGCGTGGCTTTACAGACACAGATAAAGAGAAATCTATTCACTATCTTATGCTATTAAATTCCAAAACCAAGGGAAGCTACTTTTATTTCTTGAGAAATATGAACAAGTGAAAGTATGCAGAGACCACACTAATAAAATTAGTAATTTTATACTCATACACACTTTGCAACAATTACTAGCAGAAGATTATGCAGGTTTATTATTGCCTGTTTTGTGTTGCCGGAAGCTGAAATTATTTAGGCACATATACTTAAGTAATTTGTCTTATACCATGTCAAATTAGGAGAGGTGTATTTTATGGGAGTGCGAGTGAAATGATACATTAGAGTCTCATCCACTCCATCTTTTTTTTTTTTTTTCCCCTTATCTCACTGACAGAATGCAATTGTGAATTTCACTCTTCCTTCTTCTGAATCAAAGCAAACAGTCTTAAAATCTAAAGCAAAAATTCAGACACTGTAAGTTTAAATTATAGCAGCAGTARCAGTAGTTTTCCTACATGGGATAATTAAACTTAATAACGTGTCCCCAACACCCAAGGTGCTGCCAAATTAGCACCAGGAACAATCAGTTTCCATCCTGTGGGGCTTAAAAAAGTTCTGCTGGGGTGCAATTGAAGCCAGTACCCAGACTTTTTTCCTGGTAGTTTCCTAGATTAGCTCTCCAGAGAATATGTTTAAGTGCGGAAGCTTAAAGGGCTTCCATGTTTTCAAGAGCTGGGAGATATCTAACATCAGAGTGTTGTTTACACACCAACCCAACTGTTTCAATAACCAATTTATCACTGGGGAGCAGAAATGGATTTTTAAAATTTTAAGGTAGGATYTGCGCTCTTCCTGTCTGAAAGAAAATTCATTATTCCATTAGGAAGGTGATGCAGATAATGAATGGTCACAGGATTTAACTCTACTGTTTTGAGCAACATTTATTAACATGCTTTTATGAATCTTATTAGTGCTKTCATATTACCCGTTCTGCTGTATTCTGTAGTATGAAACGGAGATCTGTGTAAAAATACTGAAAACTGTGTTATTACTCCTATTAGTTTATTGTAATAAAATGGTCTGATCGCCACTCTTGGGCTCATAGTCCTTTGGCAGACTTAGTAAACTGCCACAAAAGCCCAAAAATCACATTATTGTCTCTCAAGAGGTGAAATAATATCTGTGTTTGTTGTGCAGAGTGCCACTCTTGMTCTGTTCCAGCCAGTTAATTTACTGCATGTGTTTGTATTAATTTGGGCAGAGCAGGAATTATTTAATGTAATTGCCTGAAAAAGCTGAATTTTTTTGTTACTGCCTATCATTGTAATGGGATATTATTTTGGCCTTTCTTTTGGTAAAATAGCTGATTTCTATTAGCTGCAGTAAGCAATTCTTTTCCTTACCTCAGGAACTAGGAATTCACAGCCTCTTTCAAAGGCATCCAAAATATGCCAATCAGAGGAGTTTCCTGCATTGTTTTGAAACTRAAATTTTATAGTCCCATATGGAGCTATCAGGGCAAGATAGCTGCATTTATAAATGTGTGTGTCACAGCTGGAACCATCCCCACCAGAAGGGTATGAGGCTGCTTAAAGGTTTCCCCCACACAGGTTTGTTCAGTCACCTTTTTGTGCATTTGGACTTCTTTTTGTTTCTTCTTTCTTTGTTCTAGGTATTGATTGATGAGGGTTGGAGAGGTGGGTTTTCTTTTATTTTATGGTTTGTTTGTTTTTTGGTTTTGTTTCCTCCAAATAGATTCAYCATGTACATTTTTCTTTTGATTTCTGTGGACTGTTATTACTTTGGGAATATGGAGGGACAGCTGACCGTGACTAGCCTGATGCAAGAGCTGGATTTCTGTATAACCTGTCATATAGCTCTATTGAGGAGGGATACCCTAGAGGGGTTTTGTTAGTGCTGCTGCAGGGCTTTTTAAATTATAGTACGGTGCTCTCTAGAATGCTGATGAGTTTCAGTGACAACGTCAGTAAATCAGACAAGACATTTTCAGCTGTTCTTCTAAATTTGATGCCTCATTCTTTGTGGTATTTGGGCATAAAAAGGACACTTTTAAAAGGAAAGAAGTGGCTGCAGTTCCACAAGTCAGAACATTAAAAAAAAAAAAAAGTGAGGCTTTGTATCACAACTTAACACATTCTAAGAAAGTAGGATAGAATGGTATAAGAAGCTATCCATTCCAGCTTGTCAGGAATTATAGGAAAGGAAGGGAAGTGTGGTGAATTCTTCAATGTGTCTGTAATACTTTTCATGGATCGCTTTGTTGAGTGTGCCATCTACAATGCTGTCTTCAGAGCAGCCTGTTCACAGTGGTTCATGTGTAGAACCATGTGGTCTAGCAATAGTTGCCAGAAAGGAAAAAAATAAAAGTTGAAGGATATTTTTGTGTTTATATTCATTTTTAATGTGTAGGGATTTAATGTCATAACTGCTTCATTCTGGTTAAAATAAAATGGAGTGWGTGTCCCTAATGGGACATGGGGAATTTATGGCATGGTGTTGAAACCAAGATCGTGACAAGCAGCACTTCACACTATGTCTGTGGAAGCAGTTATGTTTTCAAAAAGGATGTTATGCGGAAGGTCAYGTCTTTGCCTCCCATCAAGATCCTTCCACAATCCGAAAGGCAATTTGTATTTTTAAAATTAGCATCGAATGCTGACTGTCCTTAGAGTGTGATAGCTGCTGTAAAAAATWTTACTTCAGTTCCTGTTTTAGAAACACTTTTTCTTTTGTTGAAGGAGTCCCTGATTGATACTGCCCAGATATCAAAGAGTTTATGCTCATACTTCCAGCTGTTTAAACTGGGAATATTTCTTATTACTATACAGTAGTTTTATCTCACACAAATGATCTTGTTTACCTGTCATGGTCTACTTTGTACACCCTCATTGCAACCTACTTGGAGGTATGAGATATTGATAAAATAATTTCTGGATTCAGTATCACGCCCAATCAGCTAGTCTACATAATGAAATCACTAATTTCCTCCAGATAAATGGCTGTCATGGTTTAACCCCATCCAGCAACCAAATACTGTGCATCAGCTTGCTCTCTGCCCCCCACCAGTGGGATAAGGGAGAGTATTGGAAAGGAAAAAGCTGGAAAATTCGTGACTTGAGATAAAGACATTTTAATAGAGAAAGCAAAAGCTATGCATGCAAGCAAAGTAAAACAAGGAATTMATKAATTTACTGATTCCCATGGGAAAGCAAGTGTTCAGCYRTCTYCAGGAGAGCGGGGTTCCAKCACAYGTAGCAGTGGCTTGGGAAGACAAATGCCATCCAAATGTCCCCCCCACTTCCATCTTCTTGTCCCCATTTTATAGAATGAACATGATGGCTTGTGGTCTGGGATATCCCTTTGATCAGTTGGGATCACCTGTTCCAGGTGCATCCCCTCATAAATTCACTCCTGGTCTCCTCCCCAGTGTGGCAGCATKGAAAACCAAAAAGGCCTTGGCTCTGTGTGATCCCTGCYCACAGTCACAAAAATATCTCTACATTTTATTCCAAACCCATTGTGGTGGYGCTGTTGTGCTCCTGCTCCTGTTCTTCTGTGGTGTTTGATGTGCTGGGATGCTTATCCAAGATCACTGTTAGATATAAGCTTTGAGACAACTCCATTCTTTTCTTTAAAAAAAAAAAACCCAGGAACATATTCAGGAGAATTTTTCTTAGGTGTTCCCAGGCTCTACATCATTAGTACAGATGGTCCTGCAGAGCCCTGGGATTTTGTGGCAACAAGGAGTTGAAAGTGCTCTATGGGCTGGCAGAAATTAAGGCATGAGACTGCCAGTGAAGTGCAATGTGCTGTGAGTTCAGAGGTCCTGCTGTCACCTTTTTTTCTKAGAGGATGAAACCAGAATATTACTTAACTATTTTTCATATGTGTAGTTGCTGATGCATTTTTTATTATGCTTTGTTCTTTCTGATTTATTAGAATCTGTTTCATGGTCTTTGCATTWATATTTGCCAAGTAGAATACATCTGCAAAGAACAGTTGTAACCAAATATCTGATAAATGAAAATCGTTTAGAGTGGAACAAATCCCTAGGTTTTTGTCTGTAGACAGAAACTGTTCATCTCCTTTAATCTTGTGATAAGGTAATCTGCTCTTAAATGGGAAGCCTAATACCCTAAAAAAAAGGTTGTCTCAGTGTTTGCTTCTCATATTGACTTGAATGAATTATTATGAATTGATGTGGGTTTTTTCTGTTTGACTCTCATACATAAGATTTTTAGTTTGAAGATGCTTTAATTGCTGATAGTGTCAGAGTGTAACTGGCTCTTTACTTAACTTTAATACCAGAAATAATGATCAGCTTAAGTCAGACATAAATTCTGCAATGTAATTTTTCTTTTGATTCTAGTGTTCCTTTTTAACGCAATTCATTCCKGTTCATAAACACCAATTTTGGTTTACTAATGGTATAAAAACTTTGCAGTAGATCAGTAARCACAGTTAGTCATTACAAAACCATGTCAATTGATACCTTCTAAAATTATCCTCAAAGTTATCGCTTATATATACACCTGAATACACATGAGTTTTTGTGGTTTTTTTAGAAGGAGGGGATATCTGGTTAGAAAGCAAAGAAAGTGGTAACTTACAACCGGTGCTGTGACAAGAGTAATAGCTCACATTTACAACAATTTTTTGGTATAAAAAAGTACACAGATTCAATAAAAAAACTCAAATGCAAGAGTATGCATGATGTGTGTGAAAGCAAGTGGATGCAGCCATTTTACATTCAGTAAAAATGTAGATTTGTGATAAATATGAGCTCCTAGGTCAACCTTAGAACTTCATAAGACCCAGCTGTTGACAGCTTGTGACTTGTGCCTCTTTGGAATGAATTGTATGATACGAACTCTTCATTTCAGGAGCCTCTGTTGTGTTCTGTTTTTCTACAGGAACTTTGCCTCCTTCAGAGTAGTTGGATAAGCAGTGTTTATATTTAAAAAKAAACTAAAACCTCTTACTATGTTTTTCTCATTTGACATGACAGTATTTTACATTAACTTGCTTAGCAATACAGTTCAGACATTTTTAAATTCCAAACTTAATGACAATACCAAGATCAAAACACATCTAATTCTTATCTTTAACTGATCCTAATATATATCATAGTATATTTTGTTTTATCTTTGAGCTAATGGTACAMATGAAGAATGTTTGAATTATGGGCTCATGTCATTGAGTTGGCTTCTAGAGAAAAAATTACATTTTACTGTGGTCAATTTGCGGTGTAAATGTATTAAGTAGGTCGTTGATGCCAAGTGTTTCCAGCTATTATGACAACAAAAGAAATTAAAGATGCCAGGAGGAAGGCATAATGGGCTTCACTGGGCACCACATACCCTTCTGGCGATTCCTGTAAGTTTTGTTGCAATTTCTGCTTGCAATCGATAAGTGAGGGGTGATTTATGGCAGATTTTACTTGAGGAACAAGTGAAAAGTAGCAGTAGTAATCAGAACATGTTGAGCAGAGAACATTTCAATGTTTATAGAACCTTGTGCTGCCTTTCTGTATGGCTGTACAAGTGTTCGTAAGACCTGGAGGCTTCAGAATTCCTTCCCACATGTCTATGGTGAAGAAACCACAGGAAAACTGCTATCAACTGCTGTGCTTCCATGGGGAGCTGGGAACAGCTGAGGTGGCTCCAAGCACATTTTAGTTCATTACTGGTCACTGCTCATCTCCTCGTTTGGATGCTACTTTTGGTCTCCCTTCCTGCATTGACTAGCTTCTATTACCYAGGCTTTTAATAGGATGTGACCCTCTATTAGTAAACTTCAATAACCTTTAAAAAGAAGGTGTATCTAAGGGGACATAAAATACATAATATTTTGGAGTTTTTAGCCTGTCATTTTTGTTTCTCACTGTCCTTCTCTTACATCCTTGCATATTCTTTAAAGCACATTTTTCCCTTTTGATGCAGAAATAAGAGAAACAGACAGGAAGAGGATCAAAAATGTTAAGATCCAATGTAAAACAGTTGAGGGCTTTAAAAATACAGTCTGAAGAATTTTGAGAGGAAGTTAATGTTTAAGTTGTTTCTCGTGGCTAACATTTTCCCCTTGGCAAGGAACACGAAACATGAATGTAATTTATAGAATTAGACTGGCAGTATAGGATAAGACACTGTACTTCAGGCCTGATTATTCATGTGTTGCTCTGGTTGGTGTCATTTGGAGTTTAAGGGTTAAAATTGTAGTTATATAATCAGCTATCTTATAACAGCTTAGCATGCGAACAACAGGAGCCAAAAATATGGATGATTGATTTAGTATCTTATTAAATTACATTTGTTAACAACTGTCCTAAAAAATAAACTCCATGCTGGCAAGAGGTGCCAGATTGACAGCTCTGGAATCTTATTTATCTATCAAAAGAGAATGTTTCTGACAGCAGGAGTTTTAAATCTCTCTTACTTCCCAAAACTCAGCCTAGCAGGACTCAGTGCTGCTCAATTTTGCCCTCAAACCATTTGAGCCTGTAGAGGSTGGAAAATATTAGCACTGCATAGGGAAGGCACAGCTGCATGAAAAGTGCTGAAGTTGTGTGATAGAAGAGCASAGGGTTATTTCTGTGCATGTGAGTGCTGACTGTGGAGCAGAGTGAGAGACGTTCCAGAGCTGCAGCTGCATCCCAACCCATGGTGCCTTCCCCAGTCCGTGCAGAGGGCGGATTGTTCACTTGCAAAGGGATTCCCCATGCAATGCCATCCGGCTTTGGGGAGGGTGAGGGAGAACAGTAGGGAAACAGTAAAGGTGAGGGTTCTCCCATTGTTTTCCTGTGTGCATTGATGCTCTTATGCTCTTGATAGTGKAGAGAAGAGGGCAAAGTCCTGCTGCTCTGAGCTCACTGCAACCAAGCTGGTCTTGCCTTCATCTTAAGAATAAGCATTTGTGTTCTTACATGTAAAACAGYGCATGTAACCCCTTTCTTAAGCTAGTCTGTTTATAACAACATCATTTCTTTAATGGCAGAAAATGTTACAGTTTTGGCCTAGAATCTTTGGCTTGTTTGTATGTCTTCCAGTTTGTATGTCCTCAGACTCTTCTACTTCAGTTTTGTCCATGTCTTTTTTGTGGTACTGTCATCCTGAAGATCACAAAAGTGTGGTACACTGTAAATATGAATTACAGCAGTGCAGCCTTCGATATATGTGGCTCCTGACCAAACAGGATTCTTGTAGAATGAAAACTGTTTTCAAAAAGTGCTGAGAGATTGTTTTRGCTTGTGGTGTCTGTGGAGCACCCAGGAGTTGTGCTTTGAGTAGGATGTGCCTCTGCTTAGCCTGCTGCTGGACTTTTGGAGCTGACTGCTGGCTTTGGGTTTTGTATCCTGTCCATGCAGAATAATGCAGAGAAATGAGGGAAGGAAATAACATTTCTATCAATGGTYTTATCTGAGCAGCGAAAGTTTGAGAAAAGTTCAAAGAAGAGCCTTTAAGGTTAAATTTTCAAACGTGAATGATTGAGATATGCAGATAATGTGGGCCTCAGATAAAGCTCAGATGGACTGAAATGTATTTAGTTCTGTGATAGTACTAGAGGAAATAGATGGGAAATATTTAGATTAAATAAGGATTAGATAAAACTGCAAAATATGTTAAGGCCCGAATCTTAAATTGTCAGAATGGAATTGATGATGGCAGCCGATAAGTTATTTTTTATTGGATCTACATTTCAAAAATGTGAAGAGAGTTTTMTAAAATTTAATTTTGCATTTTTCTAACAGGATTTTAAATGAGTGCTCATTTCTACTGGAAAAGAGTCTCATCAAGTACATCCCAGAATCCTTGACATTTCAACCTGAGCTTTACTAGCACTGCAGTAAWGCCCAAGGTTGTCTGTAATGAAAACTTAGTGTTTGAGGTACTGGAAAAAATCCAACTGATTTAAATCAGGAATTTGTTTTGTAATTTGGCTCCAATCAAGAAAAAATAATCCTTTTTTTTCTATTTTTTTTTTCTGAAATGCTGGCTTTTCCATAAAGACCGTCTGTCTCTCCCTGAGCTACAGCAACTTCAAAGGGTTTTTCATCATTAGCAAAGCTTGGATAGGAACAGCCAACAGGATGTGGAATGTTTTTACAGCCTCTCTAATTCCACAAGGGACTAAACACATTTGCTGTTTTATATTGAAGTACAAGAGATGATGATATAAGATGAAAAGAAAGGATAACACAAAATATATTCTTCACATGTTTTGCACTGAATATGTCAAAGCATTGCTAGTCATAATTGAATGTAAGTGCAAGAATGAATACAAGATTATTGGTTAAATTCGAAGTTGAATGGAAGCCAATTAGACTGAGTTTCTTTTTTCAACTTTTATTTGTAGGTTTTCAACATTCTTAGCATTAAAATGCGACATGCTGTCATAATAAAATACAGAAATTGTTAAAGATTAATATTGCTTGCAATATATTGGAATAATACACACATCAATTTCAGGTTGAAATTTCTGTTGTTCGCTGTCTTCCTGAGGAAGTTTTGAACAATTCTGGGAACAAAACAGTAGAGAAAAATGACTTGAGACTTTAATTGCTTGGTGATAAAAGTGCCTGTGAGGAGCAAAGTAAATTTTTTCAGAGAAAATTCCCTTGTTGAAAAGTAGCAATCTGAAGGGACTCAATGAATAGTTTTCTCATAATTTTCCACTATTTAATTGGGACAATTATCCCTCAGAGTTAAAATGGTGCRATTCTCAATATAGCACTAGCCTTTGCAGGTTCACTTTGCTGTGTRTAAGCTTAATGGCAATGGAGAGTGCCTTCAGCTGCCAGTGTAATCTTTATTTTGGATTGGTACTTGTTTGCCTGGCCACTTTTCTACCTTTGTGCCAAGGGAGTATCTGCTAGTTTGAGTCTATTTGAAGAGGAACTCACTGCCCCAGGTAAAGAGAAATTAAACTGTGGAAATGTCYAGATACCCAGGCTGTTAGCATCAGAGGAGATTGTTGGCCTGGAGAAGCCAAACATTACTCTTGCTTGGAAAAGAAAATCCAACTCCACATGAAGTTGGAAAGTAATAAGCAAAATAGATTCCAGAAAACTAATTTTTCTCTCTCTTAGAAAGAGTGGAAGAAAATATAGCATAGGGCCATGAGCAAGATTATTCAGTGTGGGAAAAAAAAAACCCATTGTAACCTTAAAAATTACTTAAATAGGTTTTTAATAGGAGGAATACCATATATCTTGTATATCTTTTTCACAGTATTCTGCTAAAACTCATTGTATCTGGCTTCTTTTTCAAATTTATGAAAAGGRATGAGAAAAGAATCACTTTTTCAAATAAAAAAAGGGAAAGTGATTGCCTTTTTTAAAACACTTTTTCTTCCAGACATTTTCAAGTGGATGTCTTGACTGTGCAAAAAATCTGTTGTTTCTGCCAAGTGAATGTTTGAGTGCTAAGTCATTTTGATTCTGGACAGTGTTTTAAGATATTGTATAGCTATACTTGAACTTTTTTTTTTGGTATCTCCCTAAATAATGATTTTGCTATTTTTCAAGTAAATTTAATTTTGTGTGGGTGTGAGAGAAGAGATATCTGGTTCAATACATTAACTTCTTTGCTGGGATTATCAGATGTAGTGCATCTGAGCTCTTTGCAGTCCATAAATACCCAAATTGCAACATGTGAGTGAGGTAGGGAAGGGGTATTTCCTCTTTTTACAGGTAAGGGAATGAGGCACAAAGAAATTGATAACTCTAATTAAAGAAACTTCCCAGTCTGCCCATTCTCTGTACTCTCTGTCAGTCTCACTCCCAAATGTCTTYTTTTTTCTTTTATCTATCTTTCTCAGAGACAAAGACAAAAGAAAAGCTTTAGTTGTATCTCTGGCACAAGTAGTTGGGAGATAGGGAGAGATATGGAGGAAAGCAGGGAGAAAGGAATTCTTTCGTATTGCCCTTTGAAGTTTGTTTTGATTCTGACACACTAATCAAACTGGTATTTTTCTGCAGAAGTGTAYGCCTGAATACTTCTGTCTTTGTCAGAGTTCATTTGGCTTAAGTGTCAGGGCAATGCTTTGCCAGTGGTTAGTATACTTAGTATTTCTGTGACCATGAAGCAACCTTCTATAAATAAGTTACAGCAGTTGTATGTAGCTGTCTGAGGAAGTCTGTCTATGAAGATTTATTAGCAAATGTCCTTTTACCCTTTTCTTAACAAGCAGCTTTCAAAGGCTGTTTATATTTTTGGCATAGCTGTGAGCTTTCTCTTGGGGCTGCTCACATTTCAGGGAACAGGTGACTTGCATACTTTTTCTTTATAAATTATGAGTAAATTACATTGGGAGTCCAATATAGAGCAATCATAGTTGACCATGCTATTAAACATGCTTTGAATTTCTAGTTGTTGTTTATGAGTTTTTTGTTTTGTTTGAAGGTTGAGGGTTGGTGTTTTGGTCCTTTAAAAATTTTTTTAGTTGTTTCTTTTTTTTCTACTTAGAGACCTCAAGAGTAATTTTAGTATGTTTAAAATGATGTTTCCAAACACAGATTCTCTCTTTGTATCTTTTGTTTTATTTCACCTGTGTTCTCTGAAGGGGATTTTTTTTTTTTTTTTTTTTT
>NW_026623421.1:1072410-1102309 GCF_030028575.1 Malurus melanocephalus
CAAACACAGATTCTCTCTTTGTATCTTTTGTTTTTTTTTTCCTGTTTTTTCTTAAAGGGGTTTTTTTTTTTTTTTTTTGTTAAAAGAATATTCAGTAATTATTTCCTGTTACTAAAGGAGGACACACGTTTGCTGACAAATGATACAGGCAGGAACGTGCAGGAAATCACAAAGCATCTTATCAGTCCAAGAAAATGAAATGCTTATTTTTCAACTGATTAAATGCTGTAGACCTGATTATTTTTGGGCAGTTTTTGGTTTGCATTAAGTTCCGAATTATCTGGATAGAACTTTTGGGAAGCTGAGTTAACAATCTGCACTGTTTTGTGGCTCAGTGGTGGAAAGAATTTGCCTTGTGSTGCCCATGGCTTAGTTCCCTGTTGGAATCATCTGCTTGACTTTGTTGAAATTATTCCAGTAGACAATTTGGACCCCTTGTATTCCAGGAAAAAGAAAAATGGCTGCTGAAACCTGCTGATATCATTGGGCTTTAACCAAATACCTCTTAATGTGGGAGTGGTGACAAATAGTTTTTTTAAAGGAGTGTTGTGTCTAACTCCAAGGTCAAACTGTTACTTTATGTAATTTGTGTACCAGTCAAAACTTATTTCCTAAAAGGATTAAGGCACAGTGTCATTTCTATTACGGTAAGTATTAGAAATCAGAAAGCTGAAAAACTCAGTTGAGTAGAAATAAAAGAGCAGGTGATAACACCTAAGCAAACTTGAAAAATGTCACTTTGTACAGTCACCTGAGAATTCAGATCTTTGCTGCAGGCTCCTCCAGCTCCTGAACTGTTGCATTTTCCTTTCATGGTCCAGACATRCCTCTTTTTACTTCCTTGCTCAGCTCTGACCTCTCCCGAAAGGTGTTGGATCCTTTCCATGCTGTGATTAATTACATGGATTCTGATTTCACACAAGTCACGTTGTAGCCAGGAAATGTGGCAATGTCTGTGGGGAAAATGGTGTCTCTGTGATGCCTGATGACTTTTGCTCTTCCTTTTTACACTTTCTGTACCCTCTATACATCCGCATGTACCCCTTAGTCCACATGCTTGTAATTCCTAGAACCCGATATTCCWGCTGAGTTTAGGAGTTCTGCTGGGCAGAGAGACCAAACATCCTGAGGAAGGAGTCAGTGTACCCTGTGCTATCTCAAACTTGGGGCTCCAGCCTTGAGTAAAGCCTTCTCTCTAGAACATCTTGTGTAAGATCCTAGATAGATATGCTAATTCCTAAAACCTATAAAACTTGTATCTGTGCTGTACATGGGGGTGCATTCTGCCATCAAGTTGTGCACCTGGGATCCCAAATACCGATGTAAAACCCTTTTTATCCCCTTAACYGTGTCTGTGTCATTATTAAAACTGGCCTTTCAAGGCAACATCTGTGCAGGGCATGTGTATCCAGGAGGAAGGTCTCTACAGTCCCTTCTTTCCAGTTTTTGGGCTCCTTGGGCCTGGYGTGGTGTTATTGCTTGTATCCCTTACCCCTTATTGTGACAGAGGCAGCAGAAGCCAAAGCAGGCAGGAGTCAGTCCAGCTGCCCAGGCAGTTTCTTCTCTGGATGCCAGTGATCCTTCTTAGCAKATTCTTCTGCCTGACAGGTTTCAGTCAACTCTCAAGATTGTTTTATGGCTCTTCTCCCTTTCTACAGTTTCAGAGGATGAGTRGCTGTGAGAGCACAAACTGCATCTGAAAGTGTCAGAAGGGCACAGTGTGCTCAGACCAGAGAACAGCATTTCAGAATATAATCCTAAAGCAGGAGCACATTGGTTCTATGGCTGCAAGTATCACAGTATGGTTGTGAGAGATCAGTATCACAGAGATCCCCAGACTATCACTTTGCACAGAATTGCTTTTGTTTCTTTTTCAGAGCCAGACTTCCTTATAACATGAAGATAATAGCTGTTATCCTGCTATTTATACCATAGCTGGGATACCAGTGCCTAATGGAAAACACTCAGCATGCTGGCAGCCCTTAGATTTTAAGATGACTGTAAGGGAAGTTATCAGTGTCTTCAGAAACTTGGAAGGGAAAACCTGGAACTATTTCTACAAAGAAAACTTTTCATTTGTAGACTATCAAAGTGCTCRAAATAACACCAACGTTTTCGGTTTGAAGTTTGGAGTACATATAGAAAAAGTATTGATGAGTCTGTTAGTACTACATAAAAAGTCCTTGAGCAGTCACTGACAACRTACACCAAACAGTTTGGGCATTTAATAATTATTTTTCTTGACAGACAYATATCATAGAAGGAAATGGTTCTCAAGGTCTTCATGCGCAGAAGCATCAATAAGTTGTGTTTTTAAAAGTGTGCAAATAGTGTGTGGCCTGAAAAGAAAAACTGGTGATGGTAAAAATAATTTTTCAAATATCTCTGGGCACAGTGTGCTCACAATAAATAAATAAATCCATCAAACTAGTAAATAAGTAACAAATCCCGGTGCTGGAAAGCAAATATCCGGGATATATTTTCCAAATATATTTTGGTGTCACCAAAATCTGTCTCAAGCTTTGTTTTCACAYGTGTGTGTTGGAGACTTGCTCCTAAACAGCTGCATGAGCAGGTTTAGGGCAGATCAGTAAGGCTCATGTTATGCTCTGTGCCCCTGGGCTCCTGCGTGCCTGGTTCCTTCTGTGCATTAACCTTGGAATATTCTGTCCAAGACCATGTGCAAATGYTTTGCTTTTGACTCACAGAGACTGAATCCAATACTTGAATGGTGAGCAAGAGCAAAACACCTCTTCCTGACCTCATAAGCAAAGCTTGTATTTCTTACATCTATGTACAGTCACAGAACTATGGGGCCYCTCATATTATCTTGAACCTGTAACATCTCATAACTTTTTCCTRCTGTTTGTCACGTGTTTATCTATCTTTAAGGCAGTCATTTAGATGGTCAGTTCCTTGGAGTGTGCACCACTGTATTYTGTTATGAGTGTATATATTTWTCATTCAAAGGCACCTTGATCYAGCKKGGTCTGTAGCCTAAGTAGCTATTAYGCAAATTTTAGTCCTTAATATCCTTGAGTAATTGTTTTTCACTTGTTTGCAGTAGTTGTCAGTGGTATAGTAAGTTTGTATCCCGTGAAACGGAGGACAGTAACATTTGAGACAAATCTTTGAAAGCACCTTTTTGATTTCTGGAATGCGTAAAAGAAGCAAATCCAATGTATCCTGAAATGCAGCAAAAACCATACACAGATTCTTTCAATAATTTGCAGYTCCTGCCCTGCTGTTTGCTTGGCCAGAGCAGGCACTCTGAAATGCTCTCAAATTTGTCWGATTAATATTGTAGGCCTTATTTGCACCTATAGTGTTCTTATAACTTGAACTGAGGCAATTTTTTTTTTTTCAAGTTTTGGCAGAGAATTCAAAACATAGACGAAAGGAGCTGAATTTAACTGGATCTTAAATATCTCCTGATTTAATCCATGYACATCAAATCCTATAAAAGTAAGTTTTCTCCATGTACCTGCCTGAGTTATCATGTCCTGGCCTGTGCTGAGCTCTGTCACACTGCTGCATTGCTTTAGAGTTCAATTTTTATTTCAAAGCTTATGTGCTGTATGACTGAGCTGTTGAAAAGGAGTTTCTGAAACTGTTCAGGATGTGAGTCCAGACTGTGCCACTTTCTGGTGACTGCTTAATTCAGCACAGTGTTTAACACAACCTCCCAGAGTTCCCTTGAACCTCAAATCAGCATTAAACCAGAAAGGACTATGTTTCCCACAGCTTCAGAACACTTATTTTCCTTTCAACTTGTCCTCCAAGCAATTGTCTCTAAATTGGCATTGTGCTAGGTGACATGGTTAGGAGGGTACATCACTAATAACATTAAATTGCTGATATCTCTTAAAAGATGTACAAAATAAAAAGGGACAAAAATACAAAAGCTGCCTGGTGTTAATGGAGCCTACAGATGAGAAATGTGGAAATAACTACGTRTACAGCCATTATGAGCTTTGACTCTCTTTCACCTACCACCATTATTTGGAAGCAGTTAGAACTGGTGGTTTCTTGAGAAGATTTTTATGTTCAGGATAGAAATGGTCTAGTTTTGAGTCCTTTAATGCATTATCTCTGAACAGTGCCATGAGATTCAGTTTCAGCCTTTCAGCCCCTCCAATGGTGTGGTTTATCATAGAGGCATTACTCCAGCAGTAGAGGATGGACAGAAGGTCTTCTGTCAGAATTGTTGAGGCTGTCCTAGTCCAGACCCCATGGATCCAATTTGATTTTTATTATCCAGTAGTTTAAGAATAGGATGTGATACTTTCTTATTCCCTAAACTGAAACCATAAGTTTACCTGAAGGTATCATTTCTCAGTTCTCTTTGCCCTTCTTGTCTTCCCATGGGAGATAAATGGAGGSTTGATTTCAGCTTCACTTCAGGTATAATGAAGATAATCTGGCACTGAAAGCTGAAATGAAGTTGTCTTCTATGAGAATTTTTCAGTGTAAATGATGGAAGAGGAATTATAACCCACTGGAGATGGGTTAAACTTGCTTGAGATAGTGTTTTTTAAAAAGAAAATTTTCAGAAGAAAATTTTGTTTAAATAACTTAGAAAAAAATGGTGACTTAAGAATGATTAAAAACTGTTTCTGAAACAACTTTTTCCCATGAGTTTTAGTGGGCTTTGGAAAAGTACCCATATGAATGGAGACCTCAGAAATTCTGGGTTCTCCAACACATTTGTATCTTGTATCTGAATCTTAACTCTTAAGAATTCTTCTAAACCAGATATAAAATATATTTGTATGTGGTTGTTATGTACTTGTTTATTGTTTTTGTAATTTTATTCATACTTGCCCATATCTTGCTGAGAGTTAGAGAGCTAGAGGCCTATCTCTTTAGCTTCCCATTGTRTTCCTCTCTTAAATGTATGCTTTTTTCAGTACAGTAAAATCTTTCACAGTTATATTTTTTGTATTTACCAATGGACTGTTTCCACTAGTCACAACACACAACAGTTTGGTTCATGTCCCTTGAGTTTAAACATACATATAACATTCATGGGGAAATAGCAAAATCGAGTAGCAGTTTCATGGACAAGCCCTTCCAAAAGGACTAAAATAATTCTATCTGACCCTTGCAAGCACAAAATCTGTTACTTTTATGCTAATGTATGTATATCTGAATCATGAAATTAAAACTAAAGCTATCAAAATGAATTATCTAAATTATGTTTTCGTATCCTTGCATTGATTTAATTGGGTTTTTTTTTTTTTTTTCAGTTGTGTCTTTCATGGCTTAGACAAACGGATATACAAAGGATTTTGTAATTATATGGCTGGATAGGATTCTGCAGAATTTTCCTAATATTATTCTTTTCCCCCCTAAAATTCCTCTTTTTGTCGCTTACTTATTTGTGCACTGCCACAGTGAATGTGCTCTACTCCTTGTATTTTGAGACACAACAGAAGATGCTCTGCATGCAGACAGCTGCTTGTACTTTTGTGAACTCAATTGCAAGCATTTCACACTGTTTTTTCCTGCTGTGTCCATTGCTGGCARTGAATTCAGTGCTGAGATAATCCAACTTCAATTGCCAAAGTRCTTAATTTTATCTGGTATCCTAATTTTAGTGTGTTTATTGCAGCCATGCCAAGAAATGGCAGCACTTGGGTTTTTCCAAATARTAAGAAGAGTCCATAAATATTTTTATTTGGCACATTGAAGTAGAACTTTAAAAGGGAAGTTGAATTGGCCTGGGCAGAAAAGATMCTTTATTCATGTTATTTTGTTAATGATTCTGTGCAGGTTTATAGAAGTTGCTACTGTGCATGGGACTGAAGTATTGTTTGGCTGAATGGAAACAAATCCATAGGAAAACACAGCAAGTGCATATACCCTTTCATTCTCTGACACTTTGCAGCTCAGGTCCTCTGAAAGGTGCTACCTCTGAAAGGTGACTCTGACAGTCAGAGTTGTTTTCTGGGAGGGTAGCACCTTTCAGAGGACTTTTTTTCCCTATTGGTCTTTTCAGTCCCTCTTTGAACTTATGAAATCCTTAAGCATCTACAACACTTTTAAGCCAAGAATTTCAACATCTTAACTGCATGTTGTATGAGGAACCATTTTCTTTCATTCAATCTTGCTGCTTGCTTCCTTTGAAAGGTCTTAATGCTTGTGTTGGAAGATGCAGTTAAACTTCTAGTACAGTTTTTTAGGAAGGGCAAGCTTTCCATAAGTTGTACCTTGGACAYCTGGGATGGGAAGAGAGATAAACACCCTAATCCTTTCTAAATATGATGTCCTTGCAATATCTCTATGAATTTGGGTTTTGCTAAGTAGGAGAAAGGCTGTGTAACAGCTTTTAAGATGTCAAGAGACAATAGCAATGCAATGCAACTTCTGAAAGCACATAACTGTCTAATTTTATCATTCTCATTTTGGTTTTCTAAATCCTGATGTCTCATTTGGCCATAAAGTATCTTGCCAAAAGTTAGCAGGTATTCTGTACTGAAGCAGAAAGTGGACACTCAGATCTAAGATGTCAGAGTAGCATCTACAATAGTGGATCATCCTCTGTCTTGGGTATAGAGATGGGTTTTTTGACTTCTGTAAGATCCATTTCCATTCAGAAACAGAGTTCTGCATTTGTAGCCCTTAAGCTGTTTCTTTCTCAGGATACCTCCAGCATAACTGAAGCAACATTGGTGTCCTGCAATAGAYAAGGAGCTCTCAGAGACAGCACCCTCTTTTGAATAGAAGAAAATGCTGATATTCTTTTAATAAGAAACTTGTTGCATGTGGAGCTCATCTCATCCACTGATTTTACAGAAATACCTAACTTTTTAAAATATACAGATATCTGGCCAGTTTCTGAGGTAATATGACCATTAAACATTATATGCTTGAAGACCTTTTTTTGTAAATTCATAAAGACTTAGATTCTTAAATTACTTATATGGCACATATGATATAATCCTGTATTCAGCCATTGCAATTCAAAATCATGTTTCAGTAGAAGTAACTGCTKTWGTTAWCAGTGTAAGATAGTTTTAGTTGTTTGGTTTAGTAGTTGTTCTCACTTCAGCATGTGCTGCCCTGAGTTTTGTTTCTGAAGAAATATTTCTAGGTAGTTTTAAAAAATCCTTGCACACCCATACAAGTCCTAGCAGAAGCTGTGGTTTTTCGACATATAAAGTTGTTTTGAGGTTAAAATAGAACATATTGAGGACATTGGGTTTGAGTGGCCTTGCCTGAATATTGACTGTTGAATAATTGCTTRGAAAACAGTGTTGTACTAAAGAAGTACATGTAGGAGTCACCAAAAAAAGTTGTTTGCAGTTATGTAGGTAAATGGCTGCTCAAGGTAGAATGAATCCAGGCTTAATTTGCTCATGTGTTCAAGGGCATTCATGACATAGAAAGGAGGAGGACGTAAAGTAAAGGAAGGAATAATTAGGAATTTGATAAGTAAGGATAGTGGGTTTTATAATGGGCTTAAATTTCCTATATTTTTAATTTTGGTACCCTAGTAAAATGCAGAATTACATCTTTTGGTTAAGTGCTAGCTGCAAATGGATTGATTCAGACTTACCTATCCAAGAGAGCAGAAGCTAAGAGAGAGATTCCATGGGCTAATACAGAGAGAAGTGCTTACAATGTGCACAATTTTTCTAAGCATAACAGACCAGGGAAAGACAGTGAAATTGTACCAAATGTGCAGAAAAGAGCTTTCTTCTTCTGTTCTAGTCAACTTTCTGCAGAAGCTGTCAAATGGAAAAATGAAGGTTATACTGGATTAAAGAGCAATTTCAAAAAGAAAGGCTGGAAGAAAGTGTATTGACAGACTTAAAGGAATAGTATTTGGGCCTGTTGCTGTTATGCTCATCTAAAAGTTGCATTAATAAAAACAAACAGTTTTCTATAGATCTACTGTTATTTTATTGGTATAATTTTTAAGTGGTACAGAAGTAGCAGAAGTTTTTTCTGTATTCCTGTGCCACTGCTGGCCACAGACTCTTTAAGAAAAACTTCAAATATATTTCCATTTCAGACTGTTATGAAAGGACAGTGCAGTCTACTGGAAGCCAAGGTCTCAAAGTAAAGGAATTTGATTCTTTATCTGCCAAAGGCTGACACTGTAGTTTTGAGGATTGGTGAAGAGCATGAATTTTCTAAGATTAGAAAAAAACATCTCTGAGAGATTAGAAGAAGAATATAGTAACCAGCCCTGCAGCTACAGACTGCAGCAATTTAGATTTGTAGAACAAGCACTTCCTCATGCACGCAAGGATAYTCTTGACATAGACTATTTTCTAATTATTCCCTTCTCTGGAATTTTTCACTAACCTTTTCATTTCTAAGTTAATTTCTAGTACATATTTTTGTGATGAAAACAGTCATAGTTTCTAATAAATGCTAAACCAATCAGAGAGACATTATTTAACAGGGTTTGATTTTTAAAGGTTTTCTTTATGTGAGTGTAGCAATCAGATATTTGATCATGTCCTAGATCTTGAATAGTCTAAAGCCATAAAACTTGGAAGATGTTTTCCTTGGACAATTATACCATGAGTGCTTTTCTTCTCTYCCTCCAAGGCATTTCAGCCTCAGTGGCTGGTCCTTCAAACTCAGTTTCTGTAATTTTTCAGAGTATGCTGCTGAAAGAAAATGTCAACCTCATTCKCTGTTGAGGTTCATGACTGTCATATAATATTAATTTTTTCACCAGTACATAAGGACACTACAGTTTAATTTAAACAATAATCATTTTGATAGAACATCCTTCTGTCATAGCCAAGAAACCTTAACATGTAGAAGGTCTTTTATCTTTTTATGGGAAAAAGAAAGGCTTGGGCTTTCTCTGGTGAAYCACCCCATTAATGCAGTATTGCCATGGGGCGCTATATTGCCTTTTAGGAGCAAGTTTTGCTTTTCATGGAATCGGGTAAGTTGGAAAAGACCTTTGAGATAATTGAGTCTGATCAGACATCTAATGCCATGAAGTCCACCGCTAAACATGTTCCTGAGTGCCACATCCTGTTAGGTTTGGATGACAAGGTTTTGGTAGTGGGGGCTATAGAGGCTTCCGTGAGGATTTGCTAGAGGCTTCCCCATATCTGACAGAACCATTTGTTTCATTTTCTCTTCCCTGTCCAGCTCAGTAGGGAAATGATGGAGAAGCTTTGGTGAGCACCTGACATCCAGATAAGATTACATCTGTACGATTTCAAAATTCACATTTACAGTGCATTCCACACCATTTTTAAAGAACGTATTTATAAAGTCAAGCTTCACACTTCACTCAGGTATCTAAAAGTTTTCCCATCAAGAATAATGACCAAGTTGCATTGGAATATCTAATTTAATTTCAATTTAGCTACTCATGTAAAAGATTGTAAAAAGCTTGTCTGTAGTTCAAAAGGGAACCTTAAAATATTTTTAAACTTATGCGTTTTTCTAATCTTACTTTAATATTTCCCTTGATCAGAGAACAATTCTCTAGCCTGGTGGTGAGGTCACTCACTCCCATCTTCTGGTCACTATGTGTTAAAACGATTTTAACAATCTTGTTCTAGTGGTCTGTGCTGAAAGGAATGCCTGTCTCACAATGGACTGTAGGTAGTTCAGTGGTATAGAACTCTTCTKTCAGTCTTGACAACCCAACATCAGTATTTCTCTGAACTAACATTTCTGACATTCCCAAGTACTGCCCTAAGTGTTTTGGAGATGTGTCTGAGCACCAGATATCAGGTAGGGGCATTATTTCTATTGCCCTGTTTTGTGGTCATTGTAGCATTGCCAGAACATGGGACTGTCATATTCCAATAAAGTGAAATAAATTCTTTATACTTCAGATACTMATTTTTCCCTTTGTAGCCATTTGAATTATTTGCCAAACATTATTTTGATGTAAAGTTTTCATTTAAGGAAAATCTTGTTGCTGCAAAATTGTGTGCCRCAACTTTTCCAAAAACCATTTTCTTTCTAGCTGACATAGGCAGAAATACCCCAAATCACAAATAGGTCTTGAAAATTGTTTATTTTATGCTTAGTTTATCTTGGAATGCTTCACAATGTTAGTGTGTGTRTGAACAGTCCTGTATTTGTGCTGAAATATGTGACACACTACTTTGAGGTTAAATGSTTGGTTCAACCCTTGGTTCATTCCTTGAACAAATTATGAATGAGAGCTCTCAGAAGGTTTGCCGAAGTTCTATTCTTCTGATTTGTTTTCCCTTTTCTATGAGTCAGCAAGTTTCCAGAGAGGACCACTGAATGTAATGCAGCGTTGGCTCTTCAGAGAAAATATTTCTCCAGTGAAACCTGTAACATACTATTTCCAATTTTGAATTCCCTAGTAAACATCTCATTGTACTGAAACCAGGATTGTCCTTTTCAGTGGAAGGCACTGTAAAAGTTCAGGCAACTTGTGACATCCACTGAGCAGCTCTTCAGCCTATTAAAACTAGTTTTGAAGGAAATGTTGCCTTGCCCATGTAATACAGCCCACTACATGCTTGAGTAGTCAACCAAATCAGCATGAATCTTAGTTGTACAGAGATACTTTTGATGGCAAGAATGTTAATTATCATTTCACTGGCTTTGCTAGTAAGTCTTCTGGAAGTGGGTTATATGCAAGACAAAATGAATTAGAGGTGCTTAAGCCATGTCCTTTTTCTCATTTTCCTATGCATAAMACAAGCATGCAATGTTACAGAATTATAGAATCATTTTAGTTAGAAAAGACCTCTGAGATCCTTGAGTCCAACTGTTAGCCCATCCCTAAACCATGTTCTTAAGTACCACATCTGCACGTCTTAAATGCCTTCAGGGACGGGGACTCTATCAGTTCGAACGTCAGACTGCTTTAATGCTTGGAACACCTTCTGTGAAGAAAATTTTCCTAATATMCTATCTAAACCTCCCCTGGTGCAAYTTGAGGCTGTTCCCTATTGTTCTATAGCTTGTTACTTGGGAGAAGAGACTGAGTCTCACCTCACTCCAGCCTCCTCCAGGCAGTTTCAGAGAGCAGTCAGGTCCTTCTCAGCCTCATTTTCCCCAGGCTAAAYAGCCCCAGCTYTCTCAGYCATTCCTCAYATGATTTGTGTTCAAGAGCCTTCACCGGCGTGATTGCTCTTCTTTGGGACACCCTCCAGTACCTCAAAGTGTTTTTTGTAGTGTAGGGCCCAAAACCGAACACAGGATTTGAGTTCAACACTGCTCAGTACAGGGGAATGATCACTGCCCTGGTCCTGCTGGCCATGCTATTTCTGATAAAAACCAGGATGCAATTGGCTTCTTGGCCACCTGGRCATGCTCCTGGCTCGTGTTCAGCCCGCTGTTGACCGACACCCCCAGAGAGAGAGAGTCTATTAAGTCTTTTKAAAAACTGAAATGCATATTTATGATGAAGTCTGATTTTCAATTTAAAACTGATTTCTAAACCTGTAATGCTTGTTTGAGCTTTACATATGCTTATTAGGGGAAGGAAAAGGCAGTTTACTCTTGTGAAATCTTAGAAGAAGGTGTTAAAACCAGCTTTGATAGTGCTACACATTCTAAAACCATGATTAAGGATACAGAGAATGGTATTAACTGTGCCATGTCATTGCTCAGATGTGCTAAAATAAACTGTTGCATTATGTAACCTACAAGTGGTATTAGGAATTTTATTATCTTCTTACTCTCCACTWGAGTTCTAGATCTTTATTGAAGATTGTTTACAGTTGTTATTGAACGCCACCGGGTTTACTTGTAAAGCACTGACAGGATAGCACTTATGTCCCTAAACATAAAGGAATGAGATAAAYTTTGAAATCATGATCTAAATGCAAGAGGAAGTAAGATAAATATAAAACAAATTTGTACGTTCTTCCTTGCCAAGATTCTTTCTATATGCTGACACATTTGCCATTACTTTAACAGCTTCTATCAGAGTAAATTGGAAAGGAAAAACATTAAAAGAGTAATCCAATGCAAAAATGCTTCTTATGAGTCACATTAGGCATTTCCTGTGAATGTGATCTTTGCTTTCATAATGTATTTAGTGCTTTGATGTATGTTAAGGCTATAAGAATGCTAAGAGGGGATGGAACGTTTTTGATCATGGGCATCATCACTCCTGATGAAACACTGTAGATTTGACTTAGGTATAGTCATTGGTGCAGTCAATGTTTGTGATTTCCTTGCTTTTATAGCTCCTGTGTCTTTACAGCTTCTTTTTCTTCCACCAATCTGTTCCTAATATGAATGTGGTAACCTCCCATGAGCTACTTCAGTCCCCTGAAACCTTTTTAATTATAGATTTTGATAAATGTGGGTAAACCAAAAAAATAGCCTTAGTAAGCAGGAAAGGTCAGAAGCACTCAAATCTGTTTCATCTTTTTAATAATCATTGAAAATTCCTGCACCTTGAAAGCAGTACTTTTATTCATGGCCGTTGTGTAATTTGGAATCAGCAATCTCTAATTTGATCAGGCAAATTGAAATGAAGATGTATATCCTGGTTATTGGCTGTTTATGGCCTGAAAGAATTTGAGATAACTGATTTGACAATAGCTAGTATTAGTTTGATCAATTTGTAACACCATTCACTGGTYAATATTAGTAAATTCTGATTTTGGAACATGTTTTTGATAGGAAGCTGGGTTTGAAAGTTGTTACCCACTTCAAAAAGATCCAGCTAAAAAACTACATGGGATTAACAAATGGTCCATACTCTGTTTCACCTCATATAAATTGCCGACTGTAACTAGAGTGATAGAGTAATAGTTTTTCTTAAATATTAATTCACTTACAATTATTTTTGCAACACATTTTTGACTGTAAGTAAATTGAAAGTTTAATTGTTTTGTTTGTTTGTTTTTTTTTTGTTTTTTTTTTTTTGTTCCATAACAGCTTCCTTGAAATTTAGTTTACTACTAGGTCATTGACTTCCTTCAAACCATGACAGATTAGGATATTTTTGTGTGACTCGGTGAAGACACTTTCAGTCTGCCTGCTGCACAGCTGCTATGAAAATACTTGCTTAATCAAAAGATTTCTGTGCCCTTGGGTACAATATGTCATGAGTTGTGYTCCATTACTAATTCACGCAGTTCCTGGTGCCGGAACATCTGCTCCATATTTGGAGAAGTGTAGAAAAAGTCACTATCCAGTAATTGGATAATAAAGCTTCTGAGCTTGAGATAATTGCTTGTGCTAARCTCTAATTTCTTTTGCTGCAGGCTAAATCCTCATTCAAATCCTTGACCCATCTTTCTGATGAATTAAAATTTGATTTTTATCAGTATTATACGAATCTTAGTAASTCTTGCTTTTATTTTAATAATTTGATAATAGTTGATGATTTGTGTTACCCCTATTTTTTGTTATTGTTTGCTACTAAAATGTAAATCTAAGTACTTTTAGSTTTGTTATAAATAGCCAGTACTCTTACACTCTCTCAGTGAGTAGTTCTATTCTTTAGCAATTTTTCCCCATGAATTTTAAACAGATAGAGGCCAGTTCTCACAAATCATATTTATTGTTCCTTAAAATTTCACTAAATTTTCAGGACAAACAGTATAAGTTTAGGGGTTTTTAGCAAGCTACACATGAGTCAAAATTATTTTATTAGTCTTATGGCAGCTGAAATACTTTTGGAATAACAAATTATTTAGAACCAATGATGAAATTAATTCATGGAATACCTAGGTGTTTTCAGGAATACCAAACAGCCTTATTGTGACTGAAGAATATAATAAACTTGTCTAGAGCAAATTCAGTTCAACAGATTGATCCTGGAGGATTTGCTAATTTTTCACTAAATGGTCTGAGCATTGAATATTGTATTAATACAAAGTCTGCAGTATCAAAGTTTGTTTTAAATAGACTTCAGTATCATTTCCTGCAAGGCTTCTGAGAAGGTGTTTGAGAAAAGCAGAAAGTGAGACCAGASAAATCCTGTGGGGGAGAATAAATGTTCATTAGAAAAAAGTAGACTTGGTTAGAAAAGGACTCTGTGTTGTAATACACAGCAATATTATAAAAATTACTTTTTTTTCACTGGAATATTGAATTGTTCTGAGCATTTTTGTTTCCATTTCTTCCGTGGGGAAGAACAGGAGCCTTGGGGAAGGAATATTGAATTGTTCTGAGCATTTTTGTTTCCTTTTCTTCCTTGGGGAAGAACTGGTGTTTATGCTTTTGTGAAGATTGTCCATCCTTACACACTGCAAGACTTTCTTTTGATGATGGTAATTCACTGCCCCTTACACTGATTTCCCTGCTTTATCTGCCAAGGCTGATAATGATTTTGGTAACAGGTGCTAGCTTAATAAYATTTAGTCACTAAGGCATCCTCCCTCATTGTTTTTCTTCCCTGGGGGCAACTGATCTAAAAACTGCCTCTGTTCTCACCTGGGGTTTAAGGGTATAAGAATTCATTCAGATCACAGTTACAGCATTCCTGCTATCTTCCTTGATTAAAAACATGATGAGGCTGAAYTGATGTTTAGAGAAGCAGTTGGCAAAAATGGCTGACAGTGTACACTGAAACCAGCTCGTTATCCCACTTGTAAGACCCAAGTGGGAAAACGGAGAGAGAGTTTTATTACATATACACTTCAATATCATGTTCTAAATATTAGTAAGGGTCGTTGCTTACTGTATTTTAAGGAACATGCTGCCAGTCTTGCTCTCTTCTGTCTTTTTCTGTCTCAGTGGAAGGCTTTCAAACCAAGCCCAGGAGCTCTGGCATGTRGAGGATATTCCCAGTGGATGGTTATTACTGTCAGCCACTAGGGAACATAGCTATGGAGTATATTAGACTTCACCTCAAGAAATTTATGCAGAAATGATGAAGTTACCTTAGAGAAGCTCATTGTTAATTAAAATCTCAAAGGATAGGGAAAGGTTTAGGCTTCSTAAGATCTGCAGTGTCACTTCTTGAGTAATCCAAATGAGCTGCCCTTCAGCCATCATTCAGGGTTACGTGTTCTGCTCAGTTTAACCTTGCAGAGARCCATGGCACTCAACGTAGCTGATTTCAGAGTGGTGTTATGAGGACGACATGGGCCGATACAATTTTATTAATTGGTGTGTTTATATTTGAATGGGAAAAAAAAAATTGAAAATGCAGAACTTCAACCCCACATTCTGTGCGTAGATGTCCTGAAGTGTCAGTAGCAGGAGTGTTGATTCTGAATTTAGATAACCAGTTGTAATGAAGTTAGTTGATCCCAAAAATCATGCATTCGACAGCAGGGAAGAAACTGTTCTGACTTGTTCTGAAATAACAAATTCCCACAGACAGTTTTGGTAGTACCAGCTCATTGTGGGGGGCTGGACTAGAAAACATTTAAAGGTCCCTTCCAACCCAAACTGCTCTGAGATTCTAAGAAGAAAGTGTTGGAAGATKAATGGGAATATTATCATTGTCGATCTGTACCTGCATGTCTGAGACTGCTTATTTTTTCTATTGTAATTTTAGTATTCTGATAGCATTTCCTAGGAGTCCCTTAGGGTTAGAAAAATGGGAGCTTGTGAAAAAATATCTAAAATTCTACTTCAGGGCAAAACATTAAAACTATGCCTATTGAGCCAGTTCACTGCTGGAAACTGTTCTTTCAATAAGCTATGCAATTAATAACAATAAGCTGTTGATTAAAAAGATATCTGGACTATCCTTGGAAATGGAAGGGACTCAACTGGTGACAGATAAGTAGATTTATTTTAGATGYCTAAAGGTAGTGAAACCAGTGCCAAACTAATAATGAAAGAAAATTATATTCTATATAGTCAATTAAGACAACCTTAACTTGAGGGAGAAGTAGAAAATTAAGTAGGAAGCTACCGAGATCTGCCTTGCCTATTTTGCCTCAGACATTTTCTTTATTTTTATTTGTGCAAAATCAGCATAAACTCTTTTACTTACCATTTGGAAAAAAAAAAAAAACCAAAAAAAAAACCCAAAAAAAACCAAAACCAAACAAACAAAAAACCAACCAATGTTTCTGTCGTCAGAAGCAATGAGTGGCAGAAAAATTTCTTGTCTGACCCCAGCTGACCATGGCAGTTGAGTTATATGTGATTTTAGCTTACAGGGCTTCCAGTAAGTAAAGACATGAAACTTCATTCATTAGGGTTAAAAGAATAAACTGCTTCCTTTATAAATGCATATTGACACAGCATTTGGGTGAGTGCCTGTCCCGTACGAATAAGTTTGGCATCCTAGGTTTGGGTTTGTAAGAGGTGACAAAAGCTTATCTGGAAACATACATAGATATGTATTTTTTTTTTCCTTACTGTTATAATACTGAAGAGCATGAACTTGAGGCTCCCTAATTAGCTCTTTATCATATTGYAATGAAATTGCTTTATTGTGAGCAAAATTAAGCTTATATTTGTATGATTTTGCCATTTGAGAGAACCTTTATATTCCTGATTTTCTTTGACTACAGTTCTCGGTCTGGGTGTAATCTACATCTGCCCTGCTGTTACAATACCTTTCTCAGGTTGAGGTCTCTCGCACAAAATTTGCCTTTTAATGCATCAGCATGTCTGATTTTTTTAAGGTCTCTAAAGATATGGCTATAATGTCCTATGGTCTTTTCCCAGGTGAAATATCTTTAGATTTTAAATCTCTTTAGCCCCGAAGTTCATACGTGTTCAGAAAGGTCTCCTGGGTTCCTTTTGACCACAAAATGACAATGAAGAAATATTTTTCCTTGTTACATTGAAACATATAATAATGCATGATTTCTGTTTCTAGCAGTGAAAGCCAGAAACCCCAAAAATGAATTGCAGTTTAAAAAAGAAATGATGCATTTCTTTTTTTTTTAGAGAAAATAAGACTTAAGTCTTCTCCCCTAAGATGTCCCTCTTGATAGGTGGTGAAAAAGGTTTCACTTTTATTATTTGATCTCCCTCTCTACACCTCTACATAAGTGCAAGGTTCTGTGTTGTCCTTCTATCAGTGTACTTCACATATGCTTTTTAATGAAATCTAGAAAAATTAACAACCCTCCTAATTTCCTTCTCTAGGTTCACAGTGGTAAGATTTGGAGCTGCCAGCTCTGTTCTGAATAKGAACTTAATTCTGAACAAAGGTGAGGCAGTTGCAGGTTGAAAACTGTAGGAGACAGGAACACTAATGTTTTAATTAAGATTTAAAAAAAAGAACAAGTATTGTACRATCATCTTTGGGTTCTTCCTAAGATGTTTCTCATTGATATGCAGAAGTAGTGATTGAATATACTTTTTCCTAAAAAAGGGGAGATTTTTTCTTTTAGACAAGTTACATCTTTATATTTGGTTATTTATCAATATACTTGCTTAATGTATGAATTTTCTAGGGAAAAAAAATGCATTTTTCCCTCTACTACCTATAGCTTTTCTTTTTAAATTTCACTATTTATATGTTACACTGATTAAATAACTGTGACCAAAATAAATATGAATGCTCATTTGCTTCTAGGCTAATAGGCCTATACATCTGTCAGTAAAGTATTTTTCATTGATCCTAGGTGGAATTTCTTTGAGCCTGTGGTGTTGGTGGCCCTTTTTGTCTCAAGTTACTTATCAGCAGATATAATTTATTCAGGTTTTTGTCTTTTTAAAAATGTTGGGAATTACTTTGTCTGGTGTAACTKTCCACAGCGTAAGCAAATTTACTGAGTACCTATGCTGTGGATCACAATGTAAAGTTTGAAGTGAATGTTTTGCCCAGCTTCTCTTTCTAGAAGTATTTTGGCCTTCTCCCTTCCATATTKCAGCAATATCTGCTTTCTGGCACTGAATGTTTATGTTGGCACTTTGGCTGTCTTTGATTAGCTCTAATGATGAATTCTTGGTCTTTCAGTGATCTTTTTATGATGTTCTGTTCCTAGTAGTGTTCAATATTAGTCTAGAATTAGGAGCTCAGATATAAAAAATTGCAAGATTGGATTTTCCACTATAAAGATTTCTGATCTGGTTTGCATGACCAGGTTTCCGTGATGGTGGGGCTACAGGGATGGCTTCTTTTTTTTTGCAAATTTCCATATCAAAATATATAATTTCATCCCCCTTTTTTTTTTTTTTTTTTTGAGCACTTCTGCACTCAAAGTGAGTTCCTATACTACAATTCACACTTTTGTTCCTGTGTGTCAGTTCATTCAAACCTCTTTAAAACATCATTTCAAAACTAACTGTTTGAAAACAACCTCTGCCTGTTGYCCACTGTTTCCTGGTGTGRTGTACATTTTGTTTCATRTTTCTTTAAATGTTTCAACTTTTTGGAACTGAGGCAATGTTAGAAATTAAAACAGCTAAGTTTATATATATAATGAAAAAATATGAAAAGTTCATTTTCAATACTGTGTAGTACATCAGAGCATTCTGATAAAAAATATTTGACAGAATTTAGCTCTTTTAGGCCTTGAAGTTCTGCCTGCCTTCATGGCCAAAGAAGGGATCTCAGTGCACCTCAGCACCTCAGRAAACACCCCTAGGACCCTCTCAGCAGGAAGCTATTCCACAGGAATAAAGGAACCAACACTTGAAAGTAATGCAGAATTCTCCCTGTAAGATATGATTAAGGACCAGTTTTTGGCTTAACAGATGAATTGATAAAGTAACTTCCTATTTTAGGTATTAAAGCAGAGTTCAAGAAGTAACTTGAAAGTTGAGCATACTAGGGTGACAAAGGTGCGTGTTTGAAGCAGTGGATGAAGGAAAAAAACCTCACTGGGTAATGTGGAAGAGCATTAAATTGGAAATGATAATATATAAAGAGCCATTAATGTAAAATACAGAAAAAAAAAAGAGAGAAAAGAGAAAGAAGTTTGCAAAGTTAGCATTTAATCTGATAGCAGAAAGGGATGGAAAAAAAAGTAGAAAATGTGTCTCTAATGATGAGAAACCAGATTTCATAATTTTAAGAGGTAAGAGTAAGGTTGCTGGAGTAAACATTGATGTACTGATCAAGATTAGGGCTGATTATATAATTCTTTTAGYAAATGGTTTGGTTATCAAAAGATATTATTTCAGGTTCACTAAGTATGTTTATGAATTTGTGTAGAATTTAGCCTATACCTCTCTCTGAACTGTTTTGTCTTGTGATTTTAAATAGAGCTATCAAAGCATGAGGAGGGAGCATATAATTAGAAAAACAAAACTTTGCTCCACCCTACACAATTAGCTACCTGAATGGAATAAAAAACCCCAAAGTTGGAATGTTATCATTTTGAATTGGATGAAGTATTTGAAATAACCTGAAACTATTTTATATGAAGGTGTAATTTCATCCAAAAAAAACATTGCCTACCGTACAGTGACTTAAAGGAAGATTTTTCTCTTCTGGTTTTTCAGGTCAGTTAACAGTGATAGATAGGGGACTTTGAAGAGCAGATTTTTTGCTATAAGACTGAAAATGCTAGAGAAAATACTAGAGAAAATACTTAATATTTAAAATACTCAATATTCCTTGTTTGGGACAATTGTGACAGAAGTTAATGCTCAAGCTGGTAGCTAGTTTTGAGTCCTAAATTAGAAAAGTAATCCCAACATTGGCCAGAAGCTCATGAGAGCAAAAAGTTTGTTCCCACCTCTCTGAAAATATGTTTATTACCTACCCAGGTCTGGTCTTTAATTTTTATTCTTTCCCTGGAACAATATTAGAATGCATCTCAGTTTGATATATCCCATGCCCCAGTGAAGCAGTGCTTTGTGCACAGGTTTTTGTGTAAATGCATACACATGCTTTTTCTACTGYCTACCACATAATGACCATATTCCAGTGTAAGTCTCTTATAATGAGTCTTCAAATACTGATTTTCTTGCTAACAAGTTGTTAYTAAATTGAAACAGGATCCAGAGTAAATTAAAACAGTAAATTTAACTTCTGTTTGAGATCTCAAGCATAAATTTCAGATGTGTTATTAAAAATTAAGATTATTAATTAAAATTATAAAATAATTAGTTAAGATAATAATKAATAATTAAAATAATATAATTATTTAAGGCTATTAAAAATTTAGATCCAAGAGTAGAAAAATGTATTCAGCTAGTGAAACTGCACAAGATCATGGATTGGATATCTCCACCTAACTCGAGAGTCTGCACAGCCTTTTTTCTGCACAGAACTTTGTCTTTTAGGAGGAGTTTTACATCATGTAGTGCAAGTTGGATATAGGCAGACAAGGCAGATTTTGAATGGTTCAAACAGTTTTCAACTGAATTTAACCTTAACTGAATTTTACTTAACTGAATTAAGTAAAACACTTATTTTGTTCAGTCTTCAAGTGGAACATGACAGATATTAGAAAGAGTGAAAAGCAAATTCTCTTAGCTTCTGTATAGGCACAGAAGGAGMTTTATGACCAAAAATGACTGACCAGAATATAAACATTAGAGTGTAAAATTAATTGATATCGCATTATTTTCATATATTGGAAAATTAATGTATTTATTCAATTTCATATATTTGATATACAATATTCATATACATGAACTTACGAACAAACATATGAGTGAACATATTCACATGTGTAGAGGAGTGTAYGTATTTCACAGGGCTGAATTCTAGGGCCATTTCTGTTTAATACATTTATCAACAATCTGGGTGAAGGAGTTGAAAGCACCATTAGCAATTTGCTGATGACACCAGATTGTGAGGTTGTGTTTAATTTTTTGARGGACAAAATACTTTGCAGAGGAATTTAGTTAGATTGGAGCACTGGACAGTGATTAATGGGATGAAATTTATTATGTCCAAATGCTGGATTCCACACCTGGCACAGAGTTACATGGGGCACAAGCAGAAATTGCAAGACGAGTAGCTGGAGAGCAGCCCTGCAGAAAAGGGTCTGGGGGTGCTGSTCAGCAGTGAGCCCTGTCAGCCCAGTGGAAAAACCCCATCCTGGGGTGCATCARACACARCAGCCAGGCAGAGGTGACCATCCCACTGTATTCAGCGTTGGTGTGGCCTCACCAYGGACACTGTGTGCAGTTCTGGGCCCCACAATTAAAGAGAGTTGTGAAGGTCCTTGAATGYATCCAGAGAAGGCAACAAAGCTGGTGACAGGGCTGGAAGGGGTGTCCTGTGAGGAGCAGTCGGGGACATTGGGATTGTCTTGTTTGGAGAGTCAGAGGCTGAGGCGTGACCTTGTGGGTCTCTGCAGATTCCTGTGGAGGTGATGATTCCTCCCCCTTGGGATCCAGTGAGAGGACACATGGGAATGGTACAAAGCTGTGCAGAATGAACATGAGGAAGTAACAGAGTAATCAGTTTTTCTAGAGCAGTGGTGCCCCAAGCCTGCCCAGCCCTCTCCTATTCTATTCATGATGGTTTTCATGCCTTTTTAAAATTTATTTATTTATTTTTAATTAAATAGTAAGTCCAGAAGCACAGTGTTCCACAGCAGATATCTCCACAAATTAGACCTTCAGGATTGAAATGAGTGGTTGTCAGGGTTTTAGTTTCTCGGCTGAGTGATGTGTTAGATGTCAAGTTGTAAGTCACTTTATTGAGTTTCCCAGCAGATAAATAAATCAGCAAGTTCTTTATAGCATTTGCAATGATTGAACTCGAGTGGCTTTCAGCAGAAGAAAAAAGCAAGCAAACTGTAGAAATATTAGGATAACCTGAAATATTTTGATTGGACAATTTGTTATACAGTGCCATTGGGATCTCAACAATCTGCAATGCAGAAAACATGCTGGATTTACTTTGGATGCAGTTGGATCAGAGTGTCGTGGTTTGAACTGTGCCCAYGACGTTCCCTCCCCCTCCCCCCACTGGAGAGGGAGAAGGGACAGAGCRAAAACCCAATTAACACGAAATATTTATGGCTTTGAGATAAACATAACTGGAAGAAAGATACCTATGTACTCCACAAAGATAGTCAGACAGGCTGCATAACTTAAGTTGCAAGATAGATTTATTACTACACACTACTAAGAATGGCACTGGGTGAAAAACAAAGATAGGGATATTTACAAAGAGAAGAAAAATAAAATGGACATTTTAAGACACCTGTTACACTTTCCCGGGGACTCATCTCTTCTTCCAAGTCCCCCCAACTCCACCCCTCCCATGTAGTCCCTCACACACAGGGGGGCAGGTGAATGAAAGTCTAACACAGATCAAAACACTCAGCTGTTGTCCAAGCGTTGTAGGAGAAAAACATTCTTACAGCTCCAGCTGTGGGATGTGTCCTTTTCTGAGAAACAGTCAGTGTAAAACTGCTAATAGCAGAAAGGAATTTCTTTACCTCTCAGGAGAAAAGAAAAGAAATGTCCTTCAAGGCCCATGTTGGTTTTTTTTCAGCAACGTGAGTCCGATTATCACAAACCTCCTGGCAGAACACAAAACATGGCTTCTTCTACATCAAAACGTCGTGGGGGAGCAAACCTCCTTTCTATTTCTTGGCTTCTAATCAAAAATCCAGTCCTCAAAAGGCCAGGGTTTTTTTTCCTCAACAGCAAGGTCGCTTTACTTCTCTATACAGGTCTCTCTCAATATGATGGAAAWAGTCCTTTTCAAGAACAAGTTATCTCCTCCATGTTCGAGAACCACAACAAGGGCACAGCTTCTCCTTACTGTTCTGTGATCTTTAGATGTCTCCATTTTTCTTCTTACATCTCCTCACCCTCCTGCTCTGTTTTTTTCCAGTGCAAGATACTAAAACTACAAGCTATTAACTAAGCTAACATGGCGGCCGAATCTATCTTGTTTTGAATTCCTTCTTAAATACAACAAAATACGTCATCACAGAGGTGTAACTATCCTGTGTAATTGGCCCAGGCCTGATGATCAGCCTGTCCRTCAACCTCAGAACCAATGATGGATTGGCTCTGAAACACAGGAGTGGGGCAGGACTCCCTTTGCTGGAGAAGAAGAAGAAGGAGACACCCCTAGGACTTCTCACAACAGCCATCTTTGTGGTTTCTTSATCCCCATCCCCCACCACCAAAAATTGGACCAAGCAAAACCATGACACAGAGACAAGCAACTAAATGTTTTTTCAGTATGCAAACTTTAACCATTCTGTATACATTATGAAATTACACAAATCCCCATTTGTTTCACTGTGGATTTTATATAGGACTATATAAAAAATGCATATAAATAGTGAATATATGTTCCTCCAAGTCTAGAGCCATGAGGAAGATGACTGCTCTGAAGTACTTTGCTTGATGATGGAATTCAAAGCTTTTTGCGATCTTGAGAACACATTGGTTTGTTTATAAAACACTTGAAGGTTCATATATTTGGAAAGATGAATCATACCAGCAGTGTGAATAAATAAATTTTTGTTTTGTCAGCTCTTTGGAAATATGGTTGCTATAGAGMATTGATTTTATTTCAGTCCTTCTGGAGTATTGAATATAACATCTTTGGAAGCGTAATCTATGTATTGCTTTGGCACTACAGTTGTGCCATCTTCATCATGCAATTYACCAGTGACTTGATTGGAAAATGACTCAAAGTTGAGTCACAGGCATGCACATACATAATTACTTGCAATTCTCTTTCTTGACAGTATTTTGTTAATCATTSTACTGAAAAAGGAATTGGAATAAAAGTTCTTATTGTCCTTCTCTCCCAAGCTAGTAGCCAATGAAAAATACTGACAAAACTGTATGCAAGTTACTTTTCAAAGAATCTGACACAAATCCTCTGAGCCAGTTAAAAATCAGTGGATTTTTTTCTTGTTGCAGCATGAGAAAAAGGTACTGAAAATAAAAGTGTGATTTTCTCAAGGCTCCACATTGAGGAAGGATAAAATGTGATATACAATGGTGTTCTGTTTTCCTTCTGCTGTTCATAGATCACACTTCCAATCAAGGCAGAACAGCTTTCAGTTAAAGCTGAAAGTTAAGAAATTGAAAACAACCTGMCTTGTAGCTTTTGATAAAGGAAGAGGAGATGGTCTCTCATTCTTCCAGCAGTAGTGTGAATTTATTCCTCTATTTCCTTTGCTCTTTGTACAGGTGTCTAGTATGAAATGTTACATTCTCAATCAAATAAGTAATCTGATCTGAAACACTTTTTTCTTTCCAAAATGAAAGTTGGAAGGACTTTTGTTTTAGATTTATGTCAACTGAAGGGCTCTTATTTTTGTCAGAAAACTTTAAAAGCCAGATGTATTCTGGTCAAATGTTTATGTACCAACAAACACAAGAAAGGGTAGGGTTTTTTTCCCTTATTTAGATAAATTCTTGGACTAAGATAGTGTTATCATATTGCTGAAAAATATATATAGCAGTCCACTTGATTCTAAATAGGCAGTACTTCCTCTCATGGTATTTTCTGCTTCCTGAAGCACCATATCCATTTGGAGGGTTATTCAATGAGTCTTCTTTCTCGTCCTTCACTTTTTGATTTTCTTTTCTCTTGTTGTTAGTGTTGTGCTCAACTTCTTCCTTATGTTATACCACCAATTTCTGCTACAAGATAGAACAGAAAATCAAAAAGGCTTTGCTTGGAGAAATGGCTTTAGGCTATCCAGCCGTGATATTTCTTGGTCTATGTTCAGTTGCTTTGTTGTAAARTTGTAATTAATGTTTCTAAGTGTTTGTTCCAAAGAGGTTCTTCCAAATAAAAGGGATACAATGAATCATACATTTTTCTTATCCAACCTTTCCCCCCTGCCCACCGAGAACAAAGACTTATTTGTTTCTAAAGTAGAAATATTGATGTGTTCTAGATAACCTTTCTGTGCAGCACTTTGGAAGAGACTGTAAAATTCATCACTTATCATAACTTCTTGGGTGAAAATAGGAGAAAGTTGACAGCGCTGAAAATCTTGTGAGCTTTCAAGTTTATTTGCCAGAGGTACTCTTATTTTCAATGTAGTAAAGGATAGCTGAACAGTAATTGTGATTAAAATTCTAAAAGCAAATTAAAAAAAAAAAACAAAAAACCCTCAAAAATGCCATGAGTGTTATAATAAAATTAATTACGATAATTTCAATACAGGTTAATGAAATTGAAAGACACAAATAGGTGTGAGTCTGTGTCTTTCCCTGACAACACTGTCAGTGATCCACTGATACAGTTTAAACAGAAAATAAATTCTAAATTCAGTGAAACAGACAGAAATGCAAAGTTCTAGAGTTCAACTTGTCAGCTATATACACTTTTGAAAAATAGCTCTTTAGGTTCTATTCTTCTAATGTTTTATTTATAATCAGAATCAGTGTCTTTGTTGAAAGGTACTTTCTAACAACTGAAAAAAAAAAATAAAAAAAAAGAAAAGGGAAAAAGCAACAATTAGGAATGGTGTATTGCATACAGGCTAATAGTTTCTTGCAGCAGGGTCTCTAGCACCAGGCTTCATTATCTCTGCTTGATCATACAGTGCTCRTTGTAGTCTGCCAGGTGCTCTGGCAGTGTTTGTGTCAGGATAAATGACTGAATATTAAAAACATTTTCCTCTCTCATCTCTCAGACACAAAACGTTTTAACCTATTATTTATTTTTTTCTTTAGTAAGAGAGTCTATATTTAATATGTGTGTGTCTACCTACTTAGTTACATATACATACAAATGAGGGCCATTCCTTATTTACAAGAGCTAGGAAAGTCTTACCCAGTTTTTATGTGTTTTTACAAATAGATACCTATGCAAGTAATTTGCTCTTCTCCTAATGTTTTTATTTTATGGAGATTAAGATAGTTTTTTGTCTCTTTTCTGCAGGCTGGGAGGAATTCCGGTTTTAAAAAAACAGTATTTCTCTCCTGAATGCCTATTTTTCACACCAATTAATCAAGTGATTATTTTAATTTTTTCCAGTGAAATTGAAGAAAGAGATTTGCAATCTCCATATATAAATTGGAGCTGATATCTATGCCATCATACCAACTGGAGGTTTTGATCTCATCTTTATCCTCTTGAAAATCAAAGACCATTCATTTGCCTCAAAGATTAAAAAAAAAAATGACCTCATAGGACTAACTGCTTTCCCTGTGGGACTTGATCTGTGGGCAATTACTGGTCCACAGGAAAACAATGAAAAAAATAGTCCTCAGGCCACTGAAGACAGAGTACATCTCCCTCTGGTCTAGCGAAATCTGAATTTTGCAAGAGAACTGATGGTAGAAAGAGCCTAAATCAAGTCCAAAATGTTTCAAACATTGAATAATGGATTTGTATCCCGTATGATTTCCCTTTTCTGACTGTCCTTTTTCTTTTTTGTTTATCTTCCSAGATCATTATTCCATAATGATTCAGGACGCAAAGAAATGCCAAAGCTTGATCATAACTTTTCTTGATTCCTTGCTTTCTGGATGGCTCAGAAGTGTAACTGATACTTGTGAAAGAAAGTGTGGAAAAATTTCTTTCATCCCTTACATTTTCTTTTCCTACACTGGGGGAAGATATCTGTTTTTTGGGGTTTTTTTGGGGGGGTATGGGACTGCCCCTTCTCTTCTTGCTCCTTTGGCACTGGAGCTGCTTTTAGCCACCAAGTGTTGGACATTGTGCTAACTGCAGTTTTGGATGGGGAGATTCTTCCTGCACAGAGAGATCAACTTGTGCACTTGGATTTGTTCCTCATCTTCTCTCTGCAGCCTAGGGAACTGCTGGAGAGATTATGTTCCTCTGCCAATTTTTTTCCATTTTTGAAACTCCTTTTAAGGCCTTCTTCAGTTGGCTGTTTAATAACCTGGTACATCAGAACCAAAACTGCAATGACAGGTGGCATTTTCTGGAGGATATCAGAAAGAATCTTGTGTAGGAAATAGATGAATCTCCTATCCTTTGGGCAGTAGCCAGGGAAAGCACTATGCTTGAAGAAATTTGGGCTTTCAAGTTGAAGAAAATTCCTGCTGTCTGGTGTCACTAGACCGTATGACAATAAGAAAAAAAATGAGGATTTGAATAGTAACTGCAATAACTATATATTTATTTTTCTTCTTGTAATATTGTTTCATCCATTCCTTCACAAAGTTTAGCCATTATAAAGTAACTGTCTTTTCCAAATCGTTTTCCCACTGTGATATTGTGTCTTGTTGGATGCTTTTTGCTTACATGAGCTTGTTTTATAAGCATGGATAGACAAAATGGAATCTRTCATAAATTATAGCAGTTACCAGTGAGAATAAATCAAAATCTGAAAAATATTCAGTGTTCTCCTGGGAACARTTAGGATGTGATTCACTGTTGAAACCTGTGGAAAACAAAGTATCATGCCTGCACTGGTGACTAAGTCTTTTTTAGTACAAGTTTGAAACAGAAATATTCTATTTAAYGTTTCTTTCCCTTTTTTRCCTTTTATAAAGGRACAAATACTTTTTAAAAGAAACACMAAAACCCAAACGCTGACTCATTGGAATTAGATGGCATATGTTAAAACCCAAGTTACTCATCTATTGATGACTACCTTGTTTGTGTTATGTCCAGAGAACACATTTTTAGCTTGCTGTCTTCTCTCCTGTGCTTTGCTGTTACTCCCATTTGGACTAGAAAGTCTYATAATCTTAAAGTCTTAATGCATTCTCTAACCCCTAAAGACAAAACGCCAGATCTAGGCTGATAGTTATCCATCTCCCTCTCCTGGAATCAGTGGAATTTAAACAGCTTACAATTACATAGGATCTGGCAYAAAAGTTATGACACATGCAGTGCTGAGGTTGTGAAACGAAACGCTCTAAGGACTAGGATATGACTGAGCTAAAAGGCTTGGACAGTACTGGAATGATATCAGAATTCTTGCTCTAAAAGGGATATGTTTGAGGATTGTTCTGAATAAGAAACCTTTTATCAAATTGTGAGCATTTTTTTTTTCCTGTTAGTCATGAAGAAAGCATCAGTAGCTGCAATTTGGGCTGGTGCACATGCATGTACTTAGTGCTGGAGCAGGCGTCCTCAGGAAACAAATGAAACAGGCCAGAATATAGTGATATGCCATTGACATATTAAAAAAACAGAGTAGGAAAATGAAATGAGATTTTTTTTCCTTCACACTATTAATCAGTATTCATATTGGTACTTTGGGATGCGTATTTTTGCCATTAGGTCTACTTCAGTCAGGGCTTGTACTGAGTTATCTATAGATACTAATTTATTTCAGCTGTGTTTTTAATAAAGTTCCATGATTGTTCTATAAAACTCTCAAGTAAAAACTAAACAAGCATTCCAATCTTTAAAAATATTAATACTTTATAACAATTAGTGTATTCTAGTAGTTTCCTTTCCTATTTTGCTGATATTTTGATACTGATACAGAGAAGCTTTCACAATTGGGAGTACAGAAATTATTKTAGATGTCCAATTTAAACACAAAATGTCTAGAGTAGCTCTCACCATAGGACTCCCAGTGTTTCCTGGCTCATATGGCTAAATTCACTTTAGATGTTGTCAAAGTAACTACTGTATCTAAATCTATATATTTGCTATAATCTTGTGATGTACTGGTGGTGTGCATTTCAATACTTTAAGTCTGTGTGGTGTGATGTATTTATCATAGCATATTTGTGGTATATGCRTGTGCCCTAACATTTGCACACACATACACGTCCCATTTTATGTACTTATTTAATTACAAAATCCATGAAACTTCTTTCCTGTAACATGTAATAAGGACTATTGTGATTATATTTCCAAGTTTTAAAAAAAACACTTATGTGCATTGGTTACTGTGACAACCTCTTAAAAAAAAAAAAAGTAAAATTGTCGGATATGATAGGATATTATTAAATTGCAACAAAAATGTCATGCTTTAAATAAGGAACTGTTTGCATTTTAATGACATGTCAGAATTATATGTGGTTGATGCAGAGGAAGCATGAGAGACTGATAAGCATAACATGGAGTTTTGCTTGCAAGAAGTCAGGCAGGGTCATGAGGAAAAAAGGTCAGCAGGTTTTTGGGTGAAAATGAGTGGGCACCACAGCAGCCCTGTGCTGTGGGGTCCAGTGCAGTCTGTGGGAGAAGGGAGACAAAAAATACAGTTGGTCCTGCTCCRAGTAGCTTCTTACTCTTTAGCTGAGACCACTTTTATGTCCAAATCTTGGAATGAATAGATGATGACAGTTTTCACATTTGCTTAGTGACAAAAGGGCCATGAAAGGTATCATAGTATTTGCTCTGAAAGCCGTGACTTGTCCATGTTTGAACCAAGGGCAGAGCCTTGCTCTAGAAGTCAYYGTATTTTTGTGCTGAGGTGACAGTCAGACCCCTTTGGAATGTTTTTCAGTACTGTTCAGCTACTGGAAACACTAAAGTTATTTCCAAAAGGTATGGAGCATTGGGTGGAATTGAATGAATGACCCAAAAATTCAGGGTAGCTCACATAAAACTGATTTGCTGTTTGTCAAAATTGTGTAATAATGTGATTACAGATCCTGGGAAAATACTTTCCTCTGTAGCTGCTGGAGTCACTGTTAAACATTCTTACAAGTCATATCTCATTAAAAAAATAAATTATGTGAAAATACAGAATATATTAGGAAGATTTCCAGGAGAAAGCATTGAATGTATATTTTGAAGGTGTGCTCATTAGASCGCATTAGGAAGTGACAAAACATGAATTCTCACAGAATGTAAAGATTGTAATTTTATCCATCGCAAGAAAAGATCCAAAAGCCATGTTAACATGTTGCAGAAGTCTTGGCCATAGCTTTCACCTGGTTTCTGAGGTTTGTGCAGTAGCATATCTTCCAGTAGCAGCTGCCATAAAGAGCTGCTTATGGCTAGAAAATMACTKTTAAKATGAAGTAGTTTCCTAGAAGAAATYGTTGTTCTGTTCCCCAAAATTATTTTCTAAAGCCACGTAACACTTGATATTCAGGAGTAATGCATTCCCACCATAACTTAGAGATAACTTATCATCTCTCTTGTATGATATAAAATACTTTCAATTAGATTATTTTCATTATAATCCACATGACATAAATGATCTTTTCTTATCATCAGATTGCCGCACAATTGCTGTAACTGTACTGACTGGGAAGTGGAATA
>NW_026623421.1:1102613-1136313 GCF_030028575.1 Malurus melanocephalus
GGAAACGTAGAAGGAAAATAGAACAAGGAAAAAACTATAGATGAGAAATCCTTGAAAATATCTTGTTCAGAAAAGGCTTTGGACATGACATGATTATCTGCAAGGTTGAGATAGTTATGTAGCTCTGAAATATGCCAGCTACTGATAGAAAAACTTAAAGTAAGGCTTTCTTGTAATCATTTCAGCTTTAATATCTCAGAATTGCAAATTATTTTGCATGCAATTCTTTTGAGAGGAAAATTAATAATACAAATATATTTCTGGTAAACAAGCTGGATCAGGAGTCACAATCAGCAYAGTTAAGAGAATATTCCATGAGGGAAAAAAAAAAAGCTCACAGAGATATGGAAAATTTGCAGATTAGATTGCATGCAAAAAACGGTGCTCAAAGCCACTTAGTGACAGGGCCTAATGTTTCRCTCATGAATGCTGACAGCTTCAGAATTTATGGCAGTATAGTGTTACAATGGTGMTGTTGACAATTGTATTATAGAGGCAAACCTAAGTATTTTCACTGAAATTATAGCAGTCCTTTTWACTGTCATTTTGTGGTGGGTGAAAAATGATATTTGTTGTAACTAAAATGACAGATTTAATCATATACAAAAATCAATATTTAATATGTGCAGCAGTTTATGTCTTTCAAATGGTGGGAAATAATTTCCTTYCAAAATAGGGTTGATTTACTGTCTTCTTTGAAATATTTTTTAAAGATTATATTGATGTTGAAGCCTTTCACAACCTCAAATCATACAGTCCATTTGAGTAATGRAAGCCAAAGGAAGTCCCCCTTGTGCAATCACAAAAGGAAATGCATGGTTTCATTCCTTTAAAAAAAAAAAAAAAAAGGTGTTCAAAGCCACTGATAATTCAAATTCTTAACAAGCCCATACTTAGAAATGAGGTAGAATATCTGTCACGTTAAAAAAAAAAATAAAAGGAAGGTTTTTATTTTTGTCAGATGAACTACAAAAAGAAAAATCACATGATGTATTTTCTCAGCAGAACTTCACAAATTTTCCTGTTTAAACTGCCTACTTCCTTTAGGGCCCCTGGTGTAATTTACTTGACTTTTCTCTTTAATATTATACAAGACATATTTCCRTATCTCTTTTATTCTTACACTGTGTGTGGAGTAGCAAAAAAAAGAACTGGTACTGTTGAAACAAGAAGATAATTTGTTTTGCTGTTGTAAAGAATTAATTAGTCTTTTTAAATGGGCCATATMGTTTTTAAAATTTTTCTTCCAATTAAAATTTATTATAATTCAAGCATTAGCTAAACTAAAATATTTCAGCTGCAGAACTAAGTGTTCCATGAATTTCTCTGTTCTGCTGTCCACCACCTTCAATGAATGAGGAAGCAGTGCTAAACAGCCCATTAGAATGATATTATTTATAGCACAGTAATTGTGAATCTATGTATAAAWGCTCTTTTGCAAATAATTGAGTCATCCTTACAGCTGCAAGTAAGTAGAACTGTGCCAATAGCCCACTCAAATTCAAGAAAGTCTTTTTCAAAATTTAGCSTCCTCTTTTTCATAGTTTGTGCAAAAGCTGATAATTCAAACTGTAAAGGAGGCAGCTGGCATTTATATACCAATGAATGCTTTTAAAATTGTCACAGGTTAGAGACATAAATATAGTCATGCAACAAAAATGATACTTGAGGATTTAATTGTAACCACAATGATAAAAATTAGAGATGTTTAAGTCTGACTTGTGCAATGAACCACATGGAGCAATTTATAGTTGCATTTACTTAGATGTATTTRCCATAGTCCTTGCCTAAACTAACTTTCATTTACAGAAAGTTGGAATCCTACATTCTAAAACATTTGATTTTTTTTACAACTGCATGAACTCTAATAAGTGGGCCATTATTCCTTTCTAAACTTTGATTTGATATTTTTCTGTGTCTACCCTGGACACCTGTACATAAGGTACTAAAGAAGAAAAATGTGAATCTGAGTAAAATGAATTGTAATATCTACATTTTCATAATTATGCAAGCTTTTTTTGCACTGTATGTTTTGCATTTTTAATTGAAAAATGTAATAAGATGACACTATTGGTATTTTTAAAATTTTGATCTGGATAATAATTGTTGATCAACACATTTGATCTTCCACATTATAGCTGCTGGCCTAGATAGAGTAATTATGATACTAAATTCAGTCTACCCCATGAAACTATTTATTTGTTAGTTTCTTGTTATTTGGTGTAACACACTGTTCTGGAAAGGAGGTTCAGGGGCTTGTCTTTCATTTCTTTTAGTAAGTAGGTTGTTTTTTCATGGTAGATGTTGATAAATCTCAGCTTGCTTTCTGTCCTTAAGTCATAAATATTTGTTAAATATAAACATGTACCACACAGACATAGGCCAAATTTAATATCAGAACAAAATAGGGCTGCAGTGAGATAGACATAGTAATTGGGCTAGAAGTTACACAAAGTTCTTGTTGATGGGRAACACCAGAATAATAAAAAAATACATGGAATGGTATTGTTTGCGAATGACAGTGTCCACAGTGGTCTAGCACAGCACAGCATGAAAAGGTATTAACCTTATTACAAAGACATGGCACATCAAAAAGGGGATACAGAAGATATAAAGATTCTAAATCTGGTACCCTATAGGTCCTCAGGTCCAGGGCTTCTTTTGTCTCCTGAGACACTGTAGTAATTATCCATCAAGTGGGATCAGGACGAAGGACTTTGGTGAGTTCTGGAGACAAACACTTTTACAATAAATATCCTGGAACAAATTGAGAGTCCTGCACCAAATGCATCGTAGGCTTTTAAAATAAAGAAAACACTGGTGCATTCCAGGCACAATTCAAATATGAAATTATGACATAAATTCATTAAAGATACACTGAAATTTTGTCCTTTTATACTCCTGTACATTGACTTGAGCCTAAATCATCTCTCCAACAGTGCTGCACAGTGAGAATTTATGTTCTGGGAGGGAACCTTTTTTTTCCCCCTAAACATTCACAGTGCTTGCATGTTTACTATGTATACTTTGAGACTATTCAAATATATGGTTTCTGTGTCTAAAAATTCTAAATCCTGGCCTTTGCTTCTGTCTCTACAAGCATTCCTTATTTTCTTTCAATTTAATATTGTAACCCTTCCATGTCCAGTTACAAATATTAATGTGCCTTCCTTCAGCTGATGCGTGTCTTTCTCCATTTTAATCATGAACCTGATTTCCTGGTTTTATTCCTTGTCATGCTCTGCATCTTCATTATGGAGGTTTTTCAACATATTAGATATGTTTATTGTGTAGATATGCCTATTTTTCTATTCATTTCCATAGGTTCTACTCATCTTGGATGTCTCTCTCCATTTTGGACTTATATCTGCATCTAATTGCAAAAAGTGCTTCATATTGAAGTGTAATCTCAGAGTTACAACATTTACTCTGATTCTCCTCCATCTTTTTCCTTAACACCATCTGGAGTTCTGAAATAAGTTGTCTACCAGGGAAATGTCTAAATTTAACAGATTATTGGAGATAGGTAGGATTACTTATAAGAAGGTTTGAAAAAACCAAAACAGTTGTACATTCAAACAGTAGTAAGCCATCAAAATGAACAGGTATCTCTGTTATTATGCGATACAGTCACAGTTAGTTGARTTCTTSCCATTTTCYTGCCTTCATACTGCAGTCMCTGTCTTGTTGATGCTTTGTCTCAAATTATAGCRTGTWATCTGTCTCTGTTCAGGACAGAGACTGACTTTGTTTACAGACTCACTCCCAAGAGACYCACAGCCTTGATTGAAGACATTGGAGGGTACAGCAATATAAATAGTATTGCAGTTAAAGTGAAGGCCCTGAAACAGCTCCTTAGAGGGAAGAAGCTACTCTAGCCAAGTCTTTTGCACTTTTCCTTTCTGCCACATTACAGATTCAATCCTGCAAGTGTATGAGCTTTCTGCAGGCTATTGAACTCCTGGCTGCACCTGGCAGAACTCTTCACCACAACAGAGGAGAGAGGAGCCTTGATGACACCTTAAAATTACTTCCTTAGATTTTTTTTTTTAATGTGACCATGATTCTCCTTTCCTCCTGCATCAGTTCTACAAATATTCTAGYACCTCCTATGTAAAAATCACTCATATTGCAACATGGCTAGTCTATGAGAATATGATTTTCAGACCTTGCAAGTTTATCTGAATGCAAAAAAAATCTAAGGGAGTAATTTTAAGATGTCATATTTGCAGAGAAAATTGCAGCATAGTGCAGAGGGATAGATAACAGTGCATCTTGTTAATGCTTCAGTGCTCAGCCTTTACTAATCATTTTGAATTTGAGATGAAAAGAAAAATCTGAAGATAATTTCATCAGATACCTGAAAGGTCATTTGTGATGTTCTAACTAAACCAGCAAATGCTCTTTCTGGTACCAGTGGCAGCAAAACCACGTTTCTGTTTGAGGATTTTGACAGATTTCATCACAAGAAGTGATGAGAGGTGAGCCAAAAAAGGGAGAGACACTCACTGTTATTTAAACAATAATAGTGAAGGTAATGTAGTATAGCTAAAAGAAAGAAAACACTATTTTACAATAAATTTGCAATGCTGACTTCATGTCATGTTTTTGCCAACTCGGCAGAGAATATTAGACTCAGATTTGAAGGGAAAAATCCTCAATATGATTGTTTCTTAAATTTTCTTTGTGATATAATAGTTTAAAAATCAAGTAATGCTGTTTTGACACATTTGGAGGATTTTCATTCTGTCTAAATAGTCATTGCATAATCATAGCAATATAAAAGAGAGAATATAAAATTACACCTTTTATAAATTAGTATATCTGGYGAAGGAGATAAAAATACAAGATGGCCTAATGTTTCCATTGGTTTATCAAGTGCTCAGGAATGCTCTTAGTGTTGTTGGCACAATTCATACTTTGTTTATTGATCAAGTCCTGAGTGCCTTTTCTCCAGAATATACACATTTTTTCATTTGCATTAAAAACATAAAAGTAAATTTTATATGCTGTGAACTCAAGTTCAGATTGAATCTGGCTGGAGGATGCAATTGGATGTTTTAGATAAACTGCCATTAACCTTGTGGACCAGATGAGGTTATGAAACAGTACATATGACCACAGAAAATATAATAGAAAAGACCTCTGATGTAATTCTRTGTATTGTCATTGCCAGAACACGAGGTCACCTCCTCTGCAATATCCCTCCTGCCTTAAAATAATGAAAATTTACTTCAGCTGTTTGGTAGGGGAAAAGAAGATTTTTTCTTATGCTCTTGTTTTTTGTTTTTTTTTTTTTTTTGCATTTAGTCTAAATGTTATTTGTGTTTTTTCTATTATGTGCTGTATTATGTTTCTGCCTTGTATATTGGGAACTTACCCACCTGCAGAGATTAAAAGGAAAAGTCTTTCATGCTCTTAGAGATGTAAATAAAGGTATCACTGGCAAAGCCTGTGTGTACCACGTGGTTAGGTCATTGCAAAGAGCTTTGCTTTGGTCTGTAAATATCACAGAAAGTAATTTTTCATGAGCTCACACAAAAGTATGCTGGTGATGCCTTACTTTCATAGAATCAGAATCCTTAAGGTTTGAAAAGACCTCTAAGGTCATCAAGTCCAGTCGTTAACCCAGCACTGCCAAGTCCACCTAGTGGTGGACTGAMCCATGTCCCCAAGTGCCACATGGTGCTTTTTCAACATCCAGGCATGGTGGCTCAACTGCTTCCCTGGGCAGCCTGTTCCATTGTTTGATAATCTGTTCAGTGAAGAAAATTTTCCTAATATCCAATCTAAACCTGGCACAATTTGAGAGCTTCTTGTCCTACTGCTTGTTTCTTTAGGGAAGGGTCTTAGCCCATTTTGCCTCACCCTCCTTTCAGGCAGTTGTACAGAGCAATGAGRTYCCCACTGAGCCTCCTTTTSTCCAGGCTGGAMCCCCCTCAGCCACTCCTTATGAAACTTGTGCTCCACACCCTTCACCAGYTCCATTGCCCTTCTTYGGRCACACTKCAGCACCTCAAAGTGAGCTTGAAGTGAGGGGACCAAAACTGAACACAAATTTTCTCTCCTTTTGTGTAGTTATCACAGCCTGTAGTTAAGATTTTGCTGCAAAAGGTTTCAAGACTGTGAGTTTCTTTCAATTCTCCTTCACAATGTTCATAAGTATAATCCTAAGAAACATGTTTTGTCTTGGCTAAGGTTTTTAACAGTACCCGCAGGGCTCTTTAATATCTGRAACTATTTAAACTGTGATGTTGGTCAGCCTCTGGCCCTGTATGCCAAATAGAGTCTAAACAAACATAGAAATCATTCCTTTTCTAAGTAATAAATCTCAATATTATTACTGACAATCTATTCCTCATATAATATGATGTCCAGCACATACAGCAAAAACTTGTTTGAGAGAATAGAAATAAGTTCTCTTCTATTTCTGTGCAATGTCAAAAAGTCTCTACTTAATAACATATTTACTAGAAAAGCAGATAAAGCTCAAGACATGGACAAAAGTGTGTAAAGTCTGTGCCTTGCAGAAATTCTGCAAAAGTGGTGTTTTAAGCCCAGATAGCCAGCATGGTGAGTAGTTCAAATTTTGGGAAGCTTGAAACATGAAAAATTATAACAGCAGATGGTGCAAGTGAAGCTGTTAAATTGACTTCCTGTAAAAAAAAAAATATATATAAACAACTTTTTCTTTTTTTTTTAAATTTAAAACTTAGTACTTTACTATTTCAGCAAGTTAAAAAAATAAGTATCTAAATGACATAACTTGACTTTCAGACACTTGACTCTTCCACAATSTGCAACATTATTCTGGACAGTCCCTAAGGCAGGCAGAACCATGTGAGGCATGGATGAAAAACACAAATTCTATTTCATAGAAAAAAAAAATCTATGTATGATTGCACAGAATATGAATATTGGACTCCAAATTGGAATGGAATTAGAGTCCAAAATACATTCCATAGAAAATCAATGGGTATTCCAACTCTGTTTTAGCCATAGTGTTTCAGCTGGAGAAGAAATTAACACAAATAACTTTGAARTTTTCTAACATTTGATTCTAGCATATAGGTCAAAACATTCTTCATTTTCAGTGGCTGGTAAGATATTGGATGGTTATTAAATGTTATCAGTGATTTCAGACCTGTGAAAGCTTTTAAATTAAGACATCTATATCAAACTATCCACGTACTGTTCTATTATAATATGCTGCTGGGTCCATCTTTCTCTTTTTCTAAGATGACATATATTTAGGTTGAGCTGCAATTTCTAGCTTAGCATTCATAATCAGAAAATGTTGAATTTAACCTCAGGCMTTTTCTCCTCATTTTATGAAGGTTCTTGTCGGTATTTCATCTGGACTAAGTGCTTGCCATGAGTGTAAGCAGACATATTTTTTGCTGCAATTATGGATGTATCTGTGTTTTGTGATATTAAGCTCCGAAGTTCTTGCACATTTGTCAGTGTTCATGGCTCTGGGGAGTAATAGATTGTGCTTTTTCTTAGTTCTGAAAATAGAATATCTCATAAAGCCAGGAATATGCTTTTCATTACTTTTATCTTAGAAGGAATATGATTTATAACACTCTTCCACTTTGGATGTTCTCCCCATGAAATGGCATGGTTRGCATGCATTTGGAAACAGTTGCTACTGTACTGTAGGTTACCATGGTGTTTTCTGTAAACAGTGCTCCAAATGCTTATGGCTTGATATGAAAATGCTCATGTTCACATATTTCCAACTGTTAATGTCTTTTGTCAATGTATATTCAAGGAATCAGTTGTAAAATCCCCCCAGGAATCTGGGGTTGTTAGTCCTGATATTTTATCAGCTTGTTCCCTTGTAGGCATCAACGCTGGTTGATTCAGGATATTCAGGATTTCCTGTCTATTTCTTCCATAATTTTATTAAACCACCTGTCTAATAATTTTAGTGTAAGTTTAGGATAATGTAAAGTTAAACATGCTGTATCAATATRTGAAATTATTTATGCTTCAGTAAAATATTTGTGCTCAAGAGAGTTGGAGATTTTTGTCAAATTCATGTAGCTGCCCAAAAACAAAWTTTTTTTTAACTTCTGGTTGGTATYCATGGTCATGACAAAAAYTAGTAACAACTGACAGAATGGCATTAGAGATATTCTGTTGACTAGCTAGAAATAACAAGTAAATTGGTACCATACAGTCTCATGTATTATGGTAAAATTACACTAAGTGAACATAGGTGGGCAGTTCCTTTGGGCCAGTTAGATAGCTTATTTGCTGCGTAAAGAAAATGAAGGAAAAGATATAATAATATTTCTGTGTAAGTCACTGGAAAAGTCTACATACATTTTGGACATGAAGGAAACCTCAGATGTTTAAAACTATGCTTCTCTATGGAATATTTAATTTTTAYTTTGTTTTTCTTGTTAAGAGAGTCGGCATTAGAGGAGGGGTTAACCTGTGCTCTGTTCTTTCATGAGCACTAGTGATTATTGGGCAGGCACCGCAGTGATTATCTGGTGGTTATTTTTTGTAACTGAGAGCCTGAACTTAAAGTTCTTCTAATGTAGTCTTCTTATAACTGAGCATGAAAGTCTTCTTTTTATATTTTGTTTTCCTTAGTTTTTTCCCTGTTGTTTTTCCCATTTTTTTATCTTCTAAGGCTTTTATAATTTTCAGGAACAAGAAAGTTTTTATGTAACCAAGGATAACAACTTTTAAATTCTGAACCACAAGTCCAATCAGAGCCTTTGGAATATGTTTGTGAAATTTACATGGTGGAGGAAAATTACATATTCACAGAGCAGTTACTGAAAAATACCGCAGACTGATTGTGCAGATCCTCGCTCTTTGATTGGCTAATGATAGGTTTTAGGCAATCATAGTAAAGGGAATAGCACATTATGCAGTTATTTAAAAATTAACGTGCAAATCAGACATGTACAGTCAATCAGAATGCAAGGAAGTAGATACACTTTGAGGAAAGAAATAGTCGAATTATTTCAGTAAACTAACAACCCTTGTGATTGGAAGTGATGGATGTGTCTTTTCCTCCAAAAAAATCATCCTCCAAAAATGAGAGAACATCAAGAATATCAGTATAAATGTTAGGCCAAAATATGCATGAGAGTTTTTGGGATTTAGTAAAAGCTTAGCCTAAGATGTAAACTGAAAGGCCCGGAAACTACATTTTGTGATGGGGTGTTCTCACAGTGAAGAAACCATTTCCTTTTGTCTCTTTTTTTTYCTTTGCCCTTGAATTTATTTTTCCTGAAAAACTGGGACAAAAACTCCAAATAGTGACTTAAGGTGGGAAAGAAACAAATATTTTAGAGATKAATTTGATATTGCTACTTTTGTTCACTAGTCTTTTGTGTGAGTGTGGGTAAGTTCAAAGAAATTATATAYCCTAACAGCTGTTCTACAACAATTTCAAGTTGCTAAAAACTGTGAGGACTTGATTCATTATCTAGTCTATTGCTAGAAAGAAACCTGGTTTTCTCAAGGGTCTTAGAGATGAAAAACGTTGATTAGTAAGTGCATTCCAAGAAGTGTATAGCAAATATGTAATCTGAGGGATAATATCCTCACAGGAATAGACTCAAAACTGTTTTGATTTGTATTGGTTTTTCACATGCAAGGTGATTTAAAATTGCAAAAAGGTTGTAATTTATTTCCTTTAAATCTTTGTTAAAGAACCAATATTAATTTTTTGCCAGACCTTTCTCTCTCATTTTCTTATTAAAACTTCCTTTAGTTTGATAAATACATACTGAATATGAAATGCTGACTGTTCAATGCATACAAAAGCATTTATTTAATTGATCTCTTATGAGATTCATCCTGGAAAAACAATCTTCCATCTCTAACTGCTGGTAAATTRTTTGAATTTTTAAAACAGGAGAGGCTTACTTTTCAAGTCTCATCAACTTTCTATTTATTGGTGCTGGCTGTGAAGGGATATTTGTGATACTTTGGATAAATAGGCTCAAAGGAATAGCACCTTTGCTGATTTAATAGTCCCTATATATATTTGAATGAATTGAATATCTGGCCCTCTGTGGCTTTCCATTTGATGATTATGTTTGGCTTTTTCTTTTGAGATATAACTCATGTCAGAAAATTCAGCCCATATCTGAATATCTAAATGATGGGGGATAATGGAGATCTGCTGGTGTGTGGACTAGAGAAAGTGAATTTTCAGGACTGGGTTAACAGACAATGCATAGTTGKTTTTTTTTACGTTCTAGTAAAAACATCCCCTTATTTTTCTTTCAAGCTGTGTTCCATCAGMTGGAATAGTCTTAGATGGACTCCATACTTCTACTTGTGTGTCCCATGTTGTTAATTACACTGAGGAAGAATAAAGTCTAAAACTTCCTTCATTTCCAAATTCAAAATGCATCCAAATTAAGTGCAGTGCAGTGGCATGAATTGATGAAAAATTGTATTTTTAAATATTCTTTATCTGCATTTTAGGTTGATGTTTTATTCACTTAAAAACATTTGTGGTGCGATGTGTTGCAGGAAGGGAACTGTTTTATTCTGYCACCAAAGAGGTACGGTCACAAGTGGCTTGGTTTGAAGGGTTTAAGTGACCAGCASAGCTTAGAGTAAATTGCTATTTTAGCAGTGCAAAGGGGCTGGAATCTGCTCCCCAGCACGTTCTGCTGTAGTGCAGCATAGYTCAACTTCCTTTGCAGTAAGCTCTGCCACTCACGAAGAGTGAGTGAAGACAATCTGCTATGAAGACATTAAATAATGACTGAAACTTAATTGCTCTTTGACTGGCACTCAGTTGGCTATGATTTATTATGGAAGGTTTTCCTATCTGTAGTCCCTCAGTTGTCATCATAAAATACTCTTATGCTAATTGGCTTTTTGACCAATATTTGGGTTAGTATTAATGCTTTTTATTGCCATAGTATTTCTGTGGGTCAGGCTGATAGTCCTCATTTTCATCTTGACAAGTAACTAGCTAATTCTGTTGCCCTTGTATATTGGAGAAACACATTCTTCTCTAAGTTTTGTCATATTTAGCATAATTGACTAAAAATGAAAAATTCAGGAATGATATCAAAACTTTTCAAGATGAGACCTTTTGTAAAGGTCTCAGGGAGACACAGTGCTAAATTAGAAAAATACCCATGTGTGACCCGGTTTCTGCTCCTGCTCTTTCTCTAAATATTCATAAATCCATGGTAAGACGTGGTTTTGTGGTAAGATGGCATGGCAGGTAAAGGCACAGGTCTGTTCTAGACATGTCAAAGAAAGAACAGAAATGCAAATTGYGGATAACACCATGATTATTTGCACACATAAATGCAATTAGTATCAATAGAAAGTATTACATGAATAGCTGAGAGTCATGAGAGCAGGAGATAGCCACAGGAACAGGAAGTGTCYAACCTAAGATGCATTTTTGATGGTAAGTAGGGAGGAAAAGATGGACTATTCTTGATAATATAATCTTTGGTTCAGATCACATCAGGTTGTAAATCAATTTAAATATATGTACCTTTGAGGAGAAAAAATGAAAGACCATGACTAGCATAGAATTCATTACTAGGAAGTGAACAATTGTTAATAATACATTGGCTAAATGGTATTCATTTCACAGCAATTCATACTTTGGTTTTGAGTAAACTAAGCCTTTATTTCAATAAGTAAAGTCCTGTTATTCATGAAGGAAGTGCTCAAGCATGGCAGATAATGTTTAAGCTTTTATAAAAAGTAGTCATTGCATAGTTCAAGACAACATAAGATGCCCAATATTTCTATGCAGTAAATTGTCAAAGGCAAACACCAATTCTATATATCATATTTTTTCATCAGCTATCAGCAGGTTATGAATACAAGGTTATGGGAAAAAACAGATAAAAGAAATATGGATAAAAGAAGTATATATAATGTTGCATACTTATTGTCAAGTTCTCCCCCTACTGTTTGCARTGACTTTAGAAGAAAATCCTCTATATTTTAACATTTAAAGCTCCTTAATACAGAAGTTTACCTACAACAAGGGCAAGGAGAGTAGTTTTATTCAAATGTGCCATATTAAATGTCAATTGCATATCATAATAAGCTTGAGAAAAAAAATCCCACCATTTACCACGTGGTTTCTCGATGCTAAATGTGCATTTTAATGTAAAAGGGAAGAGAAGAGAGCTCTTCTGTTCTTCTGTGACACCAGGGGCTCCAGTTCACCGCAGCCAAACACCTCAAACGCAACAAGGAAAGCTTTGGATTAACTGTATTTAGATGCGCTGGTTTGATGTAACAGCAGCTTGCTTGAATTAATGTCCTGTGACAAGCCCTCCTTGCAAACCTTTAGAAGCAAACTGTTTCTTTGTCTACATTTTAAGCTTGGCTACAGCCTCTGGTAGATTCTGCATTGTTTCTCACGTACTGTTTTTTGGACAAAGTCGAATCATCATCTATGAAGGACTAACTACCCAAAGGGTTTAAACCCAATTGCTAGTGGTTTATTCAGCTTTGACACTTCTCAGTGTGATCCTTACTGCTTTTTGTAAAACAAGCAGACAAGGGAAAGGCTCCAGAGACTTTCTTCTGTTCATTCTGTAATAGTTTTCWTGCCACGGGAGGCTTAAGAAGATTTGTACTGCCTGCTTTCTTTTCATTAGCAGTGAGTGCAATGCTGTTGGGTAAGTTAATGTGCGAGATTATAAAAGGAAAAGCACAGGAATTTGAAAAAAAAAAAAAAAGAGTGGGTTTTTTATTAATATATTTTTAATGTCATTTTTCATGATTTATTCTGTATGGGGTACAGAGGAAAATAAAGTAACATGTGAAAGTTGAGATATTTTCAGTTGTTCTCAGCCAGACAGAATTAGAATCTAGCTGTTTCTTGAATGCAATAGTATGCTTCACTGATTTTTGGCAGCAGCATGTTAAAATTCTTGTTATTAGACTGACAAAGAAACTTGATTGAATTTTCAACACAATCGTATTTCCTGTCATGAAATGTAATAATATTGAATGATATCCTTGTATATCTGTATGAAACAACATGCATCAATCTGGGAGCTTTACTTTGGCCACTATATTGCACTAACCTTCTACAGTTAAATTTTCATTAATTGACTTACTCTGCATTTCATTCTGAACGTTTACTTTAGAGAAAATTGAGCACATTTGTTGAGAAAATCCCCAGTTTGGCAAAAGGATTTATACTTTCTTTAACATACACTAGCTATTTGCATCAGATTAAATTTGACTCTTAGTATCTTGATAGTTTTTTGTGTTGTGACAGTTAATGTATAAATATTGTCACTAGTACATAGAATTGAGTTTTTTCAAAAAATAAGACTACCACCATTACTGTTATAATTTTTCAGAAAACTCTGGACTCATAATATTGTCTCTAAAACACTGCAGAATAAATAATAGATATCAATTTGCCTTAGAGATAGGCTTTTTACAGTTTAAATTTATATCTGGTGGATTGATGAATAGTAACTTGTGCAGGACATTTATGTTTGCATATATGGACAATGAACATGATGATAAATGTTACTCATTGAAGGAATACTGTTTGATAGATCTCTGAACTTTATAATCATTGCTGCTCATGATCAGAAAATGTGATCTTCAAATTTTTTGTTATCTATTACGCAGGTTTCTGGTCTTTTCTTTTGTYGCCAAACACATACTTAAACTTCTGGGATATTATGAATGAAATAATAACTTTAGAAAAGTACTGGTAACTCAGCTGAAACAGTTCTGTAAGAATTATCTTTTGTATGTGTGTGTGTTTTAGAGGGTAGGTGCAACAATTCTTTTCCYGGTAAACCAGTAATTCAAGATTTCTAAAGCAATGCTTAGTGAAATGTACACAGAGAGTGCTTATGGTTTTTCAAATGCCGAGTGTTATTGTTGTTTTTTTCCCCCCTGACAGTTACTAGTATACTCCTTGACATKCTGAAATATTCAAGCAGAGATAACTGTTGATAGATGTAACTCAGCACTATTTCATATTTATAGAATCACATTAACTCCAGCCACACTTGTCAACAACTCTGCTCTTTTGATTCCTGAGAACTGTAGCTTGAAGCATTATCGGTATGTGATATAATTAATCAAGAAAACATTTATACTCTGTTTTATTTTTATTTCCATTCCTATTACTGCATATTACCAGACACAGTTGTTCAGCCCTTAGATGACTACAGTCASTGCTTGGTGGTTTAATTGTGTTCTATTTCTGTAGTTTTTATAAGACAGAGACATGCTTCACTGGAGGCTAGCATAGATCATAGCCTAAAAATGACCCTTACTSAACAGATGCTGTATAATCATATACATAGAAATTACATCTTTTCCCACAGTTGATCATACAGGTGGTTTGTTTTTGTTGCCTGCAATGGCTTAATGATTTCAAAAGGAGAGCTTCTTGCCAAATCTGAAAGTCTAGTTGGTGGTGGCATATTAAAACTTTGATTTTCAAATTTTCTTAACCAGGAAATTTTATGCATTTGAACAATGGAAATATATTGTACTCTTGCCTTGCTTTTCAGCATCCTACATACCTACCTACCTACCTTACAACAACACACTAGACTCCGTATTAACAAAACAATTAAGCATCTTCCCTTCCTTACAAAACAATTCTCTGAGTTGGGCAAGTCATGAAAGGCAGCTCGTGCAAGAGTATCCAACACATGATCAGTCTGGTCAGTGGCAGTTGCAGTTGATCAAATTGTACCAGACAGCTCCAAGATCTTGTTCCCTGGCACAATAATCAGAACAAGAAACMCATAAACACATTTTAAAAGACTTGATATGATTAGTTTGTTGGCCTCCTTATGAAAAACAGGTTAGGGCTCTCACTGTGATTCTCTTTCTTATTCCAYTTCCTTGCCTTGCATGCACAATTCTATCTTCACTGAAAGTTTTATCTCATGCTAGGCATGAGATAAAACTCTGGCATTACTGAAGTCATCATTGACATTTAACACTTTAGAGTAAATTTATCATGGTATTAGCTTTATGCAATGCACCACCCACTGTGAAGAAATCAGAGGAAGAAGGGAAAAAARTTTTCAATGATCTTGAAGCTTTGAAGTTATACCCTGCAATAGTGGGCAGTGGCATAGAGGTGCTTATACTCAAAAGGCATTCAACATTCATGATTCACTTCACCTTACTCTACATTTCAAATATTTTGGAAAGCATTTCTCTTAAAAAATGCAATGAGGTAMCTTGAGAATGCCATTTGTAAACTAATAAATATGATAGGTGTATTTCTGCTGCTGGAAGCAATATGTGGGCCTTTCTTTTTTCCTTTCAAAGGTCCTTGCTGCATAAATTTTTTTATAAGACATTTTATAGTTACAAAAAAAAAATCTTGTGTGTGGTCTTCCAACAGAATATAATCTGCAATTATTTTTTTTTGTAAAGACCATTTTAACTGTCTCCAAGGGCTCTGATCAGCATTCTTCACTCAAACACCCATTGAGTTCAATAGGCATTTTCATGATTAAAAGAACTAGTAAGGAATGTTGAATAGAGCTGGCTTATCCTAAGCTAGATGTAAGCAAATCTTTTAGGCTATATTTTCATAGGGGAATTAACAACCTAGTTATTCCACACAGAAGAAGCCTGAGCTTTTATGTGGTATCTGAGTGCCAAAAAGATGGCATCTACAATTTTAGAACGATTTGTTGTTTTGTCAGAGTGGCTCCAGGCTACATTGCGCTGGTTAAAACCTTTATTTTACATAACAAAAAATGAAATATTGCTGCTTCACTGTCTTTCTTCACATGATTAAAAGAGATTAAATTTGCTTAACATCACTTTACATTAATTTCTGATGCTACACATGCCATTGATTCCTACTCTTGATTTTTGAAATGTGTGTATAGGATTTTTCTTCTTCCTATGACACAGTCCTCAGCTGCATAACAAGCTAAGAGCTTATTAAATGATACGACATCTTTTGAGGGAAAGAATAATCAAGAAATTGACAAGTAGCTTGGCAAAGAGTTCCTAATATTCAAATATATTTTTTTCAACTACAACATGAACGTGCCAATGCTCAGATTTCAAACTTACTTCTATCAAGAACTCTCTATCTATGTGTTGGATACTTTTGCAAGAGCTGCCTTTCGTGACTTGCCCAACTCAGGGATCTGTTTTCTATGGAAGGGAAGATGCTAAATTGCTTTGTTAATAAGGAGTCTTTTGGGTTGCTGAAAGGTAGGTAGGTAGGTAGGGTGCTGGAAAGCAGTGCTAGTTTAGAGCACAATATATTCCCATTGTTCAAAAGCATAAAATTTCCTGGGTTAAGAAAATTTTAAAAACAGCATTTTAATGATTGYGATATGATTAATTGACTTTGGAGGCAATGAAATACCAAATATATGGAAGGAATTTTCTGTACAAAGAGAAATTTCATTGAGGAATAATTTTTCCAGATCATGTGACAGAGATTTAGTGGAAACCTCTATAATTAAAGGCATTGCCTCTGTGGTGCTTGTTGAAATGTACGGCATTGTATTGAAGAGAATAGAGCTCYTTCATATGTATTAATTTACTTTGGGGTATTCTGCCCCTTTCTGATTAGAAGAGAACACTGCAAAAAGTGAAATTACTCCAGGATATTCTTGGGATGTTAACTTCACCTTTGAAAATAAGGAAGTTCTTTATACAACTGCTTTTTGTGTAATTTCAGCTCTCTCTCCCCARTAATGGCATAATCATAATGGCATAATCACCTCCTGATCCACACTGAGATTTCTGTTTTGGAGCTCCTCCTGGCCTACACTTAGCAGTAGTGTAAGACAGAGAATGTTTATTGCTTTTATGAAGAGGCCTCTGCTTTCCACAGAGAAGGTTTATTGCTTTTATGAGCARACCTCTGCTTTCCAGGATTTATTTTTAATTCCAGCTGGAGACTGCTCTTTTTGCATATATTCTGCTTATCTTTTTCTGTTTCTCAATCCTTATTTCTTGATGCTTCCTCAAGCATTTATTCTCGAGYCAGTTGATTCTGTCTTTTTTTCATTCCTCTAGTGCAGCATATTAGAGCAGTTGCTGTTGCACGTTCTCCTTTTGTACTCTGGGTAGCATAAATAACTCAGAGACATCATTTATAGGATTAACATTTGCAACCAGACTCTTCTCTTATTTACTTTACTGCGTGGCACAAGAACAGTGCAAATACAAATGGGAATGCAAAGGAGTAATACGTGTTTCAAACAAAAGGGAATGCTAATCAGCACCAAAATCAAAGCTGAAATGTATCTCTCATGAACCTGAGTCCTTTACAAGAGATGAAAATAAGACAAGTTACGTSTGTTTATATCTATATATCTCATACAAAGAACGTGTCTCATAGGTTTTAGATATATACAATTGCTCTTTAAGAGCAATTCATTCTCTCATGAATAAAGCTCTGTAGAGAACTTCACTTTGTAGAAAGCCATTGCAGTTAGGTCTGACAGGTCCTGATAGTGGGTTTCATGGGACCTGTTGAGAACTTTAATTCAAAGAGCTATTACTTGAGCTGCAATGCAGCTCTAGCTGCATTCCCAGATCAACAGACACTTCTCTCACAGGCTTACTTGAAACATTTTAGCAAGGTGTTTATCTGTGATAAGTCATTATTGCTTTTGATATCGGAGGCCCTTGGTGACCAGCCAGAGAATCTCTATCTCAGTCATTTGTCCTATTCAAGTGTCTTTCACAATAGCTCTTGTTGAACTCAGCAGATTTATATTGTTCAGGCTTGATAAGTAGTTCATTGATCAGTTTTCTTTCTATGAAGAGAGAATGCAGGAGAAAAATATAATCTATGCTACTTTTACTTGTGCTGACTGAGAGTAATGCAATATGATACACCCATTTTCTTGTGGAGTTTCCATAGGCGAGACCTGAATGGGTTCATTTTATGGTCCATTTGGCATGCTCTATATATCTGTTCATACTAGAACTGACATCCTTTTTATTAAAGTCCACCCTTTATGTCACTGTATAGAGTTTTATTTTATGGTTTTTCCAAAGCAGAGAACTGGAATGGCATCCATTAACACAAAAGACACTTCAGTGTCCCTGTCATTAGACTGCCTTGGTTCAGCACCTCTTGCATGATACAGCTATATAAATCTTTAACCTCTGTAGAAGTACCCTCTAAATCAATAACAATAATTGAAAAAGGGATTAATGTGCTGGAATCACTTGAGAATTCTGGGGTTGGCAAGCGCCTATGAACAGTCAAGCAGTTAATAAACATCTGCGGTAATTCATGTCTTTAATAAACATTTACCTGGTTTTAATAGTCTCTCTTCATTACCTTTTCAAGACACAAAAAATTAACTGTTTCACCTGCTTCATGAGTTAGCACAAATTTKTTGCATTGTATTATTGTGGGTTGATCTTTTAAAAGCTAGGTAACTCATCTGAAGAAGTTAAGGTGTAGGAAGTATTAGATTCCTRTGGCTCAACTCAGTTACTGCTGGGCTTTAGTAAATGGTGATGTGTTCTCACTCAAACTGTACACCAAAGTTTTGCATCTTAAATAACATTCATAAATGTGGACAAGGAATTTTTGTATCTGCTATATTAAGCATCTCTCTCCCTATTTGACAAAATAGGTTCATAGTAGTTAGATTTGGAATTCCTGGTCACTGTCAAGGAGCTGAATCCTCTTACAGTTTAGTTCTTGGCTATAAACATGAACTATGCCAGGAAAGAATTACTTGGTTTCTACCAATTCCACTGCCCAGGGTCCTTGGGGCCACAGAGGATGAGGCTGATAGATTGAAGGGAAGACTGTTACCKTCCCTCAGTTCTGAGATAAAGTTCAAAAATATCTTTCAGCTGTAACAAAGGAGAAGAATTTCTTTGCAAGTTCTGAAATTCCTTCCAAGTATTACTTTGAAGTACAAATTAGTCTTCTGAAAACAATTATATGAGAGCTTTCTTGGCTGGCAGAAGAGAAGGATGACCTTTATATGTACGTACATACAAGAACAAGTGGTAGGCTTACTGGGGGTGGGAATGAATGGCAGCTAGAGAATCTGCTCTAAAGAAAACTAAGACTACAGCTAGCTTGCCATCAGGACAGGTTTCTGGCACTCTTACGACTCTTGAATGAATCTAGTTTTATTTGCTGCAAGGTATACTAATTAGCATTCACTTTTAATTTAATCAAGCTATTTTCTTCTTGATAGAKCAGAGATACTTTTATTACATAGACATCTTGTTGTTATAGTCTCCTAGCAACAGAAACTTTTCTTAAGCTGACATTTACAATCTCAAGAGTTCTGTCCAAATTATGTTGAATAGCCTTAATTTTCCACAGAGTTTCTGAAATTTAATCAATCTCATCTTTTGTTAGTTTTATTTTCTAACAAARGCCTGTGATTAAGTTATTTCCTGAGCCTTGATTAGAGTATCATCCCAAATGTATTTCAGATCATGGCACAAAAAAAAAATCTCAACCCTTTCTGCCTACATCTTGAATTGGAGACCTTACTAAGATATATTGTTTCTCAAGCATTCTCAGAATCAGTGATCTTGAAGAGAACTTCAGTTATTCTTTTAATTCACAGAGTCTCTGTTACTGTTAATCAAAGCCATTGATCATTGTTAACGAAATTTATTCCAGATGGTCTCCCTGCTTGGCATTTGCAAGTGGCAGTGGAAGGAAAGCAGAAATATCTGTTTGCAAACTTTTGGATACTTGTTGTGGTCATAAGAGGGATTTCTTGCACATTTAAACAGAGAAATTAGGGTCAAAATTTGGGACCAGGAACTGCCTGTGTATTACCAAGGAGTATTTACTTCCAAAGTGCAGATCCATTGGTTCCTATCTATCAATTTATAATGTAGCACTGCATAAGGAGGGTTGTACTGTAAATACATTCATGGGTTTTCATGCATTTTGATTACCATGGTGTAGACAGAAGTGAACTTTCTTTGCCCATCCCTTGGTAAATTTGTCACTGTTAGAAAAAAAAAAAAAAGAAAAAAAAAAAAAATCAGTTCCTGACAATTCAAAATTTTATCAGGAAACAGTAAATTATGTGTTTTCTCCTCATAGATTTGTACAAAGGTATTTTCAGGAAGTGGATGTAATATGTGAAGCAATATGACATTATTAGGTTTCTTCCTAGACATTCTACCTGCTCGATTTTTTTTTCCTTATTTTTTAATTCAAGTGCCATATGGTCTATTGCTTCCCTGGAATTCTGACACCATTTTTGGACTACCTAGGCCTGGTTATAACGCAGCTCAGTTTATTTCAAGACATACTACAATCTCGGTAACAATCTGTTTCTTAATTATATGTATTGTATAAATATATATATATATATATATATATGTATATATATGTATATATATAAAAGTTGCAGACAAAGATGCATTATGTTCTGTGTGTGATAGGATTCTGGTAATACTCTGTGGCTCTGTGGAATCAAAATGTTTTATAGTAAATTAGCAACCAGCTACCTGTGAAAAGATGAACTTGGGAGGGAGCTGGTTCTGGCAATCACTGGCTTGGAGAGACTCTGCACAAACCTTGCACTCGGCCACTATAGAAACCTGGAAAGAAATAAGTAATTCTATAAAAAGATAGGTGGATTACCAGCTAGTGTTGTAAAATATTTCTAGGCTTGTTTTTATGAAATAATTTCCTTTTAACAAGTTGTAATTTACTGATCTTGAAAGATTCTATTTTGGCATCCCTTAACTTGGTCACTCATTTTCTTGGTAAGGGTTGATATCTTCTGATGGTGTCTGTTTGGGATAGGTTTAGAATCACACAGGAATGAAATGCATTTACTGACATGTGGGAAAATCTGCACAGTGTGTGTGCCTAAGTCCTGCATTTCAGTATCTTCTTGGAAGAAAAGGAGTAGAAATGTATTGTTGTAGACTTTATTCCTCCGTGGGTAAGTGTAAGAAGGAACAGCAATGAGTGAAATTCACACTCCTGTAGGGATCAAAATCTCCAAGTTCTTGGCATATTCTTCTGTAGTTCCAAAATTCTGTGATACTGATACCAGAAAGGCCTGTTTAATAAATGTGTTTAATAAGGAAATGGCTTAAAGTGGATGAAATGGATTGAAGTAGATGAAATATTACAGCAGATTGATCCTTGAACCAACTCCCTCAGGCCTGCTCCTTACAGCCATCCATTCTGCATGATTTCCTGCAACACCTCATCTCTTGGCAGCTGCTTTCTCWCTGACCAAATGTTTCAAAAATGACTCAAAGCCTTAGGTTCCATCCCCATGCTTACATAGGTCCTCCCAGGACAAACTGAATCACCAATAACTGTTTCAAATGTGGACAGGAGACTTAAGCTTCCTACCAATAGTACTTAGGACAGAGCTCTGCTTCTGAGATCAAGTTCCTTGCCTATCCTGTCTGTGGTACCTCTACATTTTTAAGCTACATGACCACAATGKCAGTAACCTCAAGACATTCCCAGTTATCAGACCTCCTCCTGATATTTCCCTTTTCAAAAAATCCTTGGCATAAGCAGGGTGCACGTATGCCAACAAAAAACGTTCCTCCCTAATTGTCCAGATGCTTCTAGCATTTAGAATTTATTAAACCATTATCTCTGGGATTGATAGTTTGGTTTTTTTTTTCCTGTTAATTGCAGAAAATCCTGCATTACTAACCCGACCATTTGTCATAAGGAAAAATGATCTTTATAATACAAAGCTTTAAGGTCTGTGCCTGTAGAAGTGTGAAAATAGACACCAGTGGTGCTTATATAAATTCAGGAAAAATTGGTAACCTAAGTATTAGGACTTATATTTAAACACATATTGTTTCACTTTAGAATTTTTTTCGCTGTAGAAAATAAATTAGGTATTGGTTTCTGATCCAGATGAGCGTTTTCTTTTGTTCTTTCTTTTTGAAAGTACACTGGATATATTAGGAGTTGTACTAAGACTGGGAATTCACAAAGGACTCGCACGTTATCATCCATGTAAGGAATAATAATGCAGTCCTTGCAATGATTAGTAATTAACTTATTGAAAGATAACCTTTTTTCATGAAAATGAACCACTGACAAATTTATCAGATAAAATTAACTGTCAATTCCTGAAATGTGTGGTTATCTTTATGCCTGACTTCTGTTTTTGCAATGATGCTTTATTTCCTTTTGATGCCATATTAAAAAAAAAAAAAAAAAAAAAAAAAAAAAAAAAAAAAAAAAAAAAACCCACCCTAATTTGTTTGACATTTTTTGGGAAGCCTGTTTTTCTTATGAATACTGCTTTGAAATATGTTCTTCTGTCTCTTTTTGAGCCAGCATAGTGATACTACAGCTTAGCAGGTTTGGTGTTGTTTAGGCCACAAGTATCTTTCTGTAGTTCAGTGCCAAGGAGAACACTGTGCTCTATGTACCTGACCTGTTATTTGCATCAGAAAGTGGCTGTGAGATGGAGCTGGCAGTCTGAGTTTGCCTTTAGAAGTTGTGGGACTCCACCAAATATCTGTGATCAGCAACTGACTKTCTTTTTCAAGTACTTGCTGTAATTGCTGCTTAAAGGTGATATRGATTACAGATAACAATGAACTCTTAGATCATTATCTAATTATTGTTGATCTTTGATGGACCATACAAAAACGGGATTTAAGGCAGGGAAGTTTAATACTACCAATAATGGCTTGAAACATATGTACAGCTAATTTAAAACAGACTAGATGGTTTCAAATAGTATTTGTGATGTTGCTTTTTATATTAAAGATGGTTATATCTAATTTTGCATGATGTGTTTAGTTTTAAGAGCTCTGGCTTAAACCAGTCCTCCTAGACACTGAGTGCAAGAGTTTTAAGATCTCTAGCTTAACATTAAAAATCAGGATTCTTCCTGTTCCAGTACTTAAAAATAGAGGTTTGAGTCCAACAAAGCGTAGGTACAGCATTTTGCTCTTGGTCTTGTTAGTCCCCATGACATTCCCTTGAGCCATTTCTCAAGCTTGTCCAAGTCCCTCTGGATGTCATTCCATCCTCCAGGTGTCCCAGCCACACCACTGAGCTTGGTGTCATCTGGAAATTAGTTGAGGGTTCACTCAATCCCTTTATGTATGTCATTAATGAAGATAATAAATAACTCTGCTCCCAGTTARAACCCTTGAGGGACACCGCTTATTGCTGATAGCCATTGGGACTCTGAGCTGTTGACCACTACCCTAAGGAGGTGACTGTGAAACCAGCTCCTTTTCCATCTAAATTTCCACCCATTGAATCCACCTCTCTCCAATGTTGAGGGAGACTATGTCAAAGGCTTTTATTTAAGCTGTCAGAAGACTTTCTACTTTGGGTGAGAGGACAAAGTTAATGAGTTCAGCAAGGCAGAATGTGGTATTGGTTTACACTCCTTATAGTGTGCTTGAAAGGCATATTTTTATCCCTTAAGAAGTAGATTCCTGCCCAAACACCTGAGTTTGACAACTTTTTACTTATTCGGACGAGGCACAATCAGGGAGTTTTTAAAACATCCTGCGAAACAGAACTTCTTCACCATGGAATTGTTGACTGCATTCTGAAAACAATAMAACTGTGCAAAGCAGGGATGTATTTTGTTCGTTGAGAACATGACATTAGCAGGTGCTGTTGATAGGAAATAGCATCTCAGATATTCTCCTTTTCACAACACTGTAATTGATTTTCAGTGTGCCAAAGTCACTAGAGCTGCCTGAATACATAAAATGTCATTCTGAATAAAATACTTAAAAATTAAAAAACTCTTTATGTACTTGCAATGAGAACTTCCAGACCTGGAACAACTGTGATTTTTTTTTTCCCTTTTTTTCATATCAAGGACTGATCCTTTTTTCATTTTTTTCACTTGATCTGCTTATGTGACCTTTTTTATTAAAATCATGACTTTCAGTTTGTTGAGATTATACTATTGCTCAATTCAAGAGAAAGAAAAAGATAAAGTATAAAGCTTAAAAAACTTAAAGCTACACCAAGGAATAGTCATAATTAAAGTTACAGAAGTTTAGGAAAATCCTCCCAAGAAACAGTGAGATTTGCGGGTTTTTTAATTCTTTTTCCTTTAAAACCTGTAGTTTCTTTTCTTGATTAGAAGAGCACTGGTCAAGCTTACTTGAGAGAGTAAGTAAAGAGAGCCATGTTATCAAGTCTTCAGTTTCTCTGGATCATGACATGAAGTGTGGACTTTTCCCTGTATCTTTTTATAAATGTATGTCAAATAAATCACTTTGTCACTTCCTCTACTATAAAAATATTCTTGTAGTTAATTCATAGTGAGTGTCCTATTGGTGGATCTGTGATAGTCCTGTGTTTTGCAGTTCTTGCATCTCTGAATTTTCCCTACTGAAAAAAATTAAGTCACATAATACTTCCAGTCAAATGTGTGAAGCTATGAACATTTTTGAAGCAAAAAAAGAGGTTTTTCATTTAGAGGAGGTTTCGATTGAAAAAGATATATTTTTAAATGAAATTCCTTTATTATGCTTTGTAAAATAGGACTTTATGGGTGYCTTAACACTCTTAGTACTTATTACTATAGAAATATAGAGAGTATCAGAAAAAAAGGCCATTTCATGTAGTAGAACAATATCTCTCTTTTCATAGAAAAAAAAATTGCTTGTGCTTCAATAAATATGATTTATTTCATATTAAAAATAGGTGTTTATATATTTCTGTTGTTATTAACTGCAGGTGTATACTTTGCCAATAAAATAAAAGCATTCAGTTTACTCCTGTGATAACATCAAAAACCTAAATAGCATTTCAAATTTGAAGGTATATGATTTGTCCTGAATTCTGTATTCTGCTGATTAAGCAGCAGACCTRCAATTATCTGACAGAGGCTGCCTTCTTGACATTTTCCAGCTTATTTTTTTATCCTCAAGTAGAGCTATGTATTTTGCATAAGATGTAGATAATCATGTAAACTAGTTGCATCACTGCAGTATTTTTATTTCAAATTCACATACATTGAGGGGTGCATACATGATCTTAAAATAGATTTTGCAAATCTCATCTAATGTCTATCTTCATCTGATTTAAACTGGTTTTGGATCTCTTTCTCTCACCTTCCCTACCAAGGCAAAATCTATTGAAATTTAAATATACAAAAATACTTCAGCCACACAATACATCTGCAGAAATGTAAGTATTAATATAGTGTATGATAGTTAATCCATATTTTCTTTCCTTTCCTTTAACATAAGTACTGCATCCTCACTCCCATATTATGTTCAGTGTTAGAAATACTTGCAAGAGCTCTGATAGGGCAAAGCARTGTGATACTTCCAAACAATTAATTATTTGTACAAGTGTTAAAAGTGTTGGTGCCCTTGGTTCTTAGAGTTTATGGAACAGTTAAGTACATTATTTATAGTCCTTTGTAAAGGTTAATGTTAACTGCTAGTGAATAAACCTTTTCCCTAAGATTCTGATGCAGGATGTTAGCAATTGCTCTCAGTTTTCTTATAGGACCAAAAATACAGATTTACTGAACTGTCAGGTATCATAAATGCTAGCTGTATATCATTCTCAGTTCGACTCAGGCCAAAGCATTTGATGTATAATGTAGTGCCATAGGTTGTGCATGCACAGAAATTGCACAGACAAGTATTTGTCTCYCTTCTTCAGCTGTCAGCCCAGATACATCATCATCTATCATTATCACTTCGAGCAATGACATTGAAACATCTTCAGCAACAGTGTACTCACTGTGCACGTATAATATATGGTAGCTACCTCCCTGTGGAGAGTTTCAAAGGTATAGCCACCTCATTTAAGGATTAAAATAAGTTAATTCTTTCTTACATAATGAAAAGACAAAGTTTGTATTGGTGCTTAATGTGTGCTCTCCTTGTTGTGAGAATAGAAAGGTGTCCTCATACTGCACTGAGAGGAAAAGGTATCCTTTGCCTGTTAGAAAAGTGTTCTTAATTAGCAAGAGAAGAAACACATACCCAGGGCATTTAAGTTCTCAGATTATGACAGTTTCMTACCTTATWAGYTGAGGAAAAGAAAACATTTTCCAAATCRCACACTTCTTAATTTTCTGWAAGAGTAGCAASTTTGGYACTTTGCCAGCTTTTGAAAGCTATTTGGATGCTCAAAGATCCACCTTTGGGCTACGAATGCTTTGAAAGGTACAGAAAAAGTTGCCTTTCAGTTTATGCCAAACTTATCTCCTTTTGTTAATTACACAAAGCTTTTATCTCTATTTTGGAGCACCTATTAAAATGCATTTTTAAATTTTTTGCTTTTAATCTCTCCATATGAAATCATTGTGTGACCTGCAAATATGTTTGAAAATCTGCTGCSTGTTACAGTTATTGGACTGTCAGGAAAATTGTATTCCATTGGCTGGAGACWCTTAAGTGTACTCCAGCACACTCCAGTTTAATGTTCTCTGCACTTGAGCTCTTTGTCCATATGGAGGTTTGAATGAAKTTTATGATTTTTGAAATGATCATTACTAATTGTTGTTACTACAGAAAAGATAAATTCATAGAGCAGGTAAAGCTGTCACTAGAGGCGTGAACTGCTCAGTGTTCATTGGTTAATTTTTCTCAGTTTCTACTAGGTGCAGAGAGTTGTGGGATTTAGTTTGGAGATAATTTAGTCACTTGTCCAATGGATACCCAAATTAGAGCATCAATCTCATTTCCTATGAAGAACTGAGCAACAGTTAAATGGCAAAGAATTTTCAGTGGTAACAATTTGTCCAACAGACTACTGTAATAGTAATTTTAACAATATTATACGATATACAATATTATACGATATACAATATTATACGTAAGAATTTAGTAACAAAAAATGCATGCATGTCAATTGTACATCTTCAAATATTTATAAATACCTGTAATATTAATTTGTTTTTCCCATATATAAAATAAAATGGGTTTTTACCTGTAAGCATTTTAGACACCAGAAGTTTTATAATTTCTAGTAAAAGATGTACTTACTTTTCCGCAACACCCTTTAAAATCCTTAYAAAGGATTCTACTTACTACAAGATGAGCTGAAGGAGAGTGAAAAGTGCACCTCATTGGCGTGAAAATGTAGTTCCTTAGGTCTTTTCTTTGTCTTTGAGTTTGTTCAGTCAAAGAGCAAAGATTAGTACCAGTAAATTAGCTTTGAAACTATAGTTGGAAGTAAAAGCACAATGGTAAAGAAGAAATATTTGACTTTTAAGATAGCATGGAAATTACATCTATTTTGTATGCCTACATGTAAGTACAGTAACTCTAAGAATATAATTTTATAAAAATCTAATTTCTCAAGGATTYTGTTAAACCTTTAATTAACCCTCTGAAAACTCAGAAGGATGAAACCTTTTCCCTGCTATGATTTTCATAGCTGTGTTATAGAACAGAAAGTAATTGTGTCAGCTCAGAAAAAAAGTCAATTCTTTCAATTGTTCTTCCAAAAATTCCTTTTCTGATGTTCTAATGCTCAGACTGACAAACTGWTATAAAACCTGTTCTTCATCTGTTCATGTTCCTGGGGGACAGTACACCACATCTTTCCAAACAAAAGGAGGAAAAAAAACTTTATAGAACTAAAGGAAGTAAAAAGCACCAGGATATGTCTTATGCATAATAAGCTGAAGATTTAGATATTTCATYTGTTTTGACAATTGAAAATTCATGAAATTGCCTTAGAGACTGAGCAAAGCTTGAAAATTTAAGAGAGAAACACTCTATTTGATGRGATTGAAACAGAATCATGAAAAATTAAGAGTAAAGAAACTGCTGAAGCAATTTTTCAAAGTAACATTTATTTATTAGTTTCTCTTTTCATGAATCTATTTCAGATCCAAGGAAGGTGGAAAAGGAAAATTAATACAAGTTTTGAAAAAGGAAGCTGAACAGCTTCATCTTTTCATTGAAACAATTTGAAATCCAAGCTCTGCAAAGACAGAGATCAGTTAGGACAGTTAATCAGGTGTCAACTCAAACAGGCAGTGGGAGCTCACACTTGCAAAATGAAAGCAATTAATCAGCTCCTGTGTGGAGATCTCTGCCATTAGCTGGCTATTGATTTACAAATTTGATTGAATAAATTAATTTTATTAAAATCAATAATTTTAGATATAAGTCCAAATCTGAATCAGCTCAGGTTTTTGTAGAAGACACTGCYCTTGGAAGACGGATATAATTTGTGTGTTATTTAACATATATAAAGGCCAGAAATTAAAGGTCAGCTGAAGGACATCCATGTATACGTTTTTGAAAATAAAATTTGATGTTTTTCATGGATATCCCTGGCTTTCTCCTCATTGAAGAATTTAAGCAGTATAAAAAGGGAAATAAAACTAAGATTGAATATTGTAGTGGTTGAAATATTAGTCATAGTGGCCTACTTTGAAAATTACCTTGATGGCTTCTTTTTTTTTTTTTTTTTTGAATGAGTGCAGCAGAATAAACTGGTAAGTAGCAATCTAGTTCAAACAATATCCAGCTGATCTCAGAATGCTAAGTAATGCTGCAAAGCAGCTTTAATGCAAGGAAATAAATTGAGAATAGGATGGGAAGATTTATTTACTTTTCTGTGAGTATTGTTATGGGGTGTGTACCTGATCTTAACGTTATTTTACSACAGGTTCCTTGTATTTCTCTAAATCCTAATGGTTAGAGATGTAAAGTGTACTCATTTTAAGCTGTGAGAATTTCAGGACAGATGGATGAACAGAGACCATCACTGACTTGCATTCTTTGAATACCATCTGGTTTGCAAATACTGGTAGGACATAAGTAACATATGTTGTTTGGCTGGCCCTGTGCCTTGTCAGGAAACACACTCGACTGGCACGGTCCAGGAATGAGTTCCTTCAGTGTTTCAGAAAGAGTGAAGWTCTTCGCAGGTGTAAGAAATTCTCACTTAGTGGAGGCAGCTACTGGAATATTTAACAGTGCTACGGAAATCCCAGGCAGACGTTGATCTTTTAAGTTCATATATACATGGGACGTGTAGAGTAGGGCTTTTGAATTCATCTTGCTAGCACTGAGAGCATCCAGATCCTTGTTTAACCAACTGCAGGTCAATTATTTTTCTGGCCTGTATTTGAAARTGTGAAGAAGACTTTGCCTGAATTGGTAAAAGAAAAAAACATGGGTTAGACTGTGTAAGGAAAACTTTGTTCTAGGGTACTGCTGCTCTCCACATCAGGGAGTCTGGTTCCCTTACCAACTGGAGGTGAAAATAAAAACAAAGACATGTCCTTGTGAGAAAGCGACAGATAATGTTGGTGCTCCTACTGCCTGGTTTATTCTGGTTTTCTCCTCACCCTCTTAAACCTTTTTTCAAGGATCAAGTCAGACAGACACGTTGCAGCCCAGCAGCACAGCCCTTGCCCAATGGCACAATGGGCACTGAAATCACCCTCTCTCTATCACTCACAGTAAATTCATGCCCAAAGGTGAACGAGTCTTAGCGAGGGTGTAGAACAARTGTACACATTTTGAGTCTCACTAACCAGCGAGAGACTGACATCAGCCCTTACCAGGCACATTGGATTACAAAGGAAAATGTGTGAGGTCAGCTCAAGCCAGCGATTTCACACGAGTGAGATTTGATTAAGGCTGGGCTATGACCCAGCTCGACGGGGCCAGAGATGGTCTGGACAGTTTTGCCATTAATTTAAGTGGGAGCACAGTCTTCTGCCAGCCTATAATCTTTATCATTTATGGTTTGTGATTTCATTATTAAAGCAAGCTCTTTGCTGAAGATCAGAGGCAGAATTTTTATCGATTATTATAGTACTTTATCTTGGCTTTTTGCATAAATATAAGCTTGTTTATTAGCTGTCAAGCAGCTGTGCAATCAAGTATATAAATAGCATTAGGAAAAAAATGCATTTAGCTTTAAAAAATCTAAATTAACTTTGTATGTAAAAATAAATTTGCTTTGAAAGTTCTTAGTATTCAGCAGATAAAGCTGTTTCATTTTTGTCAGGCTTTCACTTTACTACTTTTTTAACAAGATAAAATATCCATTGAAAGTGCAATCATAATGAAATGGCACAATATAAATAGATGACTTTTATCATAATGCACTGTTTTTAGAAATGTTCATAATTTAAAGAATTATGTTTCTTGACTTCTTGCCAATTAAGTTTAGTCATCATGGGGCTGTGAATTTTAATGAGAAAGCTGAATGGTCTTTTGCAGATAAAATCTGTTGGCAGGAACACAATCAAACAAGGAAAGGTATAATCTTTTCCCCTTATTTCTCTAAATATAAAAAAAAAAGAKATGAGAAAAAAAAAGTGCCAGGAGAAACAAAATAACTGTGCAGAAAGTGCTTTGTAGCTTTTATTTAGATTGAATATATTTTAAAAATCTTTKCTTACTACCCCTTGAAATCAGCATGATAGATTTGAAGTTGCAAGAGATGTTAAATGTACCCATGAGAAAATTAAAATGAGAARCAAACCTTAGCCAATAGCTGTTAAACTTTGATTATTCAGATGGTTCTAATGAATCTCTTCAGAAAAATTTTAGATCCAGAATCATAAAGAAAAACKAAATAGGAGAGACATTAGATACTTCAGATGGTAAACTGTGGTCTATGCATCTAACTTTCAATGGACAAACCAGAATCCCCTGGGGATTAGAATTAGATTAGCTAAATGCCTAACAGCTGCCTCACAGGCATGAGACTAGATAAAGCAACCAAGCTGTAAATCTGTGCAAACTGCATGAAAGGCTACATAATGCAAATTGATTAGTTTAGGACTTGCATTAATGTGGTTGTGAATAAAAATAACCCACCGACAAATCCTCTCCTAATTTTAACAGCTACTGAAGAGAAAAACTTAACAGACGGATCATTACGAGGTATGAGTCTACAATGAATTTGCATTGTGATCAAAGAAAAAAAACAGAATTACTAATCCTCAGGAAGAAAGAGTTCTAATCTCTGTGTAGAAAGGCAAATATTTGAGGTTTTAACTTGGATTAATAGGTGGCTTTCATGGAATACCAATGCCCGTCACATTTTTTTAAAAATGAAAATATGARCACCTATTGATTTGCATTCAAGGATGAATTATGTGATGTGGTACACATCTCAGTAGATAGATCATACAATATTGAAATATTAGCTATGGTAACTATTAGTAACTGATTGGATTTCTATAATTTTATATAGCTATAGATTATAGCATTTGAAAATAAAAATGGTAGGAATATTGACTTAATTTCTTAAACCTAAAGAATCTGTTTCATAATATTTCTTGTCTACTCAAACTTGTACATCGTTTATTCAGCTGGATTTTATCAAAGAAAAATAAATGCCATTTAACAAGTGCTTYATTTTTAAGACATTTGTGAGCTGTAAAATTTTATGTCTTAAGTAGTCAAGAGATAATAACCATTAGATGATTARAATACAGTAAGATCAGTGACCTATATTCTCTCTTTGAATGTTCTCCCTTCATATCATATTACTATTTATATAGGGACTGCTGCATTAATATTAATATAGATTTTACAGTTCCATACACTGAAGGAGAAGTTTCATCAGATTATCAGGCTTTTGGTTTCAGTGARACTAAAAGCAGCCTTCTTGTATGAAGCACTGGGTTCTCAAAGGTTTGGGATGCAAGTAGGATGCCTCTGTAATAATTTTTATTTCAAATAGATAGAAAGTTGTTCTACTTATTTTTAGAGTCAGACAGAAGTCATAGAGGCMTGGTTTGCATAAAAGTAAAGCCCAGAGGTGATAAGTGAGATGTACTGTATCAGGTGCTAATGGGCCAATGGAGCCTCTGGCGAGGTAGACAGAGCACATGCAGAATAAATTCATGTACTGGATTTCTCTACACTGTCCCCTGAGTGCCCACAGCTACCGAGCATGGAGTTACCCAGCTCTCCCACATGTGCCAAGAATTCACCATCTAGGAGTTTCTCTGCTCTATCCCTGAGAGAATTGATACTATAATATGTTTTATGTCTTTTTAATACAGAGCTCTATTGCAATAAAGCACCTGTAATTCCAATTCTAAAGCCAACTTACTATGTACAAGATACTTAAATGCTCATTTGACTCAAATCAGATTTCCCTCAGTGATAACTGCAATCACTGGTCTCCTGAGAGTGTTAGTCTCTCTGTTCCAGGAGGCACTGTATTAATACAATATTTCAGTTGTTCCAGTGTGAAGAAAAATGTACAAAATTGTATTTCAACTTTCAAAATTTCTTTTAGTGCTTCTAGTGATACAGGAAGTAGTCGGTAATTTTGGATTATAACTCATGAATAAAAAAGTTACATCCTCAGTAATCTCTATTGAGGATGACAGTTAACATGACTGTTGGTTTGATTATTTGTGTAATGTACTTTTTCTGAGGAAAAAATGTGGTCTTCTGCTTCTTAGAGCGGTGCTTAAGCCATCAGGATGCTAGATAACAAATGGATATTTGAGTTCTTGTTTGCTGTATTTTGGGRAGTAACTAAAGCAATTCAAGAACTCAGTACAAATTAATAAAAATAGTTCATGGAGGTAAAAGTGAATTTTGGCATAGAGTTCATACAGTTTGACATTCATTGAAAAAANTGTGTGTTTATTACTTCAGCACACACAACAAATAATGTTGAAAGTCATAAAGCATGGTAGCCTTTTGCAATTTTACATTACTCAACTCACTGATTTCCTGTAGCAGTGAACTACACAGGTAGATATATCTCATAGACTTTTCCTGTCTTCCCTATGAGCCAGTGACTTTTTTTTTTTCAGGTCACAGAAGCTCGCTGTGTATCATCACTGCTTTTTTCCTGCTTAAGCCTTCTGATCAAGCTATAGGAAAGTAATARGAAACTACAGGAAACATAATCCCATTGCAGCTCCCCATGTCCTGAGTCCATAAAGCATGAAGCATTTGGACCATGTTACAAAGAAATTGTAAGTGGATTTAAGGAAGTTAAACAAGGCCTCTTTACACCAGTCCTTTCAAGGGCATGTTAATGGAGTCCCAGCAGCAGCTGAGATTTATAAGTGATAGGGGGTGTCTCACCCCTAGCAAAGGAAATTAAGGAAAAAAAGGAAAAGTCTGATGCTACCTCGAATAATTTCGCAGATGAATAAGTGTGTTTGTGCTCTTATTAAGTCTCTGACTGTGCTGGAGTTTAATGTGACTGGGTATTGGGACACCAATCAAGGTGGAAAGACTGGAGCAAAATACAGACATGCATGTTCTCTGCTTTTTGAAATTCTTATTTGCTTAACTGAATACTATAGAAAAAGGAGTGTTTTAATGATGAGTGTTGTGCTGAAGTGAAAAAATGGCAAATGGAAAAGTGGAGTTTGACCTGAAGGTGAAGGTGAGGGAAGACATTCACAAATAAGCAAAGTATGGTGTTTCCTACTGGAAGACATACATTTGAAGCCATTCCTTCCTTTCTGTTCTTCCTTTCTTTTTATTCTTTGTACAGCCTGTGTCTGTCTTATACCATCTTGTTATTTGCAGAGTGTGTGGGGTATTTTACATATAGAAATTATTTGTTTTCTTTTTGGTGTCCTAAAACCATTTTTAGCCTAGTGTCAAGGTTTCATTTTTTCGGGGATCCATATCTGACTGTTTGTGATTTATAAGGGATTCAATATGATCCTGCACCTTTATTCTCTAAGTTTCTGCCTTGTGCTTGTTGTCTTGAGGAATGGTGCTACTTTTTAATCCCCTATGCCTTGTCTGTGATATGCAGGAGGAGCATAATTGTGTCTCTTCA
>NW_026623421.1:1136509-1147064 GCF_030028575.1 Malurus melanocephalus
AAAAAAAAAACTTACACACCTCACAAAGTTTCCAAGGACCTTCCTTTTTATTCTTGATTGTGCATCACTCAGCTGGTTGACTTGGGGCTTCCTGTTAAAAACATTTTGAAATCTGACTTTGCATGGGAAGGGATAATTTGGCCATAGTATTGCTGCTGTTGCTACGTGGCATCTGGGCTGTCATTGTGACAAAGTTTGGGAGAATGGCTCAACAAATGCTGACTCTCGTGCCTGTCCCCTCTCAGTGATTTCAAGCACAGACTTCAAAGGCTGATCAGGTACTTACTGGAATACCCTGCTGAGCAGCAGCCAAGGAGCCTTGGTGAAAGAGTAACAAAAAAGGGCTTCCTGCTGGTTTCTCGATACATTCATTTTGTATGCATTGACATTATGTTCTCTTCCTCCCCTAGCAAATAGCTTAATTGTTTSAAACAGTCCAACAAAACAAGCCACAGATGAGGTGACATTATTCTGCAAGGAGCACTGGAATGCTTGAATTTATGATTCCTGAGATTTTAAACAGATTAGCTCCATTTGTATCTTGCTTTACTTGCCTGTATTTAGTTTATTCTCTTCTACAGATATTTCATCATGCCAAAATTCCCTTGAATTTTTTTTCCCACCAGAATTTTGCTTCACCATAGCTAAAGACCAGTCTATAAGATTAAAGGAATTTGGGTCCTCGAGCTTCCCATTTCCTTCTGCAATCAGTGCAACTTCAACATTGAGATTCTCCCATGGGAGAGAACTCTCTGGAGAGTCTTCTTGATTATGAGAGGTTAGCATTACTTTCCATGACTTAAGGACTTCACTTATATGGAGGTCTTACCATGATTTTAAGSGTGATCCAGTCTTTTATATTGACAATCATAGAACACTTTGGGTTAGAAGGGACTGATGAAGTTCATCTAGWGTAACCCTCAGTAATAAGGATGAAAATCCAATAGTTCTGAGCTGAGGTTATCCTCAAGTAAAAATTAGTTCCACAAAAGCAAACTAAACTACTTGTTTAAAATTGAGCATATATGTAAGAGATTTAGTCACTTAACTAAAGTAGTATTTCAGAAATAAAAGAAGTATTTCATAGTATTAATAGTATATAATACTTCATGGAAGTATTTCATAGTGAGCAAATCAGAAAGAAAGTAGTCAAAGCTCACAGCTTTGCTGAAAGTGGCGTTGTCTCTGGTTTTAAACAAAGCCAAGAACATGCATGTAAATTAAAAACAGTATCTCAAACTGGTACTGCCCTAAGAATGAAAGCTTGTTGTGCATTTTGGGATGGGCAGGAACGGGAAATCTGGGCCAAAACCAGGAGACATGTCTCCCTCTTCACTAAAGAATTAATTTTATCAATTTCTAATGCACCATTCTGAAATGTTAATCATACCTTGTATAATATGAAGCTWTGTCGTTTGTTCTTTTTTATTAAGGCAAATGGTAAAATACCAAAAAGGTAAAATGGTAAAAAAGTTCAKAAATTTCCAAAATTATGCATTTTGCTTCTTAGAATGGTCTAGATTGACTAAACAGCTAAGTTTTCTTGGMGGGGATAATTTGTTCTGAAGTGAAAATGATGAAAAGTTTTGTTTGGAACATGTAGATTTTACATGGCTTCGCATATAGTGTTTAAAAATATTAAAGATGCTGTCTATCTATACCTGATATTATTGAAAAAGGGAAAAAAGTGTAAATAAGGATCCCCATCCATAAAAACTTTGAGCACTCAGCCTGCAATGTATATGCAGTTATTTTATTCAGCTATACAATTAAGCACATAAAAAGTGTGAAGATTTTTGAATGTTAATTTTGCCACTGGAGGGAGCCCATATTCCACAGATGCTATAGAAAAAAACAGGATTATATTTTTAAAAGAAAAAAAAATGGTGCTTCTACAATATAGTATGTTTTTCCTAGTACTGATTTTGCATGTATGCAGAATTTCTGTTATACTTAGTATACTGTTCATTTATATTCCACGTAATGTGGAATTTAAAACTGAAATTCAGAAAAGCAGTTGTCTGCTTCGAATATAACCTTTCCCAGAAAAAAAAAAAAAGAGATATTTTGGAAGAAAACTAATTACTGCCTTAGTTTTAGCACTGGAGTAAGTCGACGCTCAACTMGACAGCAAGGTCAATGTAGCTCCAGAGCCGGCAGAGCCTTCAACTTGTTTTTGAAGTCTTTGACTACCATGAAGTTTCATTTTTCATAGAAACAATTATCTTGTAATCTAAGTGGGCTTGCTAGTATGATTTTTATCTTTTGAGACCTCTGACTTTTTAAATATGATCTTGAGTTAATCTGTTCTAAAGTACGGCTCAAATGTCTAGGAAAGTTACCASTGTAGTGCTGTTTGTCATCATCTTATAATAACCAGTCGACAGGCAAGAAGCTATTAAAGCTTTCCTCTCCCTTGAGGGTTATTTGATTTGTCATTCTCCATTTTTGCAGGATGTGTACTCAAACCAATTTGTGATAACACGACCAGAAAGCTAAATTCAGTAAAGAGTTCATGCTGACATTGTTATTCCACACAAGAGGCCCAGCAGGGAGAGATAGTGCTATAATTCAGATAACACGATGAAATGAGATCTTGTATCACAAAGACTTTGGTGGATGAAGAAACATAAACATTTCCTCTTTTTATATAAATTAGAAGAAGATGTGGGGTCATACTGAAGTTGTGTTTATTTTTGTTTAACTTTTTAAAAAATAAAATTCAGCTGAATTGAGGCTTAGGGAGATGGTTSAATTACAAGACCTTCTGTCAACACATATTTTAAGAATTTAGATTTACTTTGTGAGGTAGTTTTTATTTCAAGTATTTGAAGTAGGTCAGAAGAAAAACATGCAATGAGCTATATTTATCACAGGAGATACTTTAAAAGTAAATTGCATAAGCCTGAAAGAGTTTTGAGTTTCCATGATTAATTTTATATTGATTTGTTGAATATTTTAAAGAAYCATTTTTTGAGAACATGGGACAGGTCAGAATGTCCTTGCTTTTAGAAGTGAGATCATGAACACTAACAATAGTTCATAGTGRAAGATTTTATTTCCCACCTGTTTTGCAGTTCTTAGTTGGCAAATTTTGCATTTTCATCTAATTCTGTATCATTTCTCATCTTGATATTTGAAATGGAATACTTCTTCCCAGCTTGTTCTTATTTTTATGCAAATGCAATGTGGTCTTGCAAGAGTTAGGGTCTGTGGCTTTGCACGTGTGTATTCCACATTGGTAACTGAATTTAGCTTGCATATTATACTTTTCTGAATGTGCTTCAGCAAAACCTGTATTTAAGTGAAAGAAAATGTAGCAAAGCAAATGCAATAAAATGAAGGTGCTGAAGTGTATCAAAGAGATTAAAGAGGAATTATTATCTTGTCAAACCACATTGAATTGAGGTCATAGATATGTTTTAGATATTATCATTCTGTACTTTCAAATCTGAGATTTTTCTTGAAAAGTTTGTTCTCACAAGTCATAAGAAAATCATATCATTCATTCTTGATAGTTTGTTATGAAAAACTTACATTGAGATGAATACCTGTAAATTCTAATTAAGAAAATTGGCAAAATGGGAGATAAAGAAAAATAAACTATCTTAATTAAAAACAAATTAAGTTAGTGTACRTATTAACTTGGAAAGTTTCTAAATGTTTCATTGGTTTCAAGGTAAACARTGGCTTTAGACTGTTCCTTTTCTGTTTGCACAGTTTGAAGTTTTGCTGCTTAGAATATGYTCTTAAACACAAAGGAATTCCATTTTCAAACAGCTTTCCAACCTCTTCTTCCTATCAGGAATATTCATCCTCAGAAGAGCTCTTCAATGAAATTTAAAGTGAAGTAAATTGAGTATTTGGCTTCTGTAGAGCTCTTTTGATGTAGGCGTTTCAAGCTGTTCAGCCAAAGAGATTTTTTTTTTTTTCATTGGGACCAGGTAAAAAAACTGAGCTGTAAAGTTGAAGAAAGCTCAAATCAAAAGTAGTGCTTCCAGAACCCTGATCTGGCTTAATTCATTAGCCTGCATTTGTTGGTCACTATCTTTCCATCCTCACATATTGTGGAAAATCAGAAGATAAACTTTCTTGAGGCTTCTAGGTCTTTATATCTCTAAAAASTCATTTCTTTTATTAAAGTAAATCATGTTACTTTTCCATCTCATTAATGCTTTTGGTCTCCTTTCCTTAGTAGTTGTATAGAAAATCAGTACTGGCAATGTTTTCTCTGTTGTTTATATCCTTGCTACACAAGTATTTTATCATAACGTCGATTCCAAATTGAAAAAAAAGAGATGAGATCTGAAAAAGCAGATGGTATACAAAGAATGATAATTTTTCAGAGWGCAGATACAGGAGAAGCTTCTGTGACCTTGACCCCAAATTAGATATTTCAGAAGATTTTCCTAGTTGAGCTAATGACCTTTTTTTTTTTTTCTCCAGGAATTTGATGTAAAATTTTTTCCTCTGTTTTCTAGAAAAACTCAGTTTAAAGTGAGGAAAAGAATTACCCATGCAATTCAAAAGAAAGCTCAYATCAAATCTCTATTTCTAATGCATGCAGTGTTTAAAAAATTAAATCCTTGCTCAACTCCTCATGTGGTRCCAAATTGAGCTTTCATCTTCTGAGCAGACAGAGGAGAAAAGCTGAAAGAAAATAACCAAAACAGATTGAACTAAAGAAACTTTTCATTGCAGAGGAATAGGAAAGGGGATTAGTGTAGGGACTATATAGCCCAGATACCATGAAATCACATGATTTAATTGTTACATGTTARTTAGTTAAGTCACCTTAACAGAAATACTCCATCCAAAATTATGTCCTATCCCAAAAGAAATGCACTTTCATGTTTGCTTTTACAGCTGATATATCCTTGAGACATTCTGATCATATTACAAAAGACAGAGTGATTTTATCAKATTTTTATGTACCAAATTTTGGTGCTTTCTTCTAGGCYCAGACATTTTTTGCTAGTCCCAAACATTATTTGAAGATAAAGGAAAGCTGTTCATCCCCTGTGCTTATGATATCTCTGTGTTACATTTTTGTTTCTGATGTCTATAGTTTGCAAGTATAGTTATAGCACTCAAAAACCCAAATGCCAGACATTAATAATTTGAAATATGGGTTTTATAGTTTTGGTTTGTTTTTTTTTGTGGTAATAAATGCTGTTAAATAGATTAGCTTTAAAAAAAAAAAATTACAAAGCCACACAGATTTTCTTATTAAAGCTAAGAATCTATGCATATGTTGTAACAATCCATTCATTTACACTTCAGCACTTCAGACTAAACAAGATTGAACTTTGCTGCACAAAAGAGAGAGGAAAGCATTTTCAAAATTCCCCCACTACTTTTGCTGAAGTGATTTGTGAACCCTGTACATCTATAAGGTCTAAGTGTCTCTGTTGCCAAGGTATGAGATGTTTCTCTTTCTCAGGTGTCGTGCCCAACAGGAAATAAGGGCACATAAAAGCTTTCAGTGTCTTCTGTATTACAACTTTGCATGGGACCTAAAATTCAGAATTGAGCCCAGTCTGTTTCTGAGACCATTTGTAAACACTTAGAAGAGCTAGTCACAGAAAAATTATAAATTAATTGTCTTCATTTAGACATAATATGCACTTTAAAAAAAAATCCTAAGACCCTGTACTAAGGGATGTGCTGTGGTAAGCAGATCTCAAAGAGAAATTTGAAATGGAGGAGAATGCAGTGGCTCCTTAGGGATTACATCTAAATGGCCCTAGATTATTTAGTAGACTATGTAAGTGGAAGAAAATTTTCTTGAAATTATGATGAAAAGATTCTTTGGTTTTGTTGCTGGCTATAGCAGTGAATCATAGGCAGATCWTAACCTCTTTGCATCTGAGTTTTGTAAAATTGTTATAAATATTTGTCTCATTCACAGATTAAACTAAATTAGTATTTGGAAATGTATGGAAGTGTTTTAACTGAAATGTTTCTAAAAATAGAAAGCATTAAAATAAATTGCRTAAAAATGTGGTTGTTTAAAATAGTGTTGAGAATATGCTGATTTTTTTTTTTTTTTTAAATATCAAGACAGGGAAAAAGTAAACAAATTAAAAGTTATGTGCCAAAAGAACAAAATGGAAATAGAAATTGTGCAGCCATCTGCAGGGCATATTTTAATGACTATCACTGAACTATTTTAATAGATTTTGAATCCTTTAGCGAACCGACTGTTATTTACAAGCTGRTCCTATTAAGTGACAAGAAATGGCTGAATCTTTGGTATCTAAATGATCAAACAAAACAAAGTCGATGTTGCTTAGAGGTTTGGAAAGCTTTCTGTGAGCTTTGTGACAATGAAGAAAGTATTGCACAAAGGAAATTATTATGGTTTTCTATTTTGAAGAAAGAAAACAAATCAAAGTGTGAAATTAAGGTGTTAGATATCTAACTTCATGGAAATAWGCCTTCTTCAAAACAGCAATAAGATAATAGAAACTTTTAAGCACATGGCTCTTTTAAAGGACAGGTATAAATGACAGCTATATCGCTTGCTTGTTACCAGACTAACAGAGCCTTTCTCTTCCTTTGCAAATTATCTGCTTATTCATTTCTTTGGCACTGCAATGCAGACACTTTTTGATAATAACGATAAAAAAAAAAAAAAATCTATTCTCTCAGATCTTCACAAAAAGCACTAAAGACTACCATAGAGATGCCAAAGCAAAAAGTGTTTAAATTGTCACTGAATGGCCCTGCCTCTTGGTGGCTGGGGCCACCATCTCATCCTTTAACCCACAGAGGGGAGTTTTGCATTTTGCTGTAATCTGTGCCCTTTAGAAGTGATGTAGAAGGATCAAAGCAGAAGTCAATCTGGTCTTTTGCCCACAGACTCCTTCAAAATATAATTTTTTATCGCAGCAGCACTTAGTTAGGTTATCAGAATAATTATTTAGACAGTAGAAGTGTGTTTTGTGGCTGGAAAATGTTGGTATTGCTAATTTAGAGTGCATGATTTAATTATGTGGCTACCCTAAACCATTTATCATATTATACCAAGATAATAAGAATTTGGTCCTATGACATTTAAGATGGTTTAAAGACAATTTTAAGATGTCTAATTAGTTTGGAAACTGCATTTAGAGTGCAACCCTTGCTGATCTGGGTMCCACTAGAATGWGACCATTACAGAGAGTGTAGCAAATTGTATGATACAACTGCTATGGACAGAAATGGTTTGACCTTCCTTTTGCTTATCTATTTCAGCTAGCTATTGTGCACTGACATCAGATTTTGTGCAATCCTGTGGTGACCTGGATCAGGGAGCAATTTGGGTAGAAAATGACCAGATCTTTTGTAGTTTCAGAGTTTATAAATTTTCCATTCCAACTGGGCAAGAGATGTGATGAATGTGAGCACCAGAGAAAGGATGGCAGTAGGGCTTAGTACTGAGAAAGGATGTTAGGAAAYGGGAATGTGAGATTGCCTCGATTTACAGAAATGCAGCTTGTTGTTGAATTAAAGTGGCTGCTTTGCATGGAACCAGAACAGAGTGGGTAAATACAGAAAGTTAAAGAAAGCACACAGTATCTATGTGGAGAAAACATGTTAGTTTTTGTTTGTTTAGTAGCTTTTTCCCTCCTAGCATTTATTTAAGAGAACTGAAGCAGGTAATGGTAAAGTGGGCTTACTTTCACTGTAAAAATGGTCAATTATAGCAACATTGAAGAAAGCTTCACCAAAACTGAAACAATATAAAAATACACACATTTGAGCTTTTTTTTTTTTCACTGCAAGCAGTTCAACTGTCTTACTTTTAAGAATCATATGATTTATTCTGCTGGAAACGTCAATATATTTTTTCTGCAGTTTCTTTTGTAGTTTTCTTTTCTTTCTTTCTTTCTGTATTTTCAGGGTGTCCACATGATTAAACTTTGGTGGCTTTCCTCAGAATAAGGGCCCTTTCACGAAATTTCCCATTACTCCTTCAACCTTTTGCTATTAAAWATATATAGCAGAAAGTTGGAAGCGTTTACAGCCAGAAGTATAGTAACTATGAGGTCCTTTGGCACCCACTGTTGTAAGGAGTTCATAATTTCTATGATTCTGTGTGGAGTAGTTTTGGTCCTGGGATAGTTAAACCAAGAGCAACAAGAAGAAATCTTTAAGAAAAATCCTACTGATTCRTAGCCATGACTCTTGACATGTCAGGAAAATACATTTGCTGATGCATTTGGTCTATCCAAATAGCAGCACAATGAAGAAACATTACAAATATGAGAAGTAAGAATGAAACCACAAAATATGTCACTTTCTAAAATGCAAAAGAAATGTGTCTGCATTAAGAATCATCAGAGGATTTAAAAGTAATTCACTATAATTTCCCGTAGCCCAGTCTTTTTGTTATGTTATTAAGCAGTAAATAATGGGATTTTTTGCAGGAAAGACATGCTATACTTTCAAATCAGTGACATAAATCTAACCATACGGATTAGGAAGTCATCCTTATCTACTTACAGTCTAATCTGCTGATGATAAATAGTGTGCTCTGTTGTCATTTCTTTAATATTGTAGGAGATGAAGAACTCATCTGTCATTTACAGATTATTTTCAATAAGGTTTTCAGAATGCACTTTAAATGAGGCTAATTTTTAATAAAAAAATTRTGAACAATTTCCTGACATTGGTGATGAAAGTCCAATGAAGAAAAAACACAAATACAGCTATTGCAACAAGGGTCTCCTTGCTATCTGTTATTCCTGTCTTATTCCTCATGCCTAGCCCTTAGGCACATCAGAAAAACTGAGGTCTGGAATTTATCCAGATGAATAAAAACATGCACATCTGAATAATAAAGAATTATCGACAATKAATTCAAATATCAAATATGTACAAATATTCATATTAATACAATTTAAAAATATGACTGCTTAAATGGCTTGAAAGTACAACTTCTTGGCAATAAATGCTGTTAATATTTTTCTAATTTTTAGTCTTGTACAATTTTTTTTTTCAATTCTTTTAAAGTGGTTAATACATCACATGTTGTATGATGTCCCTTGATGTTCCTGCTGTAGCTGATTTTTCACTGGCTTGTACATCTTAAAGTTTTGAATCATTCCACTGCCACAGAGGGCTTTTTAAATAGAGTGAATCAATAGCACAATATATTTGGGGGATTAACTCTTTATTAGGCTCTGAATGGCATGAAAACAGTCTAGATAAAGGACCTGAGGAGAAGGAGGTTGTGTTCCTTTCTGTAATTCTTCTCAGTCATCCTCTTTGTAGGTAAAGTATGTTGGAATTGTCAAATCCTCTTTTACCTGATGATTTGCCTGAAGATCATGATAAAAGACTGARCATTGCCAAGTAATGGTTTATTAAGTTTGATATTTTTTAGTACTTTGTGTGATTGTCACAGTGTTACATATACGAAACAAAATTTGAAAACAATCAATCAAAGTTTCTTATATAAAGATGGAATTTTAAAAAGTATAACAGTGCACCATTACAGTAATGGCTACTGAAGGATTTTTCAAAGTAGAAAATAAAATCTGTGATCTTTAAATAAAACTGGTAAATCCTATATAAAGACTAAGTATCATTAGCTCATTTTTGTAATGGTGGTGTGACTAAATAGTGAATATTCTTGACTATTAAATAAGAAGAAAAAGCAGGCCTCTTCCCTTCCAGCCTAGCACTATGTTAATACATGCTTTTGATTGTAAAACAGCTTTATTAACTGTGAAGGCAGCAGCAGCTGTGAAGGTAGCAGAGAGCTTGCAATATAAACACAAAGATAGCAATAAATGGATCCCTTGTGTTTTCTCATGAGTATACATCCTGTCACTTGGATTACTCTACATTCAGTCAGTCATAATTTATGAAAATTAACTATTCTGTGTCAAAAGGACTGTATTCATTTAAGTGATAGGTCTTGGCAGGCAGCAAAATGTGGAGGTTTTTTTTTATTGTATCTGTGATGCATTTTTTTAATCAGCTAAGGAGCAAATTATCCCATCAGATGACTGTCTTGTTAGTGTCACTTTTCATGAGCCAAATGAGAATGTTTTGACATGTTTTAAAACTGATATATTTGTATGTAAAAGGAAAGAAAGGGGGGAAAAAGTCTCCCAGAAAAAAAATGAAAAGCTGGCACCCCACTTTTCAGAATATATTAGTATATTGATGGYATATCTAAATGCAGTTGGAAATAGTATAAATGACTACCTAGAGGCTAATTAGATTCTTGCTTAGTTTTTCCTTAAAGGGAGGCAACCAAAAGCTAGGGCTTTTTGACCTTGTGAGATTAGTTTCCATCCTTTATTGAGGAGTATGATGGTTACYTTGTTATATGCAATAGAACATTTGTTTATTATGTAATTGTATTTACTTTTCCCCRAGTAAATAAATAAACAAATAAATGTAGTAGATTTTTGGAAACATCCAATCTGCACATCACTGAAGAGTTCTTTCTTACTCTTTCTTATGTTGGTTTGGAGAAGGAAATGTATCAGTAAAATCTGCATCCTAACCATATTCTCTCATTTCTGCTTTTCTATTCCTAGGTTGTTTACACTCA
>NW_026623421.1:1147075-1154196 GCF_030028575.1 Malurus melanocephalus
GAGAGTTAGATTCATTATTCACAATAAGCACATCTATGAATAGCTATATTAGCTATAACAGCCAGACATGGAACCTTTATGGTCTCACTGGAAGCTGCTTTCCAGTACATAGATGTTGTGCTGTACTTTCTCATATTTGCGTGTTTGATGCAAAAAAAAAAGAACCTCAGGAATTTAGGTAACCTCAGACAGTGTCACAATTCTGTTTTCCAGTCTGGCCTGCAGGACTGTGGCTGAGTAGATTCCAAAATAATACTTAGCCATGTTTCTAAGTTTTTAATTCAGGGTTTTTTTGGGGGTTTTTTTTATGTTTTAATAATCATTAGAAACATGTCCCTGGTATTAACCTAGATCCTTTTTTGTTGTATAAATTACAACAAAATTTTGTTCACAATTACAACAAGATTCTTGTTCTGCTTCTGCAGACTGACATGGGGAGGTGGCTCTGACATGATGACATTTCTCTTAAGATTTTTGGATGAAGAGTTTAATGGTCATGTCTTTCCAAAATCATTTGAATGTTTGCAAATTCTAAAAATCATAATTCCTTGAACTTTTCCCAGGAAATATATTGTAGATCCTTTTTTTGAATAAAGAAGTCCATCAGTAACAAACAAAGTTGACAGATTTCTTTCCAATCATCATGAATTCCATGCCGATTAATAAATTGAAAAATAAGGTTTGCCTTTTATGGAACAGTGTTGCATTACTGATTAACATTCATATACTGCTCACTGAAACTGCAATAGATATTAATTTTTTGCCATTTGGTGCTTGTATATTTGCCTTCTCCAGATGAACTGCTGTCTTCAGACACACTTTTGCTGAATGATTTGTTGATTTCAGGGCATCTCGTCAGATTCCCAAAATGATTTTGAATTTTGATCCTATTCTCCTGATACCAGTTCTACAGGAGAAGTTGCAGTTTCTGCTGTTGTGAAACTGCTGACATTGTAAACGTATCTTTTCCCTTGTTCCCCTGATGATGTTTCCCATTGGGAGCTGTTTTGAGACACTTTTTGTATGTGGTTGCTGAACACTGGTAATTAACCTTTTGGTGTAATTTCATTTTTCAGCTTTTGCCTTTTCCTCATGTAAGTAAGGCCTCTGCACTCAAGCTTTAGCTTGAAATTGCTTCTGGTGGAGGATACTGAAGTGTCACTCAAGTTTCTGATCAAATGCCACAGTACTCATCCAACTGTTAGCTCTGAGAGGCAGAGAAGGCTGTTATCCCAAACTAATGGTGATTAAAGTCAGTCAGTTCCACTGTCTCTGCCCCCTTGTACATATCATATGTGATCTTTAGCACATCTTGCTGATGCAGTTGTCAGGCATTCTACTGTCAGAGCAGCGCTAAAAGGCATTTTCACTGAATTAATATCTCACAGATCAAAGCTTTAATATTAGCAGAAGTCCTTCATAATGGGCTGCAGACACTTTATACCATTAGTAGGACATCTTGAGCTCCCTCAGGATTTGCCTTTGGGTTATGAGTCGCATCTCACTTTCAGATAGAGTTTTTCTTTGGTGATCAGAGTGATGGCTAGCATGCTCATGTCCTGCAATTTGCTTTTGGCATTGGTATTATGATTTATTGCAGAAGAACTCTTATTCATTATAAACCCAGAGAACAAATTTTAACAGCACTCTACATGCAGCTTTTATTATTTTTGTTGTCTGAGGAAAGAGCAATGTCATTTAATTAGCACTTTGGGAAAGTTTTTGACTTGAACCATTTCAGTGATTTCTCATGTTGGCATACACAAGCATTTACTAAGTTGCTTAAGTGTAACTAGTGTTCCTTTTCATGGCACAATAAAGGGACAAGAYTCATATGAAGTTGCATGCACTGGGTGTCAAAAGGCAGAAAAAAAACAAGGCTGACATATGCCATGTTGCCTTAATTGGGAATTTTATTTAATTAAGTTGTAGAAAGACCAAAAGCTCGAACACGGACTTAGAAAACATGTCAGAAGGTTGTTGGTAATCTTCAGCAAGATTAGGATTTACTTACTTTATTTTCTGCAGGTTCCTTTGACTAGGGCAGTGCAATAAAAGATGTGTTCACTCAATACTGAAAGAAATATCTTTATTGGCTTTAGTTTGTTGTGTAATAAGTTCTTCAACTTTTACAATATTGAGGTATACACAACACATACAGGGCAAATATTAGATCTGGATTTTTCCGCTTGTTTTGCTTTTTCTTTGCTTCTCTTTTGTCCTGTAAATATATTTTCTCCAATATTTACCAGWTGAGGGAAAAGCTACACTGCTGTACTTTTTTATTGAAATTGCAGCAAAACAGTTTCAGCAGCTCTGCTGATCCCCTGCCAGCTGGAGGCAGGCAGCTGCCAGTTCCCCACCCCTCCAGCTGCCTCTGGAGCTGGGCTGGGTTTAGCAGAGGTGTGGTACCACGGTTGAGAGAAGCAACTGATGGGGATGGCTTTGCAAATGCCTTCTGTGGCTTTGGAAAGCTGCACAAGAGCATTTTGTTCCAAGACTAGCTTTTACATGTGGAAAAATTTTGACTAAAAGAATGTTCGGCTGTTTCATGTGATATTTTATATTTGTTTGTCTGTCATGAATCTCATTGCAAAGCTGGGTGTGGCATTCAGAATGTAGGAGAGAAATAATTATAATTAACAATAGAAATGGCTCTTCTGCAAGATAACTTGGAGCTTTCTAAACAACCATAAAAGATAATCAGATCTCCAGTCGGAAGGATTGTTAGCCTGATGTGGTTCTCTTTAGCAGAGAACACATATTTTGTTCTTGARCGTATTTCTTTTCAATKKTAACTTCTACTAAMAAGAAATGTATTCTTGTATCTTGAYTGTGACTAGAGATGAGTATGTGGGATCAGCCGAAATGTATTTGTGTGACAGTGGTTCAGAAAATGGGAAGGTGGAAGAGAAGTGTTATTTGGATGTGATTTGGGTGGGGTGTCTCTCATTTTGAAACTGGGGGTCTGCTGAGGTTTGCTGAATATGTCAGTGAAAGTGTCAGGTCAAGGAGACTAAGAAAGTCAAGGCTGGCATGGATTTTGTTGTTTAAGTTTGGATAATGCCTTTTTGTGTGTGTGTGTGTAAGCTCTTCTTTGTAGTTTTATTATTGTCATGATATCACTGTCCCTCACATATATCCTTCTTCATTCCCCTGCCTTCCTGGCTGTGATACATCAGCTCCATTCTGTTCATGAGCTGCTATGGAATAAATCTGTGATGTGATTTTTCAAAATCTCCCTTTACTACCAGAAAGCTCATTGTCTGGAAAATTCCAGTCCACTGGAGCTACCTGTGTTWCCTCAGCCTATCTCTTCCTTCATCCCCATTTTCCATTCACAGTCCGTCTTTTGCCTCATCTTTCCAATATTTCCTGATGCAAACATTAAATGTGGAAATAAACAAAGTAAGGAAGGAAAAATTCTAATTAGGAAATAAAAACTGGCAGTGGGACMTAAGTGAGTAGAAGAAAGAGTGATTGCAGGGAACCTTCTTGCAGCTCGGCTACTTAGCAGTTTCACCCTAGCATCTTTTAAATATTTCTTTGCTGGTTCATTTGGAGAAATACTGCTGAGATCTGGGTAAGCAGAGGATAAAAAACCATCTGAGGTCAAAAATCACTGGCATAAGAGGTTTGGAGCTAAGAAGGCAGCATMAAATGATGGAAATAATTGGGTAGTTTCTCTTTTGAAAATGAAGTCCTTCTCTGTGCTTGAAATTTCCAAGAGCCCTCTGCCTGAAAATATTTGTCTGGCTGTCTGGAATTTGTAGTCTGTAGTTCATTAACWATTGAGACTGAGATGAACACTGACATTTTAATGAAATGGCTTTTAAAGTTATATTTTATTTAAATGCATTTCCTAAGCATGAAAGGAAACACCATAATAAGCAAATATAGGAGATCAGGGTTCTGAATGCATTGTGTTAAATATTAAACCAAAATTCAATCTTCAAAGTTTGAAAAAAAAAAAAAAAGTCTCAATGTGACCTTAAATATGACACTGCCATCCGTGCCTTTATGATAAATTGCCAAAAGCAATAATCTGTCTCTGTAATCAGATATGGCCACAGTATCTGTGGAGTTACATTTCTGCTTATGCAGGGGRCTCCGTTCAATTCATCAAAAAAGTGGATTTAAAAGCAAAGTGTAATCTGTTAAGATGCAAGACCTGGCAAATGTTGTATTTCTTCAGTAGTATAAAATCGAAACTGCTTTAGTTGTGGATGGAATTAAACTTTTCCCTAGATGTCTGGAATATTACTTTTTCAAGAGGCACCAAAAGCTGGCAGGCAGATGAAAGAGGAAAACGTTTTTAAATATTTTACTTTAAAGTACAAAGGGGTGGAGGGGAGGAGGATGTATGTGTGTTGATGTGTTAAATGGGTGCCTGTATATTTCTAACTGCTATTGGTGAGTACTCATCTCTGTGAGTTTCATGGATTTARCCAGGTTTTTAAATTTATGATTTAGTTATGAAAGGGAAGAGTGGGCATCTGCAGAGGAAACTTCAGAGCTGTGTTTGGCTCARTCTAGAGAGTAACCTGGGAGACATGGTTGCACCCAAGAATGTTTTTGTTTGTCTAAAGAAGCAGCCCAGATGGGTATCCTGGTAAATAAACACAGTCTTTGGAATGGTAAAGGCAACAGATATGTTACATAAAGGTGGTCCTAAAGACGAGTCAGGTGTGGCTGGTGAGATTGGAGGTTACCCTGGCAGATCTGCTGCGTGGAAACAGATGAACAAGAGTCTGTTCAGAATGTAAAAGTAGACGTAGTTTTAATTGTATGGTTCAATTTCCATTGAAGTTGATAAAGAGACTAATTTTTTCTTGATGTCCTTGACTGAGACAAAATCTTTGGATCAGCTTCCTTAAAATGCATGAGATATCTGCTACTCCAGATCCCTCATCTGCTTTTCTTTTAATTGCTTTTTAAAAAGAAGTAGTAATTTTGTTGCTGCTTYGATTTGCTATAGAAACCTAAAATTAATTTGCTATTGGCAGGTTTTTGAACATGTTTATCTCAGATCACACAACACTTCAAAATTTGGATTTGTTGTTTTCTTAATTTCATGTTCTACAGAAAACATAAACTAAAATCTCCTAAAAACAGGACGGTTCTTTCGTGCTCAGCCTAATACTTAATATTGTTAATTAATTTATGAAGTACAGTGGCTTGAATCCTTGTTCTCTTTTGGTTTTTACACTGCTCATRATGGATAATAAAATAAGCAAACCTGTAATGCTGTTGTGCATTTATAAGGGTTATTAAAGAAGCAGTTATTGTCCTGTTTTGAAGTGGTACCATGTTTATTTTAACTATATTGATTATTTAGGTTTCTGTTTTATGATGCATTGGTAAGAGGGATGCTATCTGGCTGTACACAGCACAAAGTACTTGTTGAAGTAAGGCCGGGGTTGAGTGTAGCAAGTCCCTGCCTATACATCATGCAAAGGTATTTAAATCCCTGTAAGTTCAGAGACTCATAGAAAAAAATGCAGACAGTAGAACGTTCATGTTTTGCAAGTGGGGCAATGAGAGAGGCTAGCCTTCTTAGAGGCAGGCATCATTATTTTAAAAAAACATCACTTCCAGCACCCAAAGCAAGAGAAATGTGTTAGGGTAGGTGTCTGAGATTGCTYTCAGCCTCTTGTAGCTAATTCTGTCTAATTGAAGAATAAATTACTTTACAATTTCTAACCAAATTTAGAARGCTGTCTGAATTGGCTCTCATGAACTGAAAGGTGCGCCTACCTATTTTGTCTATGTTAAAGCAATTTAGGATTTCATGATGTGTGAAGGCATTTGTAGGACACTGCAGTTAAGAAACCATGACATTCAAAACCTATTTTGTGGATGATATGTTTTAAATTGTCAGAACTTATTTTAGAACAGGYCTGTTGAAGGCTGTCTGAAGCTATCTGGGTACATTACTATTTTTTGCACTCACCCTAGTCCTTGAAGAAATAGACTTACCCACAAGCAGTGGTAAGTCTTTATATTAAATGGCCTCGTCTGCTTCTGTTGCCTTAATCTTGTCTTTATGAGTTTGTATAAATCTGCTTCTTTCATTGTTATGCATCACACAAAAGGTACTAAAAATATCTGTTTAATTTTTTTAGTGCATGAAACAGCGATAAAAAGATGAAGTATATTTTGTTTTATGTAACTCCTGCTAGGCTAATATTACTCCTTTTTAATGTCATTTTGTGTCAACACACCCAGCTAAAGCTGTAGGACCTTAACTACCACCCACACAAATAGTCTCTGATTCCTGCAAGGAGTCATTTTCCTTAAGTATCTATCCAACAGATGGATCACAATTTCCTTGTATGGCAGAAACAGTTAAAGTAGGATGGAGCYGCAGGAACATTATATTACAGCGTAGTTCCAATTCACATTACTTGCTATCTTACTTGCATAGCAGCTTGAGACACTGGTGATCTTCCCTWTTTAGTAACTGTAAAAATGTTCATRCTGTGTTGTGTTTTCCTTTGTTTCAAAGCTCTTGTCTGGCTTGGAAATTTWRTATGAAGGATGTTGGTGTGAGCAGCCATTCTCAAGTTCAGATAAGAATGGGAAAGGGTYGTGTTGCTGGACTGAATCATTTTTTTGGCAAAGAGTCTGTGGAAAAACAGGGTGCAAGCTTGAAATATGCACAAGATACTATGAGAATAGTGCATGGAAAAATGGAGAAGAGAGTTACTACTCTGTAACTTTGATAGGTACATGCCTGAATAGATACTGTGCCATTTGTATGGAATTTTTGGAGTAAAATTTTGTGGAATTTTTGTTCCTATCAGGATACCATATRTGTAGGCTGCCTGGACTAGCTTCATTCATGTCTCTTTTTTGCCAGCAAAACTGCAAAGTCCTGATGTTGATAATGACTAGAATGGTCTTAAATACTAGACTGTGGAATAGTTTTTTTGTGGCAGATGGGAACAAAGCTGATCTGACAAGCATTGCATCATAAATGAAAAGGAAGTCTTGCTTTCTAACCTATCTCATGGCTCTGTAATTCCTCTGTTTTCTTGCCAAAAATAATTTACTGCTAATTTAACTCCAAAGATCTTGGCCAGCTTTTTTTTTTTTTTTTTTTTTTTTTTTTTTTTTTT